>NC_044037.1:110824049-111140612 GCF_901765095.1 Microcaecilia unicolor
CTTTTTATTAATTAGATCAATGTAACCTAGACCTCCCTTCTGCTTTGTTTTTCTCTTTTCTCCCTTTCTTCCATGTTAAAATAATTTTTATTGTAAACCGCTTGGCTATTTGTATTATTTGCAGTATAGTAAATAAAGGTGGGAATTACCAACCTACAGTATCAAAGGCCCTGACTGTCACGGCTTTGGAGTCAGTACACTAAACCTTCAACTCTGACTCCTACTAAGAACGTAAGAATAGCCATGCTGGGTCAGACCAATGGTCCATCTAATCCAGCATCCTGCTTCCAACAGTGGCCAGTCCAGGTCACAAGTACCTGGCAGTAGCAACATTATATGCCACCTATCTCAGGGCAAGAAGTGGCGTGCCCCATATCCATCTCAATAACAGACCATGGACTTTTCCTCCAAGAACCTGTCCAAACCTTTTTTTAAATCCAGATACGCTAACCGCTGTTACTACATCCTCCGGCAGTGAGTTCCAGAGCTTAACTATTCTATGAGTGAAAAAATATTTCCTCCTATTTGTTTTAAAAGTATTTCCATGTAATTTTATTGCATGTCCGCTGGTCTTTGTACTTTTTGAAACTGAAAATTTAATTCACTTCTACCCATTCTACACCACTCAGGATTTTATAGACCTCAGTCATATCCCCCCTCAGCCATCTCTTTTCCAAGCTGAAAAGCCCTAATCTCTTTAGCTTTTTCTCATACAAGAGGAGTTGTGTCCCCTTTATTTTTTTGATCGCTCTTGTTTGAACCTTTTCTAATTCTGCTGTATCTTTTTCTTGAGATACAGCTACCAGAATTGAACGCAATACTGGAAGGTGAGGTCACCCCATAAGTGATAGAGAGGCATTATAATATTCTTGGTCTTATTTTGCATCCCTCTCATAATTCCTACCATCCTGTTCGCTTTTTTCTTCCCCACCACACTCTGGGCAGAAGATTTCAACATATTCTCTACAATGACACCTAGATCTTTTCTCGGATGCTGACTCCTAAGGTGGACCCTAGCATCAGGTAACTATGATTTGGATTATCCTTCCCAACGTTTATCACTTTGCATTTGTCCACATTAAATTTCATCTGCCATTTCGATACCCAGTCTTCTAGTTTCCTATGGTCTTCCTACAATTTTTCACAGTCCGCATACATTTTGACAACTTTGAATAGTTTTGTGTCATCTGCAAATTTAGTTACCTCGCTCGTTCTGATTTCCAGATCATTGATAAATATGTTAAGCAGCACTGGTCCCTGTACAGATCCCCGCGGCACTCAATTATTCACCCGCCTCCATTGAGAAAAATGGCCATTTAACCCTACCCTCTGTTTCCTGTCCAGTAACCAAATTTCTAATCCACAGAAGGACATTGCCTCCTAACCCATGACTTTTTAATTTTCTCAGACTTGCGGGTCTGTAATTTTCCAGATCATCCCTGGAACCCTTTTTAAAAATCAGCGTTACATTAGCCACACTCCATTCTTCTGGTACTACGGATGATTTTAATTACAGGTTGCAGATCACTAACAACAGATCAGCAGTTTCATGTTTGAGTTCTTTCAGTACCCTGGGGTGTATGCCATAAGTTCCAGGTGATTTATCACTCTTGTCAGTTTCGCTCATTACGTCTTCCAGGTTCACCGAGATTTCTTTTAGTTCTTCCATATCATCACCCTTGAAAACCATTTCCGGTATAGGTAGATCTCTCATATCTTCTTTCGTAAAGACCAAAGCAAAGAATTCATTCAATCTCTCTGCTATGGCCTTGTAGTCCCTGAATGCCCCTTTTGCTCCTTCCTGATCTAACAGTCCCACAGATTCCCTCACAGGCTTTCTGCTTCTGATGTACTTGAAAAAGATGTTGCTGTGAGTTTTTGTCTTCACAGCAAGTTTTTCTTCATGCTCTCTTTTAGCCTTCTTTATCAGTGTTCTTCATCTAACTTGACACTACTTTTGTTGCTTCTTATTTTCTTCATTCAGATCCTTTTTCCATTCTTTGAAGGATGCTCTTTTGGCTCTAATAGCCTCTTTCACTTCACCTTTTAACCCGCTGGCTGTTGTTTGCTCTTCTTTCTACCTTTGTTAATATGTGGAATACGTCTGGTCTAAGCTCCACGATGGTATTTTTAACAACATCCACACCTGATTTGGGGCCCTGTTTACTAAGGTACACTAGTGTTTTTAGCGTCTGCTAAAAATTAGCGCACGCTAACCGTGTAGACGCCCATAGGAATATTTAGGGCATCTACACAGTTAGCATGTGCTAAAAATGCTAACGCGCCTCTAGCGCAACTTAGAAAACAGGGCCCTTAAAAGTCCTAACCTTTGTGGCTGACTCTTTCTTTCAGCTTCTTTTTAACCATTTTTCTCATTTTGTCATAGTCATCCTTTCGAAAATTGCTTCAAAAAATGGAAAAAGGATCTGAATGAAGAAAATAAGAAGCAACATGAGCACTGTCAAGCCAGATGCAAAGCATTGATAAAGAAGTTGCTAAAATAATATGAAGAAAACTTGTTTCGGAGACGTAAACTCATAGCAACAACACTTTTTTCAGGTATATCAGAAGAAGGAATGAGAAAAAGAAGCATTCAGGGAGGACAAGGACATAGCGGAGAGATTGAATGAATTCTTTGTTCAGTCTTTACGGAAGATGTAAGAGATCTACCTATACCAGAAATGGTTTTCAGGTATGATGATGCAGAGGAACTGAAGGAAATCTCGGTGAACTTGAAAGATGTACTGAGCCAAATTGACAAGTTAAAGAGTGATAAATCACCTGGACTGGATGATACACACTCCAGGGTATTGAAAGAACTGAAACATGAAATGGCAGATCTGCTGCTAGTGATCGTAACCTGACGTTAAAATCGTCCTTATTACCTGAAGACTGGAGGGTTGCCAATGTGACGCCAATTTTTTAAAAGGGTTCCAGGGGTGATCTGGGAAATTACAGACCAGTAAACCTGACAATAGTACCAGAGAAAATGGTGGAAACTATAAGAACAAAATTACAGAACATGTAGACAAACATGGTTTAATGGGACAGAGTCAGCATGGGTTCAACCGAGGGAAGTCTTGCCTCACCAATTTGCTTCATTTCTTTGAAGGTGTGAATAAACATGTGGATAAAGGTGAGCCGGTTGATGTAGTGTATCTAGATTTTCAGAAAGGTTTTGACAAAGTACCTCATGAGAAACTCCTGAAAAAATTGAGGAGTTATGGGATAGTAGGCAATGTCTTTCTGTGGGTTAAGAATTGGTTATTGGACAGAAAACAAATGGATTACTAAAATGATCTTTTCTGTTGTGTGTGACATCATTTCAGCTTTTATCTTCAGCAGCTCCAAATCTCAGAACACACCAAACCTTTATAAAATGCTTGTGAGGTTTTAGATGGCTGAACTGAAATGTCCATTTCTCCATCTAGACAACCTATATAAAGTTCTTTTCTCAGGCTCTTAAATTTGGCTGAAATTTTAGTGTAACTATTTTTGAATATTGGCCTCAAAATAATTATACTTCTAGAGCACTTCTTAGCTGTCAAAGGTACTTCATTTTTACCAGTGGTTGTCATCTTTTTGTCACTAGATAGAAGCTGGCCAAACAAAGAAGTCTCTCTTTCTATATATAGACATATTCATGTTCACCTCTGTCTTATATGTTGCTTTGTCTCTATCAGCGGAGGCACAATTGATTTTGTTGGATTTTTTGATGTATTTACTTATCTTTCCAAATCTGAGTTTAAGGTGACCCTTCATTGAATTCTGCTGGACATGCAGTCTAGGTTGTATGCTGTGCTTAGCACTGCAGCTGCTAGGCTTTGCTTTACCCAGCCAGGCAGAAATCTCTGGTGGTTAGCTGCATAGTAGTGTGGGATTTGGATTTAGTAGATGCAGTGATACACTTTCTGTCCAGGATCCATGTTGCTGTAGTGAACTGGGATAAAACATTATGATTAGTGGTACATTCATGGCTTCCTTTCTGTCACCAGTTTCCACAGGCACAACCACTCTGTCTAATCAGGTGTAATGCTGCAAATAGCAAGCAATGCATCATAGTTATCTGATGCTAGGGTCCATTTTAGGAGTCAGCACTCAAGAAAAAGACCTAGGTGTCATTGTAGACATTGCGCTGAAATCTTCTGCCCAGTGTTCGGCTGTGGCCAAAAGAGCAAAGAGGATGCTAGGAATTATTAGGCAAGAGATGCAAAATAAGACTAAGAATATTATAATGCCACTTCCCTTTTACAACATTTATACTGGCTTCCTACTGAATTTAGAAATAAATTTAAAATTCTTACCCTGACACATTTAAACCTTCTTTACACGGCTACTCCTTCCTATTTAGCCACTTTGACCAGACCATACACACCAGCTCGCACTCTACAATCTCTTACTGATGATAGATTGGTTCTTCTGCCACCTTCTAAGGCTAGATGGGAGTCTGCCTGTGCTTCAGCCTTCTTTCTTGCCCCAGCACTATGGAATTCATTACCTCATTCTATTGGGTTGGAGAAATCCTACCCACGTTTTGCTCTGCTCTGAAAACGCACTTTTTTTCAACTGAATTTTGGTTCTCAGTGATTTTTCACTTACCTATCTGGGCAGGGGTTTTCCTCCAACGGGGAAATATCAGGGATGATTAATAAATTTGGGTTTTGTGAAATCATTGTACAGTGCAATCCGCTTAAGTGCAAGGGTCTGGGACCAAAGAATTACATGCAGTTAACCGGAGCGTGCACTTAACCATTGTGACCCAAAAAAGCTTGACATCTGATAAACATATGTACAGCACTGTTTATTATACATACAGTATACAGTCTTCATTAATTGACGTTATACAGTCTCCGTTAACTGACGTTAGGCTTACTTGAAGTAATCGGTTATAGTCCTCTGTACACTATTGGGTCTATGAGTTCCATAGACTACGTCAGCCAGACGGTAAAAACTGTCATAGCACTGACATCCAGTGGCCTCCAGGTAGGCCCGCATGGTGTTGAGACTCTCCAGCGCTCTTGCAAAAGTGACAGAAGGTTGTTGAATTTTGTCAGCATGTGCCTCACTGCTCATTTCATCATCAGCCGTTGCCTGCGTATAGGCACTTATCTGGACATCAGTGCTGTTATCAGCTGTTTGTAGATCGTAATCAACAGCTACCTAGTGATGAAACTCCTCTTCAGTAACACAGGCTGGGATGTCAGTAGCCTGTTCATCTGACGTGTTTGCAACAGCTGCATCTGTTTCGTCCCTCTCCACATCCCTAACAAAGCTTGCCCACTTGTAGCAGTTCACAATGGTTGACTGTGTAATGTGTAACATGATTCTAGGCTTCTTTCTGCATATGTAGGGAATCCAACAGTGATAGATTACGAGCCAGTTCAATAGCACGCTTATCCTTGCCAGTCTGGTCATCCATAATGCTCATTAGACAACGTAGCACAAGAGCCTGATAATGTTGTTGTGAAATTGGCTATTATGCCCTGATCCATAGGTTGGATCAGAGAGGTAGTGTTTGGTGGCAGGAAGACCACCTTGACGTTAGACAGCCTTACATCATCACTGTGTGCAGCACAATTATCACAAAGCAACAAAATCTGACGCTTTTGAGCCCGCATTCTAGTGTCTAACTTCTTTAGCCACTGCTTCCAAATTTCCCCAGTCATCCATGAATTTGCGTTAGCCTCGTATGACACAGGAAGTCGCTTAACATTCTTGAAGCAACAGGGCTGTTTGCTCTTTCCAGTGACGACGAGTGTTTCCAGCTTCTCACTCCCATCCATATTGCAGCAAAGGAGGATCGTCAGTCGGTCCTTCAACGTTTTACCTCCTGTAGTTTTGGCTTGTTTGAATGCAAGTGTTCCATCAGGAATCACTCGCCAGTAGAGACCGTTTTCGTCAGCATTGTAAATGTCACGAGGTGCAAACTCGTTCAAGATGGTAGGAAGAACTGAAACAACTCAATTTTCAGCACCAAAGTCATCAGCGTCTTATTTTTCACCATGCTGTTTCTTGAATTTTATATTCCTCTCCTTCTATCTTTCCAACCATCCAACAGTGGCTTTGAATTCAGTTAGTCCAAGACTTTCAGCTAGCTGATTAGCTTTCTCCATAAGCAGTGGACCACAGACAGGAAACTGCTCTTGACTTGAGAAAACAACCGAAGAAGAGCATCTTCTACCTCCTCAGCTTTTCCCGCCCGTTTTCGTTTCCGTTGTGGATTTGTATTGTTTTGCCAGTCTTCCAGAAGCTGGTCTTTTTGCTTCAAGATACGTGACGTTTGACTGGGATTGACACCATATTCTTTAGCAATAGATGCTTGACTTTGTTTGTTTTCTAATTTTTAAGAACTTCTATTCGTTCAGCCAGTGTTAGTTTTACAGTTGCACGACGACGATGACGACGACTGCAATGTACACTCTAACAGCATTCTTTTGCTTATTCTGCCTGTGGCAGTTAAAGGGGCAGTAAATTTGAAATCTCGTTGGTTGTCATGCGCCAATCGGCTTCCGTATTCTGTGCGCACACTTATGCGGAGTCGTTCCTGCAGAGGAGCGGTCTTAAACCATGCATATAAGCGAATCTTGCACTTATCAGTGGTGCGCTAAACTGAAGTTTGTCCCCTTAGAAATTGATGGTGCCAAAAACGGAACCAAAGTACGGCATGCAGTTAAACAGAGCATGTACTTATCCGACATGCACTTAAATGGAGTGCACTGTATTTGTATGAATTGATTTTATGTTTCTTGTTTGCATGGAGTATATTTCCTAAAATTTTTATTGAGTTCTTTAAGTTCTTTTAATGTTTCATATTGTGTAATGTAAACCGTTTTGGGTTGCTCTGCAATTGTAACAGTATAGTAAAAATAATAAACAATAATCTTTACAAGTAGAGCATCTGTCTCTGCTCTTTGGTGACCTTTGTCAACTAAGCTGGAGTGTTGCAGGTAGTAACAAAGCAGCCAAATTCTTGTCTGTCTGTCACCAGTCATTTTAAGCAGCATTTCTCTGTGTTGGTCAAAGTACTAGGTCAAAGTACTGTAAGTAAAATTAAAAATAAATATATATATTTAAAGCTTAAGTAAAAGTACAGTGAAGAACACATTAAAAATTTACTTAAGTGAAGTAAAATTGCCGAATATAACACTTTTGAATAAAAGTATCGCAACTACAATGAATGCAGCTATTGATCACGGTTTTATCCCAAGAGCTTTATTGCTCTACAATTCAGTCCACTTTGTTTTTAGTAAAACTACATTTTTTTTTTGTTACGTTTGTACCCCGAGCTTTCCCACTCATGGCAGGCTCAATGCAGCAGGCAATGGAGGGTTAAGTGACTTGCCCAGAGTCACAAGGAGCTGCCTGTGCTGGGAATCAAACTCAGTTCCCCAGGACCAAAGTCCACCACCCTAACCACTAGGCCACTCCTCAGATAACTGTCACTTCTGCGTGTGTGCTAGTGAGTCATTAATCCAGCACGGGTTAAAAAATTTTCAACAACTGCACTAGCAGGAAGTGGATTGTTCAGTCTGATAAAAGGTTCCTTCAAATCAGCACAGGTTGCAGTATTACTGATGTTTTTGACTGGGTCTACAGGTATTGATCAAGGGAATCTCTGTCTGAAACACTTGACTTTCTTATAGCAAAGAATAATTGTTATCATTTGCATTAGAAGTAGTGCTGTCTAATTCATCACTTCATCTTTGTTATCACTGTCATTCTGTCCAGTTACGGAGAAGGCTTTCACGAAGTTGGAATCATTGTTTGTTGTTCTAACAATTTTTCATCTGATGGCAAATGCTGTTTGAATATATTCAAGAACTGATGCAAGAATGTGAAATGTGTGGGAACCCTTCAGTCTTAAGGCCAGATAAGCAGATTTCCTCTCTAAATCCAGTGGACAGTCACCTCAATGTAAAATTTTCCATGGAATGTCCAGCAGTCTATTGTGGTAGAGACATATGGAGGGGCATAATCGAACGCGAGCGTCCATATGTAAAAACGTCCATCTCCGGAGACGGCTCCGCGAAGAGGCGGAGCGAACCGTAAAATCGAAACGAGATGGCCGTCCATCTTCGGTTTCGATTATACGGTTCGGCCCGCTGAAATCCCATCATTTGTGTCGACTCTAGAGATAGACAACACAAATGGTGAGATCGCTGGACCTAGAGATGGCCGTCCGCGGTTTTCAGCGATAATTGAAACCGCTGCCGGCCATCTCAAAAACAGACCTAATCCAAGCCATTGGTCGTGGGAGGGGCCAGCATTCGTAGTGCACTGGTCCCCCTGAGATGCCTCTATGCCACCTCAAATATCATATCTAGCTCCATGACAGCAGTATGCAGGTCCCTGAAGCAATTTTAGTTTAGTTGGTGCTGCGCGGGACCCATGCAGAGAGCAAAAATCGGAAGAAAAAAAAAAAAAACATGCAAGTGCAGTCAGGGACGTCCAAAAAAAAAAAAACATGCAAGTGCAGTCATGGACGTCCAAATTAAAACAATAGTAATAGGGGGATTCGAACCAGAGCAATTTTAGTTTAGTTGGTGCTGCGCGGGACCCATGCAGAGAGCAAAAATCGGAAGAAAAAAAAAACATGCAAGTGCAGTCAGGGACGTCCAAAAAAAAAACATGCACGTGCAGTCAGGGACGTCAAATTAATACAATAGTAATAGTGGGATTTGAACCAGCCACCTTCTGATTACAAGACCTGTGCTCTTAACCACTGCACCACTTATTCAGCTACCTAGACCTCCTTCCTTTCCATTAAGTCCCTCCAAGTTTCTGTCAGCCAATCACAGCTCGTTTAGCTGACACCGATGTCAGGTAAATGAGCTGTGATTGGCTGACAGAAACATGGAGGGACTTAATGGAAAGGGAAGGAATGCCTAATCAACTGAATAAGTGGTGCAGTGGTTAAGAGCACAGGTCTTGTAATCAGAAGGTGGCTGGTTCAAATCCCACTATTACTATTGTTTTAATTTGGACGTCCCTGACTGCACTTGCATGTTTTTTTTTTTGGACGTCCCTAAAAGAGTCCTTAAAAAAAACTGGCATTCTTTCAGTACACCATGTTGGAGGGAGGGGGGGAGAGTTACGGAGTAGCATCCACTAACTCACAGACATGGACATAAAGACATGCCTCATCATATGTATAAGAATCCACCCTCCCTCCAAAATACACAGACGCCCATAAGGAGAGAGTCCCAGACAACTGATGTGTGTGTGTTTTTCCAATTCACCCATTCACACAGATATGGGACAGGGAGAACCGTAGCACCCCTTTATACACACATATTTGTAAGCAGAGAGTCCCATACACTAATATTTTTTTTCCAATGCATTATGCTAGAGGGAGGGGTGCAGAGCTACGAGAATGGTATGGGATTTGCGTTACAAGACGTATGAGGAGAGACTTTCTGAACTAAACATGTATACTCTGGAGGAAAGGAGAAGCAGGGGTGATATGATACTGGCGTTCAAATATTTGAAAGGTATTAATCCGCAAACGAACCTTTTCCGGAGATGGGAAGGTGTAGAACGAGAGGCCATGAAATGAGATTGAAGGGGGGCAGACTCAAGAAAAATGTTAGGAAGTATTTTTCACGGAGAGAGTAGTGGATGCTTGGAATGCCCTCCCGCGGAAGGTGGTGGAAATGAAAACGGTAACGGAATTCAAACATGCGTGGGATAAGCATAAAGGAATCCTGTGCCAAAGGAATTGATCCTCAGGAGCTTAGTCAAGATTGGGAGGCGGGGCTGGTGGTTGGGAGGCAGGGATAGTGCTGGGCAGACTTATACGGTCTGTGCCAGAGCTGGTGGTGGGAGGCAGGGATAGTGCTGGGCAGACTTATACGGTCTGTGCCAGAGCTGGTGGTGAGAGGCGGGGCTGGTGGTTGGGAGGCGGGGATAGTGCTGGGCAGACTTATATGGTCTGTGCCAGAGCCGGTGGTTGGGAGGCGGGGATAGTGCTGGGCAGACTTATACGGTCTGTGCCCTGAAGAACACAGTTACAAATCAAAGTAGGGTATACACAAAATTAGCACATATGAGTTATCTTGTTGGGCAGACTGGATGGACCGTGCAGGTCTTTTTCTGCCATCATCTACTATGTTACTATGTTACTATGACTGCACTTGCATGTTTTTTTTTCTTCCGATTTTTGCTCTTGCATGGGTCCCGCGCAGCACCAACTAAACTAAAATTGCTCGGGGGATCTGCATACTGCTGTCATGGAGCTAGGTATGGTATTTGAGGCTGACATAGAGGCTGGAAAAAATATTTAAACAGTTTGTTTTTTAGGGTGGGAGGGGGTTAGTGACCACTGGGGGAGACAGGGGAGATCATCCCCGATTCCCTCCGGTGGTCATCTGGTCAGTTTGGGCACTTTTTGGAAGCTTGGTCGTGAAAAAAAACAGGACCAACTTTGTGTGGACTAAATGCTCGTCGGGGACGTCTTGCTTCTTTCCATTATCAAGCGCGGAGGTCCATCTGTTAACCACGCCCCGGAACGCCCCTGTCCCGCCTTCACTACCGTTCGGCCACGCCCCCGAGAATTTCGCCCGTCCCCGTGACGGAAAGCAGTTGGAGCCGTCCAAATTCAGCTTTCGATTATACCTGTTTTTGAGACGGACGCCCATCTCCCGATTTGTGTCGGAAGATGGGCGTCCGTCTCTTTCGAAAATAAGCTGGATAATGTCTGGTCACCAAGAATTACAACTAGTTTCAGCTTCATCTCCACTTCAAAGCAGGGGCGTAGGCACGGGTGGGCCTGGGTGGGCCCAGGCCCACCCACTTAAGCCCAAGGCCCACCCAGGAATGGTGCACCCCGAGTCGCTCCGTGTGGCATTCCTCCTTCCCTCCCTGGCCCGACCGTCAGCCCTCCTCCGCTCCTCCTCCGTTCTGTCCGCCCCCCCCCCACGCAAATGTTGAACCTGTCCTTTTTGTTTCAGTAGCAGTGAGCGACGTGAAGGCACTGCAACGCTCGCCAGCTTCAAGGTCTCCCTTTCCTCTTCACGCAGTGTCCGTCCCGCCTTTACGATGACGTACTTCCTGTTTCCGTGAAGGGGGGAGGAACACTGTGTGAACAGGAAAGGGAGAACTTGAAGCTGGCGAGCGTTGCAGTGCCTTCACGTCGCTCGCTGCTACTGAAAGAAAAAAGGACAGGTTCAGCACACTCGTGTGCGCGGGAGGTGGGGGGACGGAGAGGACTCGGAGGGCTTTTGGGGAGCTGAGGGAGGGCAGGGAGACTCGGTGGCCATGGGTGGGAGGGGAGGGGGGAACGGAGAGGACTCGGAGGGCTTTTGGGGAGCTGAGGGAGAGCAGGGAGACTCGCTGGCCATGGGTGGGAGGGGGAGGGGGGAACGGAGAGGACTCGGAGGGCTTTTGGGGAGCTGAGGGAGGGCAGGGAGACTCGCTGGCCATGGGTGGGAGGGGAGGGGGGAACAGAGAGAACTCAGAGGGCTTTTGGGGGAGCTGAGGGAGGGCAGGGAGACTGGCTGGCCATGGGTGGGGGGGGAGGGGGGAACGGAGAGGACTCGGAGGGCTTTTGGGGAACTGAGGGAGAGCAGGGAGACTCGCTGGCCATGGGTGAGGGGGGAACGGAGAGGACTCGGAGGGCTTTTGGGGAACTGAGGGAGGGCAGGGAGACTCGCTGGACATGGAGAGGAGGGCGGGGGGGGGGAGAGAACAGATCGCTGGAGGGAAGGGGACAGAGGAAATTGCTGGACATCAGGACATGGATGGATGGATGGAGGGGAGAGAGGAAATTGCTGGACATGAATGAGGGGAGGGCATTGGGAGAAAAAATAAGGACACAGGAGGATGGTGGACATGGTGAGTGAAAAAATATCAAATAGAAAGAAGACACTGCATAAACAGAAGACACTGGGACCAAAGCGATAGAAAAACTAAATGATCAGACAACAAAGGTAGAAAACATTTTTTAATTCAGAATTTATTAATTGGAATATGTCAGCTTTTGGAAATGTGCATCTGTGATATTTTGCATGTAAGTTTCAGTTTTTCTAGTATTGCTGCATGCTGAGTCTGACTTCTTGAGGTAACTTTCCAGTTCATAAATTTGCCTTCATATCTGTTGTGCCATGTGTTTTTCATGTGTGATCAAGGTGCAGTATTCTGCTAGCGTGTAGTATTTGCAGCCTTTTTTTTTTTGTTTGTTTCACTAGGTTGTGTACTGGTGTTTTAGAACCCGGTGTAATTATAGTGCTGCCTTTCCACGCATAAGGTTGTAGCTCGTCCTGTCCTTGGAATTAGTGCTGTTATGGTTTGGTAAGGTTATAAGTGTGTTTTTGCACAAGTTTGTGTATAGTGTTTTGCAGTGGAGAATTTGTGTATTGGCCTTACTGAGGTGGCACCAAAACATCAGAAAGGGTGTAGAGCCTAAATCATGACACACTACCTCTTGAAGGATCTATATATAGTCGTTAATAAAAGGAGCTCATTGTGAACACTATCCACCCTAAAAAGGTGTTTTGTGACTCTACATGAGAATTGTGATATGATCCCTTGTTTCATATTGTTGACGGTCTGCATTTTCCGTATCAGTATATTGGTGTATTAGGGTCTGCCCAGTGTAATATTTATGGTACAGTAAGGTTCTGAGTGTGTTTTTGCACAAATTTGTGCATAGTGTTTTGCAGTTGAGCGATTGTCGCTTTGATTGATGCTTTGAGCAACCACTTTATTCTTTGACATATGATACATATCTAATATCTAAAATTCTTGACATATGATACATATCTAATATCTAAATTTAATTAAAGGTATTAATTGTCAATGGGGTGGAGCTAGGGAGAGGTGCCAGACCGTAGACTGGAGGCGGGGAAGGGAGAAAAGTGCTGGACTGATTGGTATTAATTGCCTTTGGAGAAAGTCTTCAGCTAACAGAGCTTGAGGATCCTCATTAGCTAAAGTATTTATATTTTGAGGTGGAGGTATGGCGGAGCAGAGATAATTTTGTGCCCACCCACTTTAGGCTCAGGCCCACCCAAAATTGGCTGTCTGGCTATGCCACTGCTTCAAAGTGACTGCACTCTTGACTGTTTGGTGTGGCTGAAGACCAATAACCAATTCAACAAACGCAAGCGACTCCACTCTTCTTACAGGCTGTATTCCCTGAACAGCAAAATTTAAGATGATATGATCCACTGTTTACGTGATGAGGTTTGCAGTAGCCAAATCCTGTTTCAGGTTTTGCTGTTACATTAGTTTAATGAGGAATCATCATTTAGGTCTCTTTTCTGCAAGCATCAGAGGTAGTTAGGTAAAAATAGTAAAAATTGGTGAAATTTATTTCTTTGGTAAAAGTAACAAATGTGTCCTGTACTTCTTTACAAGTAAAAGTGACAAAACTTTTACTTAGTTACTATACAAGACTGGGATTTCCAGTTTATTAACATGGTTTCTCCACCTATTTGCAGGAAGCAAATAAGGCTGGAACACAGCAGGGAACAATGTTGTGGTTCTTTTTAGCTGAAACTGGATGGTGATCACAGAACTATGATAAGACTGAAATGCCATAGGTAGCAGTACAGCCATACCATACAATTGGAAGCAGTATAGAAGCTTCCAGTTGTGTGGTATGGCTGTACTGCTACCTATGGCTATTACTGTGCCGCAACTCATTTAATTCCTGGTTTCCTACGGCTCTTTTCCCATGATTTGTGTATAGAAACTTTTTTTTTTTAGAAAATTGTGCCCTTAATGCGCTGTTAATGGCATTGACAGGAGCATACAGCCACTGACTCCCATCCCCCCATCTACAAGCATGCTGTCAACAGTGTGCCAGCACTCTCTAATCACTGTGCCTGAGGTGATTGCCTCTTTGTTTCTCCAGTTGCCATCTGTTCTCTTCCACGACGGCAACCACTTGGTTTTCACTTTGGAGCCTGTATAAGCCGTCCAAATTAGTGTGCGGATCCCAGATCCACCTGTAAACTAATTAACGAATTACCAGTAAGCGCTAACAATTTGTGTTAACAAGCACTTAATTGGCAATAATTAGGACTGCATGGATCTGTCCTACACCCTATTCCAGTGGTTCCCAAACCTGGTCCTGGAGGCAGTCAGGTTTTTAGGATACCCACAATAAATATTCATGAGATTTGTGTGCACTGCCTCCACTGCAAGCAAATCTGTCTCATGAATATTCATTGTGGATGTACTGAAAACCTGGCTGACTGGGGTGCCTCCAGGACCAGGTTTTAGAATCACTGCCCTATTTTTATTTATTGCATTTGTATCCCACCTTATCCCACCTATTTGCAGGCTCAAAGTGGCTTACATAGTATTATTAACATGATTTTCCAGTGTATCAAGTAGTGTTAGTATTGTGTAGAGATTAATTAAGGAAGAAAGAGAAGGAAGGGATTTATTAGGGTATTTATAGAAGGTGGGCTTTCACAACTGAATGGGTTGGTGAAGTGGATTACTGGGGCTGTAGGTTCTCATTGTAGGCTTTGTTGAAGAAATATGTCTTCAGAGATTTGCGCAAGGTAGTTGTTTCTATAACATGTGCACCTAAATTTTATAGCACGCAACTCAGCGTGACCATGGGAGGGGCATAAGTGGGTCAGTGTCATTCCCAAAAATTAGGCACAATGTTATAGAGTACTGTACCTGCATTTGCATGCCTAACTGCCATCAGTTGAGCGCGAGCATTTACACCAGCAGGTGTAAGTTCTGTTTCCCAAAGTTAAGCTCCTTTATAGAATACTAGTAAAAGAGGCCCGTTTTCTGGACCAAATGAAACGGGCGCTAGCAAGGTTTTCCTCCCCAACACCCCCCCTTCTCCCTCCCTCCCAACGTACCTGCCGACCCCTTGGTCGTTCAGACGCCATTGCTGCACGCACCGTACGCCATTGCTCCGCCCTCGGTGTGTGACGCCATTACTCCGCCCTCAACATCATCACGTTTGACGCAAGGGCAGGGCCCGGCGATTTTGGTGGCTTCACCACCACGAACCCTTCGAACCTGTGTTGAAGGAAGTGACGTCAGTGGCTTGGCTTCACTGATGTCAGTGTCTTCAGAACGTTGAGGGTGAGTTTTAATTATATAGGATTAGCTTAGCACAGATAATAACAGCTCCAAACTTTGGGTACCATTTACTGAATCTGGGCCTCAGAGAGTTGAGAGCTGTGCAGTGCCCAGAGCCCACACTGATCTTGGGAAACTATGAAACCAGCATGAGAATTCAGGAGCTGTGCTTCTCAAACTTATGGAGATCTATGTGGTGTTGGACTAGAAAAGAAGCTCTGTTTTGGTGGTGGCAGCAGAAGCAGCAGCAGCAGCAGCAGCAAGGAAAGAGATTTTGTGCAAATGCTCTAGTGAAATATCAACACTCCTTGGTAATTTGGTGCCCAAGATTTGTTGGGCCCCTTGCAAATACATTAAAAAAAAAATTTTTATTTTAATTTTTGTGCATATACAATTATTTCAAGGAATTACACTTGATTGGAAAATGTTACTTAAAACAAAAAAGGAAAATCGAGTTAACATCTTCAACACTCATGTCCACATTGTACGAGAGAGATCCATTATACAGGAGGATAAAAAGGAAAATTGCTTTTAAGGAGCGAAACAATATTAACCTTGCAAATACAATTTTTTAAAATATAGATTAGTAAGAGAGATTTTTTTCCTGCATGATGTTACAGTTACTGTGTAAATATTCTTAAAATTGTAATACAGGGCAATTGTTTTGAAAGCTTAGAAGATTAGAATGCATTATGTGGTGATAAGACTGAGATGCCTGTATAGTAAGCATTGTTCAGATAGATACAAAATAGTAAAAAATCCTTTTTGGGTGGGTGGCGGGGGGGGGGGGGCATGGTGAAAGGGTGGAGTGGCCTGTGCAAAACTTTGGGAAAGTATAACAGGCCTGTGGTCTTACACCCATATCCTATTGTTCTCAATATGATGCAGAAATGGCGTTTTGGTCGGAGTGGACAAAGCCAACCAACCATCACCATCGAAGCCACAGTGGTCAAGCTCAGATGAAGAAGTAAGTGGGCTGTGTTGGAACAATTTCAGTCATTCATGTCCGTTCTCACAGAAAATAATGTCACCATCTGAGAAATTAAGGTTGGGATCACACTGCTGTATAGGACACTTACCCAATTTCAAAGTCAGCTGGATGAGGTAGAGCTAAGAACTGGCCACCTTGAAGATCTGTTGGAAGAAATGGGGAGACACTTCAGTATGGTGTTGGTACTCAATGGTGAGCTGGAGGACCTTAGTAATCAAAATAACCACAATAATATGTGGATCTCAGGGCTATCTGAGAGTACCAATAGCACAGATCTTATTGGATTTGTGGAACCGATGTTACCTAAATTCTGCAGATAACATTAATAGGGCTTTTGAGTTGGAACAGGCCCAGAATGGAATCGTCTCTGATTCTGTTGATCATTAAGACCACCTTTCTGAAATCATCTTGTGGGCAACTGCCTAGTGGCTTTTTCTAGTTATAACTGCTTGTCCCTTGGTCTTTTAAATGTCCTTTGATTCATTTGTTTCTTCAGGTGCTTAGTATGTAAGCAAATGGAGTGTCATGTTGGGTGTGTTCGTGTGTTCCCCTATATGACATGCGTATTTGGACTTATCATTAGTGTATTCTGCCTTTACTGTGTCAGCTCTGAAAGTACTGTCTTGTAATGTTAAAGGGCTAGGCCATCCCATGAAAAGCCTTGAAAACAATGTACGAACACGTACACTTCCGGAGATCACTAAAAACGTATTATTTAAACAGGCATACCCTACAACCCAACATAAATGCCTGACCGATGCTACACATCAAAACCAAAATACAGTATGGACATAACACAATTCTTCCGTGTATGACGCTTTTATGTGGGTATACCACATGAATAAACTTTATCCTATGTGGCTGTACCACATGAATGTTTATCTCATCTCAATATCATTATGTATTTGTTTACACCAGAGCCTGCAATCGTATCTCCGGTACTATGTAAGCCACATTGAGCCTGCAAATAGGTGGGAAAATGTGGGATACAAATGTAACAACTAAATAAATAAAAAGGAAGAATGAATTATTTATTATTTAAAAAAACCTTTAAGCCTGCCATAGTGTTTTTATATAACACACAAAACTAAAAGAGAATAGGGCCCATCTTGTAGGGTATAGGAGTGTGGCTCTGTGTGTGTTTGATCGGGGGAGTAAGAAAGGGGAGAGGGTAATATGAAGGGAATGGTTCCCTAAATGCCTCTGTTTCACTGTATCAAAGTTTCAGAACTGCAGAGGCTGGAATTACACTGGAACATTTGTGAGAGCTTATTTCTTTGGAACCCACAGTCCACTCTTGCCCGTTTTTGAGTTCCATCAGCCTAATATTCAAAAGCATTTATCTAGATGACAGCCAAGTACCCTATCTGTGAATTTTCAGCAGCATTATATGGTTAGTACCACTGAAAATTCTTAGACCACCCTAGCATAGATAGTTGGTGATATTTAGCTGCTATCCTGCAAAAAAGCTGTCCTGACATAAACCATATAGCCATTCAGATAGCTAGCACTGGTCACCATTAATACATATATTCTCAGGAGGACAAGCAAGATGATGAATCTCACATATACGAGACATCATCCAATGGAGCCCTGGCATGGAGGCGCTTCCCTTCCCAGCATTCACATACTCTAGAACCTTTTGCCAGAATCCACCATGCACACATACGCCTTCTTGCATGAGACCAGGGCAGTCTTTAATTCTTCCGTGGAGCTGAACAGATGCACCTTGCTCTCTCTCCCCTGAGCGCCATTTTGAAAAATATTTCCTTCTGTTGTTCCACTCTTTTTTTTACTTCTTTAGCTTCTTCTTGGTGCTTTCTTGTGAGGGATCAGATATTCCCTTTCTTTCCCTTAACTGATTAGTATTTCAGCTTTTTTTTACGTTTCCTTTTCTCTGGCCCTTTGGGCCCCCTTAGGCCTTAAGCAGTCCGGCTGGAAAAAGCCCCGTTTTTGTCACCACAGCATTGTTGCTGCAGCTGTTTTTCCTGACGTGTCTCAGAAAACTCCTTGTAGTTTTAAAAAACTGTTCCAGGTGCAGCAAGATCATATCCATTAACGATATCTATTCATGGTGCTTGCAGTTTCTGGGACCCTGACTATAATCCTTTTTGTCACCTGTGTTCACAGTTATTAACAAGAAACATTAAGAGTCGGGAACAGCGCAAAACATTTTTGACATGGACAGGTCCAGTTCATTGACTTCTGAGGTATCAGTCCTTATGGCTTGTGGAGCATCGAGGAGGTCTCCGCCTGCCTCAACATCATTCGTCAGCAGCACCCATAGGTCGTATCAGCTCTTATGGAGCCTCAGCCCATACTGGAGGCCCATTCATTGCCTGTTTGATGTGTGTTGATGCTGGGGCCTCGAAGGGCATCAGAGTTAGTATCAGTTGAGGTGATATCGTTGTCCAGTTCTTTAGGAGAGGAAGCGTCCTCAGAGCACAGGAGGACTCCCATCCCTTGGCGCTCCTTCCCAGAACCTAGCCAGCAGCCCAGGAAACCAAGGGAGGCATTTCCTTGGGAGGACATTTTTGAGTCTGATTTGGATCGCTCCTGGACAGAAGTTCTCTCTGAGGAGGGTCACTTGGTATCCCCTCACCTCCCCATGAAAGGAGAAGGCTGTTCCTCTGAAGAGCTCTCCTTCACTAAGTTTGTGTGGTCGTGGCCCAGGGTTGAGATATTGGACTTCCTTGACTTAGATTCTCCTCCTAGGCAGGCTGTAACAGTACCCTTAAGGCTGTACAGATGATTCTCCGAGGACAAGCAGGCTGCTTGTTCTCACGACTGGGTTGACGTCCACGGCAGCTCCCACCAACCGGAACAAAAACTTTGCGGGCGGTCCCACACGCAGGGCACGCCCATCGCGCATGCGCGGCCGTCTTCCCGCCCGTGCGCGACCGTTCCCGCTCAGTTTTTTTCGATTCCGCGCTGGAGAGAGACGTGTTACCGTCTCTCTCTTGGTCAGCCCCGGAAACCGGATCGTGGCCTAGCCGCGAGTTTTCTCTTCTTTTATCGTGCGCGTTCGCGCTTCTTTTCTTTATTTTCTGTGTTTAAAAAAAAAGAAGTTGGTTTGTCCCCTCGTCGTCTTAGCCGCGGGGGCGCTTCGTTGCGGCCTTGTGGCCGCGCGGTCGTTTCTTTTTCGGGTGTGCTTTTCACTGCCACCATCGACTAATTTGACTTCGCCGATGCGATTTTTTCCGTCGATGTCCTCGAAGGTCCCGAGTGGATTCAAAAAGTGTGGTCGGTGCGGCCGGCAGATCTCGCAAACCGATACCCACGCTTGGTGCCTCCAGTGCCTTGGCCCGGAGCATAATACCAAGACGTGCACCTTGTGTCTCGGCTTGCGAAAGCGGACACAGGTGGCGAGGTAAGTTCGTCGGGACCAACTTTTTGGAACTTGCGCCGGCCCTTCGACGTCGACGGCTGGATCTTCGGTACCGATGTCGACGAAATCGGCACCGACGATGGCATCGACCCCAGGAGCACAGGTACCGACGGCGAGGGTGAGCGACCCGCGCGGGCAGTCGGCCCCGGCCACTCCCTCTACCCAGGGCCATCGGGACCGAGCCCTGTCAGACCCGATCCCTCGAGGCCGGGGCGGTTCTACCTCCTCTTCATCTCTGCCACCGAGCGCCGATGATGGGCACCGAAAGAAGACCAAGAAACATCGTTATTGGTCGCCCAAGGCTCACGGGACTACTAGTTCCGGCGTCTCCAGAGATGACTCGACCCGAGGAAGCGGCAGTGCCGAGAGGAGCGTTCCCCCTCGGTCGAAGAGGTGTCGCTGCGTCCGTCCATGGGTGCTTCGGTACTGTCTCCTGGACCCGAGCAGCTTCCGGCACCCGCACTGGCCCCCCTGCCTTTCCCGACAGCGGGCCTTGACGAGTGCCTCCGAGCCATCCTTCCAGGGATTCTGGAAGGGCTGATGCGCCAGCCTTGCCGGCACCGGGGGTGCTTGCGCCCCCGGCGCCGTTGATGGAGGCGCCGGCGTGCTCTAGCCCGATGCCGAGGCCTCCGACACCGGCACCGCTTGCGGTACCGGTGTCGACCGCCACGCAGGTGGAATCCCCGTCGATGGAGGGAGCTTCATCCCCGCCGGCATGGGAGTCCACCGCTCGACACCATCGTCGAGGACATGGTTCCTCGCAGTCGAGATGGGCCCGGTTCAGGTCTGAGCTGCAAGAGCTCATGTCCGACACCGAGGAAGAGGCCTCGTGGGGGGAGGAGGAGGACCCTAGATATTTCTCCTCAGAGGAGTCTGAGGGCCTTCCCTCCGACCCCGCTCCTTCACCGGCGAGGAAGCTCTCACCCCCTGAGAGCCTCTCCTTTGCCTCCTTCGTCAGGGATATGTCTATATGCATTCCCTTTCCCGTGGTCTCTGTGGATGAGCCGATGGCTGAGATGCTCGAGGTCCTCGACTATCCATCACCACCTAGAGAGTCTTCCATGGTACCGTTGCACAATGTCCTCAAAGAGACACTGCTTCGGAACTGGCTGAAGCTCTTATCTATGTCGCGTCCGCAGCTCCCTCCTCCGCCGCGGGGGGCGGAAGCCGGCGTCCACTTCGGCGAGGGTCGACGATCCGGAAGCCGCAGCGGGGAGCCGGGGCCCGCCGCGGTGATGGCCGCCCAATCCGGGGCCGAGGCCAGAGGCCGGCGATTGCGGCCGCCGGTCTCGCGGTCGCCGGCTGTGGGGGCGGTGTTGCGCTGCGGGAGGAGGCGGTGCCGAGGCGCAATGGCCGGCGTCCTCGTCCTCTCCCGGGCGCAGGGGTCCGGAGCTCCACCTCTGAGGTGCTGGATTGGGCAGACAGAGCCAATCAGAAGGGCTCTGTCAATAGCCAGGTTCGGGTTGGTTGGCTATACCTGCGGGGGCGGGGCGGCTGATGCTGAACAGTACTTAAGGAAGAGAACCGAGTTAGAACTTTGCTTCAGGTTCTGTTCCCGAGGCCCGTTTCCATTTTGTTCCTGTGTTCCTCTGTGTTCCGTGTTCTTCTAGTTTTGACCTCTGGACTGTTCCTTGTTTTTTTCCCTGCTCGCTGCCTGCCTCGACCTCTTGCCGGATCTTGACTTCGTTGTCTGCTGCCTGTCCTGAACTTTGACTGTTATTGGATGTTCTCGTTCTCCATCTGCCCTCTGTTCTCCTGGTCCCTGTCCGGGTCAGCTCGGCACCCCCGCGGTTCCTGAAGTCCCGTTGACCGCCTGCAGCTGGGGGCTCAACCCTTGGTGAACGGCGGTCGCCGCGGGTGAAGACTTGGGTTGCACGGCTGTTCTTTAAGGTCCCTCGGGGCCTTACGGGACCTAAGGGCTCACCGTCCTTGCATATAAAACAATCTAATCCCACCATTCCCAAGAAAGCGGAGTCCCAATACAGAATCCACTCTGACCCAGAGTTGATGCGGCCCCAATTGCCTCATGACTCGCGGTCGTGGACTCTGCTCTCAAGAGGGCACGGAGTTCGAAGGATACCGCCTCGGCGCCCCCCGGGGCGGGAGTCTCGCACTCTGGACTCGTTTGGGGGGAAGGCCTACCAATCTTCCATGCTCGTGACCCGCATCCAGTCGTACCAGCTCTACACGAGCATTCACATGCGGAACAATGTGAAGCAACTGGCGGACCTGGTCGATAAGCTCCCTCCGGAGCAGTCCCAGGCCTTTTCATGAGGTGGTCAGGCAGCTGAAGGCGTGTAGAAAGTTCCTGTCCAGGGGTATATATGACACCTGTGATGTGGCATCTCGAGCTGCGGCCCAAGGTATAGTGATGCGCAGACTCTCCTGGCTGCGTGCCTCTGACCTGGACAACCGCACCCAGCAACGACTGGCGGATGTCCCTTGCCGGGGGGATAATATCTTTGGCGAGAAGGTCGAGCAGTTGGTGGACCAACTACACCAGCGGGAAACCACCCTCGACAAGCTCTCCCACCGGGCGCCTTCAGCATCCACCTCTGCAGGTGGACGTTTTTCCCGGGCCAGGCAGGCTGCGCCCTACGCCTACAACAAGCGTAGGTACACCCAGCCGGCCCGAAGGCCTCCTCAGGCACAGGGACAGTCCCAGCACGCTTGTTCCCGTCAACAGCGTGCGCCTAAGCAGCCCCCTGCGCCTCCACAGCAAAAGCCGGGGACGGGCTTTTGACTGGATCCATGGGAACATAGCCGCCATCAAAGTGTCCGTACCGGACGACCTGCCGGTCGGGGGGAGGTTGAAAGCTTTTCAGCAAAGGTGGCCTCTGATAACCTCCGACCAGTGGGTTCTCCAAATAGTGCGGTGCGGATACGCCCTAAATTTGGCCTCCACTCCACCAAATTGCCCACCGGGAGCCCAATCCTTCAGCTCCCATCACAGGCAGGTACTTGCAGAGGAACTCTCCGCCCTTCTCAGCGCCAATTTGGTCGAGCCTGTGCCACCAGGGCAGGAAGGGCAGGGATTCTATTCCAGGTACTTCCTTGTGGAAAAGAAAACAGGGGGGATGCGCCCCATCCTAGACCTGAGAGGCCTGAACAAATACCCGGTCAAAGAGAAGTTCAGGATGCTTTCCTTGGGCACCCTTCTACCAATGATTCAGAAAGACGATTGGCTATGTTCCCTGGATTTAAAGGACGCTTACACTCACATCCCGATACTGCCAGCTCACAGACAGTATCTCAGATTCCGCCTGGGGACACGGCACTTTCAGTATTGTGTGCTGCCCTTTGGGCTCGCCTCTGCCCCACGGGTGTTCACGAAGTGCCTCGTGGTGGTCGCGGCGTATCTACGCATGCTGGGAGTGCACGTGTTCCCGTATCTCGACGATTGGCTGGTCAAGAACACCTCGGAGGCAGGGGCTCTCCGGTCCATGCAGAGCACTATTCACCTCCTGGAGCTGCTGGGGTTTGTGATAAATTACCCAAAGTCCCATCTCCAGCCAGTCCAATCTCTGGAATTCATAGGAGCTCTGCTGAATTCACAGACGGCTCAGGCTTTTCTTCCCGAGGCGAGGGCCCACAACCTCCTGTCCCTCGCTTCCCAGACCAGAGCGTCTCAGCAGGTCACAGCTCGGCAGATGTTGAGACTCCTGCGTCATATGGCCTCTACAGTTCATGTGACTCCCATGGCTCGTCTTCACATGAGATCTGCTCAATGGACCCTAGCTTCCCAGTGGTGCCAAGCCACCGGGAATCTAGAAGATGTCATCCGCCTGTCCCTCAGTTGCCGCAATTCGCTGCACTGGTGGACATTTCGGACGAATTTGACCCTGGGACGTCCATTCCAAATTCCGCAGCCCACGAAGATGCTGACGACGGATGCATCTCGCCTGGGGTGGGGAGCTCATGTCGATGGGCTTCACACCCAGGGACTGTGGTCCCTCCAGGAACAGGATCTGCAGATCAACCTCCTGGAGCTCCAAGCGGTCTGGAACGCACTGAAGGCCTTCAGAGATCGGCTGTCCTACCAAATCATCCAAATTCGGACAATCAGGTTGCGATGTATTACATCAACAAGCAGGGGGGCACCGGATCGCGCCCCCTGTGTCAGGAAGCCGTCGGGATGTGGCGTTGGGCCTGCCAGTTCGGCATGCTTCTCCAAGCCACATACCTGGCAGGCGTAAACAACAGTCTGGCCGACAGACTGAGCAGAGTCATGCAACCGCACGAGTGGTCGCTCCATTCCAGAGTGGTACGCAAGATCTTCCGAGAGTGGGGCACTCCCTCGGTGGACCTTTTCGCCTCTCAGACCAACCACAAGCTGCCTCTGTTCTGTTCCAGACTACAGGCACACGGCAGACTAGCGTTGGATGCCTTTCTCCTCCATTGGGGGACCAGCCTCCTGTATGCTTATCCTCCCATACCTTTGGTGGGGAAGACCTTACTGAAGCTCAAGCAAGACCACGGCACCATAATTCTGATAGCGCCTTTTTGGCCCCGTCAGATCTGGTTCCCTCTACTTCTGGAGTTGTCCTCCAAAGAACCGTGGAGATTGGAGTGTTTTCCGACTCTCATTTCGCAGAACGACGGAGCGCTTCTGCACCCCAATCTTCAGTCTCTGGCTCTCAAGGCCTGGATGTTGAGGGCGTACATTTTGCTTCGTTGGGTTTGTCTGAGGGTGTCTCCCGTGTCTTCCTTGCCTCTAGAAAGGATTCCACTAAAAAGAGTTACTTTTTCAAGTGGAGGAGGTTTGTCGTTTGGTGTGAGAGCAAGGCCCTAGAACCTCGTTCTTGTCCTGCACAGAACCTGCTTGAATACCTTCTGCACTTATCAGAGTCTGGCCTCAAGACCAACTCAGTAAGGAATCACCTTAGTGCGATTAGTGCTTACCATTACCGTGTAGAGGGTAAGCCATCTCTGGAGAGCCTTTAGTCGTTCGATTCATGAGAGGCTTGCTTTTGTCAAGGCCCCCTGTCAAGCCTCCTGCAGTGTCATGGGATCTCAACGTCGTCCTCACCCAGCTGATGAAACCTCCTTTTGAGCCACTGAATTCCTGCCATCTGAAGTACTTGACCTGGAAGGTCATTTTCTTGGTGGCAGTTACTTCAGCTCGTAGAGTCAGTGAGCTGCAAGCCCTGGTAGCTCATGCTCCTTATACCAAATTTCATCATAATAGAGTAGTACTCCGCACTCACCCTAAGTTCCTGCCAAAGGTGGTGTCGGAGTTCCATCTTAACCAGTCAATTGTCTTGCCAACATTCTTTCCCAGACCACATACCCGCCCTGCTGAAAGTCAGTTGCACACATTGGACTGCAAGCGAGCGTTGGCCTTCTATCTGGAGCGGACACAGCCCCACAGACAGTCCGCTCAATTGTTTATTTCTTCGACCCCAATAGGAAAGGGGTCGCTGTCGGGAAACGCACCATTTCCAATTGGCTAGCAGATTGCATTTCCTTCACTTACGCCCAGGCTGGGCTGGCTCTTGAGGGTCATGTCACGGCTCATAGTGTTAGAGCCATGGCAGCGTCAGTGGCCCACTTGAAGTCAGCCACTATTGAAGAGATTTGCAAGGCTGCGACGTGGTCATCTGTCCACACATTCACATCAAATTACTGCCTCCAGCAGGATACCCGACGCGACAGTCGGTTCGGGCAGTCGGTGCTGCAGAATCTGTTTGGGGTTTGAATCCAACTCCACCCTCCAGGACCCGATTTTATTCTGTTCAGGCTGCACTCTCAATTAGTTGTTCTTCGTAGGTCAATTTAGGTTATGCCCTCGCCGTTGCGAGGTTCAATTGACCTGGGTTCTTGTTTTGAGTGATCCTGAGAGCTAGGGATACCCCAGTCGTGAGAACAAGCAGCCTGCTTGTCCTCGGAGAAAGCGAATGATACATACCTGTAGCAGGTGTTCTCCGAGGACAGCAGACTGATTGTTCTCACCTACCCTCCCTCCTCCCCTTTGGAGTTGCGTTTTTCCTTATTCTTTTGCTTGTCACTCAACTGAGCGGGAACGGTCCGCGCACGGGCGGGAAGACGGCCGCGCATGCGCGGTGGGTGTGCCCTGCGTGCGGGACCACCCGCAAAGTTTTGTTCCGGTTGGTGGGGGCTGCCGTGTACGTCAACCCAGTCGTGAGAACAATCAGCCTGCTGTCCTCGGAGAACACCTGCTACAGGTATGTATCATTCGCTAGCTGTGGGAGACACACACTCACACTACAGCCTGTTAATAAGAAGGCTGACTCTATATACAGAATCCAGAAGGCCCCCGGATTCAAAAAGGTCCAGCTTCCTCGCCATTCTATGGTGGTCGAATCCACTCTTAAAACGGCCAAGATTTCCAAATCTCACTCCTTGGAGTTCCTGGGGAGGGATCCTCGGACCCTGGAATCTTTTGGGAGGAAAATTATTTCAGAATGCTGTGCTAGCGTCTTGTATACATTCCTGTCATATGCACTTGCAGAACTTAGTTGTGTGGAGTTTGCAGACACTCTTCAACTTGAGAAGGTTGCAGAACTCCAACAGCTAGTAGCCAAGCAGAAGGAGTGCAGAAAGCACATGACTCGGGCAGCATATGATACTTCATTCAGAGCCTCTGCAAAGGATATTGGGATGCACATACTCATCTGTCTGCGTGCCTCTGACCTAGAATCAACAGTTCAGGAGAAGCTGGCAGATATCCCTTGCTGGGGTGATAACCTTTTTGGTGTCAAAGTGGAGGAGGTTGCAGACCTCATCAAGTTACTCTACCAGCACTCTCCTTCTGCAACTTCCTTCTCTCAAAGGTATTCCAGTGGAGGGCAACAGAGGACCTACTACTCTCAAAGGTTTCCTCCACCCTCTTGATCTTCCTTCATGGAAGACTGAAAAATGCTGAGAATGGCTATGTGGAGATTGATGAGGGTAAAGCGAACGTGCTAAGCAAATACTTCTCTTTGGTGTTCATGGAAGAAAACCTGGAGAAGGACCGCGGTCTGCTGCTATGGGTATATCTGGGAATGGAGTGGATATTGCACCCATCATGGAAGAAAGTGCTTATAAACAAGTTGAAAATCTGAAAGTGGACAAAGCTATGGGGCTGGTTGGGATACATCCCAGGATACTGAGGGAGCTCAGAGAAATCCAGGTGGGACCTCTTAAGGATTTATTCATAGATCTTTAGAGACAGGAGAGGTTCCATGGAATTGGAGATGACCAGATGTGGTGGAACCTCTTAAGGTTTTATTGAATAGATCTTTAGAGATGGGACAGGTTCCACAGAATCAGAGATCAGCGGATGTGGTCTTTCTTTCACGAAAACGGGGACAGGGAAGAAGTGGGGAAACTACAGGCCAGTAAGCATCATGTGGTGGTGGGAAAAATAACGGAGTTGCTGCTGAAGGAAAAGATAGTTAACTTTCTAGAATCCAGTGGGTTGCAGGATCTGAGACATCATGGCTTTGTCCGAGGACAAGCAGGCTGCTTTTTTCTCACTGATGGGTCGACGCCACATGGCGGCCCAGGAACTGCAATTTTCACAGCAAAAATAGACAAAGTTTGCCAAGTATCTGGCGCGCGAAGCACAGCCGTATTCCCGCCCCTTGCGCGAGAGTCCCCACACAGTTACCTTTTTTCCGTGGTGAAGAGAGGCAGTGTTTTTTCTTGTCTCTTCTTAGCCCTTGGAAAGAGCCTTTGGCCGTTTTTCAGAGATTTTCTCCGGTTTTTTCTCTTTTAATTTCCTATTACCTTGTTTTTTAAAAAAAAAAAAGGAAAGAAGTCCTTTAACTCATAGTTTTATTGCCCTTGTTAAATTCCTTTCATTTCCGCCGTGGCCCCTTTGTTTTGTGCTTTCCTTTTTGGCGCAATCCGCGAACTTTGTTCTCGCAGCCACTATTTTTCCGTCCATGACATCGAGGACTCCCAGCAGGTTTCAAGAAGTGTACTCCGTGCAACCGGTCGATCTCGGGTACCGACCCCCACGCATTGGTGTCTTCAGTGCCTTGGGCACGACCATCACCCAGATGCATGTAAGTTGTGTCTTAGCTTGAAAAAAGCGGACGCAGGCTTCGAGACAAGCTCTTTGAGACCGACCTTTTCGGAAGCTTCGACCGGTTCCCTTGGCGTTGATATCGGCACCAGGGATGGCATCGGCTTCAGGAGCGCAGGTAATGGCTGTCCGGAGACCACCACACGCTGGGAGCAGTGAGCCGTCGAGTGGGTCTCCACCTGTCTTGAAGACTCCTGCTGTACAGGCCCCACGGGGACCGACCACTCTCGGACCCGACCCAGAGGAGGCATGTGGATTCCATGTCCTCGTTGGTATCGAGGAGTGCCGATGACGTGCATCGAGCGAGGCGAAGGAACCATCGTCATCGGTCTTCCTCCAAGCACGGTACCGAGACCTCCGGGATGTCGAAGGATTCGGCACCCGTGAAGCGCGACACCGGGAGGAACGCTCACCCTCCATACAAGAGGTGTCGGTCTTCAGGCAGCCCGGTATCACCTCCTCGACCTCCACAGATTCTAATGCTGGTTCCTGCACTGACCCTACAGCCTTGCTTGACAGCGACTCTAGACGAGCGCATCCGAGCCATTCTTCCAAGTCTTTTGGAGGGGTTGCTGCGTCAGTCTGCTCTGGTACCGGGGGAGCTTGCGCCCCCCTGTACCCACCGTACCCATTGGTGGAAGCGGCTGCTAGCTCTATGCCTGTGGTGAGGTCTTCGACACTGGTGACGCCATCAGCGTCTGCTGCCACCCAGGTCGACTCCCCATCGACATTGCTGGAGGGAGCTTCATCGCTGCCGGCATGGGAGTCGACCTCTCAACATCGCCATCAAGGACATGATTCCTCGGCATTGAGACGGGCCCGGTTTCGGACTGCAGTTAAGTAACTCCTGTCCGACACCGATGAGAATGCCTCGTGGGATGAAGGGGAGGATTTCTCTTCTGAGGAGTCTTGTGGTCTTCCCTCTGATCCTACTCCTTCACCATTAAGAACGCTTTCTCCCCTGGAGAGTCTTGCTTTCTCTTTATTTGTCCGGGAAATGTCTGTGGCTATTTCCTTTCCAGTGGTATCTGAGGATGAGCCCAGGACTGAGATGCTCGAGGTCCTTGACTATCCTTCGCCACCTAAGTAGTCATCCACGGTTCCTTTGCATAATGTGCTGAAGGAGACACTTATGCAGAACTGGATGAAACCATTAAGTAATCCCACCATTCCCAAGAAAGCCGAGTCCCAATATCGGATTCATGGAGAACCTGAGCTGATGAAGTCGCAGTTACCTCACAACTCTATGGTTGTGGATTCCGCTGTCAAGAGAGCCTGGAGTTCTAGAGACTTTGCCTCGGTGCCCCCGGGGAGAGAATCTAGAACCCTGGACTCTTTTGGGAGAAAGGCGTATCAGGCCTCTATGCTTGTGGCCAAAATTCAATCCTACCAGCTCTACACGAGCATTCACTTGAGGAACACGGTGAAGCAACTGGCGGACTTGGTTGATAGGCTCCTTCCGGAGCAGGCCAAGCCTTTTTAGGAGGTGGTCAGGCAGCAGAAGGCATGTCGTAAATTTCTGTCCAGGGGTGCTTATGATTCTTTTGATGTTGCATCCAGAACCACTGCCCAAGGTATAGTGGTGCGTAGACTCTCATGGCTGCTTGCCTCTGACCTGGACAATTGTGTCCAGCAGCAGATTGCGGATGTCCCTTGCCGGGGGGGGGGGGGGGCGGGGGATAATATTTTTGGTGAGAGTCGAGCAAGTGGTTGATCAGATCACTCAGCGGGAAACCGCTATGGACAATCTCTCCCACCGGACCCCTTCTGCTTCTACCTCATCAGGTAGACGATTTTCCTAGGGAAGGAAGAATGCTCCTTACGCCTTTAACAAGCGTAGGTACAATCCTCCTTCTCAACAGCCTTCTCAGGCTCACCCCCAGCACGCTCGTTCTCGTCAACAGCGTGCGCCAAGGCAGGCCCCTGCAGCTCCCCAGCAAAATCAAGGGACGGGCTTTTGACTGGCTCCAGTTCAGCATAGCCACTGTAAAAGTATCCTTGCCGGATGACTTACCGGTCGGAGGGAGGTTAAAACTTTTTCACCAAAGGTGGCCTCTTATAACCTCCGATCGGTGGGCTCTTCAATAGTCTGGTTAGGATACTCCCTCAATTTAATATCCAGACCGCCAAATTGCCCACCAGGCGCTCAATCCTTCAGCTTCCAGCACAGGCAGGTACTTGCAGAAGAACTGTCCGCCCTTCTCAGCGCCAATGCGGTCGAGCCCGTTCCACCAGGGCAAGAAGGGCTGGGATTCTATTCCAGGTACTTCCTTGTGCAAAAGAAAACAGGGGGGATGTGTCCCATCCTAGACCTAAGGCCCTGAACAAATTCCTAGTCCGAGAAAAGTTCAGGATGATTTCCCAGGGCACCCTTCTTCCCATGATTCAGGCAAACGATTGGCTATGCTCTCTGGACTTAAAGGATGCTTATACACACATCCCAATACTTCTAGCTCACAGGAAGTATCTTCAATTCCGTCTGGGAGCGCAGCACTTTCAGTACTGTGTACTGCCCTTTGGCCTAGCATCCGCGCTCACAAAGTGCTTTGCAGTTGTCGCAGCATCGCTTTGCAGACTGGGAGTGCATGTGTTCCCTTATCTCGACGATTGGCTGGTGAAGAACACCTCAAAGGCAGGGTCTCTACAGTCCATGCAGACGACTATTCAAATGCTGGAGCTACTTGGCTTTGTTATAAATTACACCAAGTCCCATATTTTCCCTGTTCAGAAACTGGAATTTATAGGAGCTCTGCTGGACTCACAGACAGCTCAGGCCTATGTTCCCGAGGCGAGAGCAGACAGTCTTCTGTCTCTAGTTTCCATGGCCAGAGCATCTCAGCAGATCACAGCTCGGCAGATGTTGAGACTCCTAGGCCATATGGCCTCCACAGTTCATGTGACTCCCATGGTTCATCTTCACATGAGATCAGCTCAATGGACCCTACCTTCCCAGTGGTCTCAAGCTGCGGGGGATCTAGAGGATGCAGTCCAGCTGTCCACTGTTTTTCACAATTCCATTCAGTGGTGGGCAATTTGATACAATTTGACTTTGGGACGTCCCTTTCAAATTCCTCAGCCACAGAAAGTGCTGATAACAGATGCATCCCTCTTGGGGTGGGGAGCTCATGTCGATGGGCTTCACACTCAGGGAGTTTGGTCCCTCCGGGGAAAAAGGTCTTCAGATCAATCTCCTGGAGTTGCGAGCGGTCTGCCACGCTCTAAAGGCTTTCAGAGATCGGCTGTCCAATCAAATCATCCAAATTCAGACAATCAGGTTGCGATGTACTATATCAACAAGCAGGGGGGCACCGGATCTCGCCCCCTGTGTCAGGAAACCGTCCAGATGTGGCTTTGGGTTTGTCGTCACGGCATGTTTCTCCAAGCCACGTATCTGGCAGGCGTAAACAACAGTCTGGCCGACAGATTGAGCCTCACGAGTGGTCGCTCAACATGGGCATGGTATGCAAGATCTTCTGAGAATGGGGCACCCCCTCGGTGGATCTTTTTGCCATTCAGATCAATCACAAGGTCCCTCAGTTCTGTTCCAGACTTCAGGCCCACAACAGACTAGCGTCAGATGCCTTTCTCCTTCATTGTGGGAAGGGCCTTCTATATGCATATCCTCCCATGCCTCTGGTGAGGAAGACTTTGCTGAAACTCAAGCAAGACCGCGGGACCATGATTCTGATTGCTCCCTTCTGGCTGCGTCAGATTTGGTTCCCTCTTCTTCTGGAGTTATCCTCCGAAGAACCGTGGAGATTGGACTGTTTTCCAAGCCTCATAACTCAGAACAAGGGGGCGCTTCTGCATCCCAACCTCCAGTCTCTGGCTATCACAGGCCGGATGTTGAGAGCGTAGAATTCGCTTCCTTGGGTCTCTGAGGGTGTCTCCCAGGTTTTGCTTGCTTCCAGGAAGATTCCACGAAGAGGTGTTACTTTTTCAAATGGAGGAAGTTTGCCATCTGGTGTGATAGCAAGGCCGTAGATCCTTGCTCATGTTCCACTCAGACCCTGCTTGAATACCTTCTACACTTGTCAGAGTCTGGTCTCAAGACCAACTCCGTAAGATTTCATCTTAGTGCAATTAGTGCTTATCATTATCATGTAGAGGGTAAGCCTATCTCTGGACAGTCTTTAGTTGTTCGCTTCATGAGAGGTTTGCTTTTGTCAAAGCCCCCTGTCAAACCTCCACCAGTGTCATGGGATCTCAATGTCGTTCTCACCCAGCTGATGAAGCCTCCTTTTGAGCCACTGAACTCCTACCATCTGAAGTACTTGACCTGGAAGGTCATTTTCTTGGTGGCTGTTACTTCAGCTCTTAGAGTCAGTGAGCTCCAAGCCTTGGTAGTGCATGCTCCTTATCTCAAGTTTCATCACAACAGAGTAGTCCTCCGCACGCACCCTAAGTTCTTGCCAAAGGTGGGTTCGGAGTTCCATCTGAACCAGTCAATTGTCTTGCCAACATTTTTTTCCCCGTCCTCATACCCGCCCTGCTGAATGTCAGTTGCACACCTTGGACTGCAAGAGAGCATTGGCCTTTTACGTGGAGCGGACAAGCCCCTTCAGACAGTCCGCCCAAATGTTTGTTTCTTTTGATCCCAACACAAGGGGAGTCACAGTTGGGAAACACACCATTTCCAATTGGCTAGCAGATTGCATTTCCTTCACTTATGCCCAAGCTAGGCTGAATCTTGAGGATCATGTCAAGGTTCATAGTGTTAGAGGCTCACTTGAAGTCAGCCACTATAGAAGAGATTTGCAAGGCTGAGACGTGGTCATCTATCCACACATTCACATCTCATTACTGCCTTCAGCAGGATACTCGACGCGACAGTCGGTTTGGGCAGTTGATGCTGCAGAATCTGTTCGGGGTTTAGAATCCAACTCCACCCCCCTAGGCCCATTTTTATTCTGTTCCAGGCTGCACTCTCAGTTAGATGTTTTCTGGTTTTAGGTCAATCTCAGTTATGTTCTCACTGTTGCGAGGCCCAATTGACCTTCTTTGTTGGTTTGAGTGAGCCTGGGTGCTAGGGATACCCCATCGGTGAGAACAAGCAGCCAGCCAGCTTGTCCTCGGAGAAAGCGAAGATACATACCTGTAGCAGGTGTTCTTCGAGGACAGGAGCTGATTGTTCTCACAAACCCGCCCACCTCCCCTTTAGAGTTGTTGTTCTCCTTGGTTTATTGCTTTTGATATAACTGAGCGGGGACTCTTGCGCGATGGGCGGGAAGATGGCTGCGCATGCGCGCGCTGTGCGCACCTGAAGGCTCTGGCAAAACTTTGTCTATTTTTGCTGTGAAAAATTGTCGTTCCTGGGCCACCATGGACGTCGACCCATCAGTGAGAACAATCAGCCTGCTGTCCTCGGAAAATACATGCTACAGTTATGTATCTTCGCTTTACCAAAGGAAAACCCTGACAATTGAGTCTGATTCATTTGTTTGACTGGGTGACCAATGAAATGAATAAAGGACGTACGCTAGATGTAATCTACTTGGATTTCAGCAAAGCCTTTGAACACTCTTAAATAAGCTGAGAGGGCTGAACTTAGGACCCAAAGTGATGAACTGGATTGGAAAGGCGACAGAAGGTGGTGGTAAATGGAATCCGCTCGGAGGAAAGGAAGATAAGTAATAGAGTGCCACAGGGGTTGGTGCTGTGGCCAATTGTGTTTAATATATTTGTGAGAGATAATGCTGAAGGGTTAGAAGGAAAATTTTGCCTTTTTGTGGATGACACGAAGATAGCCAATAGAATGGATATCTCGGAGGGAGTAGAAACCATGAAAAGCGATCTCCAAAAATTTGAAGAATGGTCAAAGGTCTGGCAGTTAAAATTTAATACTGAAATACTGCTGGGGTAACACGACGTTCTGGTTTTCAAATATATAACTATACTAGCCGTTAAGCCCGTTAAAATGGCGAGATATGTGTTTTGCAAAATGTAATAATACCTCATCCATTCATGTGCAGCAAACCTCCTCTCTCCCCTCCCCTCCCTGATCCATGTCCAGCAACCCTGCCCTCTCCCCTGCCCCCCCAGCAACCATCCTCTCTTCCCTGCTCTCTCCCCTGCCCTCCCCCCATGTCCAGCAGCCCTCCTCTTTCCCTTGGCCTCCCCCCTCCCCTGTCCACTAACCCTGCCCTCCCCCATGTCCACCAACCTTCTTCTCTGCCCTGCTCTCACCCCATGTCCAGCAACCATGCCCTCTCCCCCCTGCCCTCCCCCCATGTCCAGCTACCCTCCTAGCCGCCGCTCCCTCCCCCCCTCCGTGCCGGGACCCCTGCACTGACCTGACAGCGCCTCTCACCTCCATGTGAAAGCGCTGCAGACAGCAGCAGATCGCTCTTCTGCTGCCTGCAGCACTTCCAGACGGAGGTGAGAGGCGCTGTCAGGTCAGTGCAGGGGGGCGGGAGCGGCGGTGGGGATGGGGGGAGGGTGGAGGTTGGTGTGCGTGATGTTCGTTTCCATGCGGCAGCGGCAGCGTCCGACAGTCCAGCTCCGTTCCGCCCTCTGACGTCATCACATCTTGACGCGAGGGCGGGACAGAGAGGGAAGTCTCTACTGCGCATTTGCAGGTGAGTCGGTCACTTGCCATTTATATGTTTGATACTAAATAGAAACCGTTGTATTCTTTCAATTTTCCTCTATTTTTATTTGCATTTTTACTATGCTGTGCAAACATACTATGCTAAATAGTGTTGGAAGTGCTCAGTGAAATACTATTACTCTGGCGAGTCAACTGGGATAGTAATATGTCTGGTAAAGCATCATTGCACTTCAGCCCTCCCTACCACCTGAATCATAAAGCATATCACAATATGTTGTATCGTTAATCAAAGAGTACTTAGCTGCGGGCTGGTGCTTTCTTTGTAATCGGTCGAATACCCAGTAGATAGCCAGAGACTGTTCAGGTGACTGTGGACGTGAAGTTAAAACCTTAATGGTTAAGCCGTCATCCTAGTACAGCTTCTCAACAATTCATCTTTAGATGTGTTTATGTAGAATTCTCTCTTCATTCTCAACTCACATGGTGTTTCGCTGTTCTTAGCGTCATCAGGAGAATCGAACTTCAACTGGACTTCACTTGTAGGGCTCAACTTCCTTCTACAAACAACCAAAAAATCCACTGTAATCCACATCATGGTAATCCTCACGATATATATTTGCAACATTGCATATGCTGACTTAACTCATCCAATAAATAACTCATCATTTATATTCAAAATCTTGTAAAACCGACTGTGGCATAAATCCAAAGGAGATGTACCAGACAGGACGAGAGAGATTGATAAGCACAGCTCGTGAGAGGGACTTAGGGTGATTGTGTCTGAGGATCTCAGGGTGACGAAACAATGTGACGAGGCAGTGACCATGGCCAGAAGGATGCTAGGCTGCATAGAAAGGGGTATAACCAGCAGAAGAAAGGAGGTGTTGATGCCCCTGTACAAGTCATTGGTGAGGCCCCAACGCAGACTGGGAGTTCATGTGTTCCTTTATCTCGACGATTGGCTGGTGAAGAGCACCTCGGAGGACTGTGCTCAAGAGTCCATTTTGATGACTAGTCAGGTGCTGGAGCTACTAGGGTTCATTATAAACTATCCCAGGTCCCATCATCATGTTCAACAATTGGAGTTCATAGGAGTCCTGCTCGACACAAGGACTGTTTGAGCCTACCTTCCGGAGACGCGTTCGGACAGTCTGGTCTCCCTAGCATCCAAGGTTCGAGCATCGCAGCAGGTCACAGCTCGACAGATGTTGAGATTTTTGGGCCACAAGGCTTCCACAGTGTACGTTATACCCATGGCATACCTGCACATGAGATCTGTTCAGTGGACCCTAGCTTCTCAGTGGTACCAAGCCACAGGAAATCTAGAGGATGTCATCCAAGTATCCCTGGAGCTTGTATGCTCTCTTCAATGGTGGACAATTCGGTCCAGTTTGACCTTGGGACTTCCATTCCAAATTCGTCAGCCGCAAACATGCTGACGATGGATGCATCTCTCCTGGGTTAGGGAGCCCATGCAGATGGGCTTCACACTCAAGAATCTTGGTCCCTTCTGGAAACAAATCTTCAGATCAATCTCCTGGAGCTTCGAGCAATCTGGAACATTCTAAGGCTTTCAGAGACCGGCTGTTCCATCAAATTATTCTAATTCAAACAAATAATCAGGTTGCAATGTATTACACCTACAAGCAGGGGGGCACCGGATCTCGCCCTCTGTGTCAGGAAGCCGTCCAGATGTGGCATTGGGCTCACCAGCACAGCATGTTTCTCAAAGCCACTTATCTGGCGGGCGTAAACAACGACCTGGCCGACAGGCTGAGCAGGATAATGCAACTTCATGAGTGGTCTGTAAATATGGGCATAGCCCGCAAGATCTTCCGAGCGTGGGGCACCCCCTTGGCTGATCTTTCTGCCACTCAGATCAACCACAAGGTCCCTTGGTTCTGTTCCAGGCTTCAGGCCTACTACTACTACTACTATTTAACATTTATCAAACTGAGCTCTCTTTTTCATCAAGCACTGCCATTTCCTCCCCTCACCCTCCCCACTGACAGTTTGAACTTCGTGGGTGTGGCTTGGATCTCTTTCAGGGAGAGAAAACTAACAACTTATAGCAGCAGCTTCAGAGAGCATTTTCCATCTCACAGATAGGCTGCAGAGAATACCTTCTCCTGCTTCCACCCACCCTACCCCTCTACCCCCCCACCCCTAGAGTGACATGTCTTATATAACCTCCCTATCAACCCACTCATTACTTTACCTCACCCATTTCTATTCTTCTATCACCTTCTCCCACTACTCCAACCAGAGTTACACCTAATCACACTGACCACCCTTCAACATCTTCTGTCCTTCTGTGACTGTTCTCTTGTGCTTGACTGCTTAAATATTTTAAATTTAAATGCTTTACTTTTTGTCTATTAGATTGTAAGCTCTTTGAGCAGGGACTGTCTTTCTTCTGTGTTTGTACAGCGCTGCGTACACTTTGTAGCGCTCTAGAAATGTTAAATAGTAGTAGTAGTAGTACCTGGCTTCCAGGAAAGATTCCACCAAGAGTTGTTATTCTTTTAAATGAAGGAGGTTTGCCATCTGGTGTGACAGCAAGGCGTAGATCCCCTTTCTTGTCCTACTCAGACTCTGCTTGAGTACCTTCTACACTTATCAGAGTCTGGTCTTAAGACCACTCCGTTAGGGTTCATCTTAGTTCAATTAGTGCTTATCGTCAGCGTGTAGAAGGTAAGCCTATCTCTGGACTGCCTTTAGTTGTTTGCTTCATGAGAGGTTTGTTTTTGTCAAAGCCCCCTACCAAACCACCAGTGTCATGGGATCTCAACGTCTTTCTCACCAGCTGATGAAAGCTCCTTTTGAGCCACTGAATTCCTGCCATCTGAAGTACTTGATCTAGAAGGTCGTTTTCTTGGTGGTTGTTACTTCAACTTTTAGGGTCAGTGAGCTTCAAACCTTAGTAGTGGATGCACTTTATGCTAAGTTTCATCACAACAGAGTAGTCCTCTGCACGCACCCTAAGTTCCTGCCGAAGGTGGTGTTGGAGTTCCATCTGAACCAGTCGATGTCTTGCCAACATTCTTTCCCAGACCTCATGCCCATCCTGGTGAAAGCAGCTTGCACACCTTGGACTGCAAGAGAGTGTTGGTCTTTTACATGGAGTGGGCGAAGCCCTTCAGACAGTCCACCCAACTTTTGTTTCTTTTGATCCAAACAGGATTGGTGTCGCTATTGGGAAATGCACCATATCTAATTGCCTAGCAGATTGCATTTCCTTCGCTTATGCCCAGGCTAGGCTGACCTTGGAGGGTCACGTCATGGCTCATAATGTCAGAGCCATGGCTGCAATCGGTAGCTCACTTGAAGTCAGCCTCCTTTGAAGAGATTTGCAAGGCTGCAACGTATTCTTCAGTCCACACATTCACATCTCACTACTGCCTTGAGCAGGGTATTGCTATGGATTAAGAGCTGGTTGAAAGATAGGAAGCAGAGAGTAGGATTGAATGGTCAGTATTCTCAATGGAGCAGGGTAGTTAGTGGGGTCCCCTCAGGGGTCTGTGCTGGGACCGCTGCTTATTAACATATTTATAAATGACCTAGAGATAGGAGTAACTAGTGAGGTAATTAAATTCGCAGATGACACAAAGTTATTCAGGGTGATCAATTCGGCAGGAGGAGTGTGAAAGATTACAGGAGGGCCTCGTGAGACTGGGGGATTGGGCGTCCAAGTGGCAGATGAAGTTCAGTGTTGACAAGTGCAAAGTGATGCATGTGGGTAAGAGGAACCCGAATTACAGGAATTGGAGAAGGTGCAGAGAAGGGCGACGAAAATGATAAAAGGGATGGAACGACTTCCCTATGAGGAAAGGCTGAGAAGGTTAGGGCTCTTCAGCTTGGAGAAAAGGCGGCTGAGGGGTGATATGATAGAAGTCTACAAAATATGAGCGGAGTAGAGCAGACAGACGTGAAGCGTTTGTTTACACTTCAAACAATAATAGAACCAGGGGACACAAGATGAAGGCTAGAATATGGCAGATTTAAAACAAATAGGAGAAAGATGTTCTTTACTCAGCGTACAGTTGGACTCTGGAACTCGTTGCCAGAGAGTGTTGTGGCAGCGCCTGGCTTTACGGAGTTTAAGAGGGGTTTGGACAGATTCCTGAAGGAAAAGTTCATTGATCATTATTAATTTTTTTTTTTTGGGGGGGGGGGGGGGGGGTTGCTAGGTTCTTGAAGCCTGGATTGGCCGCTGTCAGAGAGAAAATGTTGGGCTTGATGGGCCCTTGGTCTTTTCCCCAGTATGGCTGTGCTTATGAATACCCACATGACAGTCAGTTTGGGCAGGTCAGTTGGGAGGCGCCTGTAGCCGAGCTCACTCGATAGTTATGGGCAAACTCTGCCCAAGGAAGCAACTGATTCCAGTTATCCTGATGAATCAGTAACAATCATCCTCAGAAATTGCTTTGGCGCTTTGATTGATGCGTTCTGTTGACCATTGGACTGTAGGTGATATCCAGAGGAGAAGTTTGACTTCACATCAAGGGCCCGATTCAATGCTTGCCAAAACTTAGAGACAAACTGTACTCCGCGGTCAGACGTGATTGATTCCGGTAGGCCGGTGGAGACGAAAAACAGACGTGATGAAGAATTGTGACAACTTCACAGCTGAAGGGCAGGTTAGACATGGGTACAAAGTGTGCCATTTTGGAAAACCAGTCCACTACAACTCATATGACTGTGTGTCCTTCCTATTCAGGAAGATCCGTAATAAAATCCATGGCAATATGGGTCCATTGTGTCTTAGGCACAGGTAGTGGCAGTAAAAGACCCTGGAATCTTTGACGATTGGGCTTATGCTGAGCGCACTCCGGACAAGCGGCCACAAACGCTTGCACATCACGGTCGAGTGTAGGCCACAATACTGTGCGATGAACCACTTAGTATCCAGGATACCAGGATGTCCGGCTATTCGCAAGGTATTCCCCCCTTCAAAGTATTCTTTCCCTCAATCGAGGTGGCACAAAAGTCATACCCTTGGGTACCGCAAGCATCATAGTGGGAATAATAGCGGCAGGTTCAATAACATATTGCAGGGCTCCTCTTCGAGGTCGGACTCTATAGATCTTGATAGAGGATCTGCCTTGGTGTTCTTCTCTGCTGGACGGTAAGTCAACGTGAAATTAAAACGGGAGAAAAATAATGCCAAACGGCTTGTCGGGGGATTCAGTCTCTTCACTTCACGCAAGTAAATCAAGTTCTTGTGATCTGTGAATACGGTGAAGGGTTCCTGCGCCCCTTCCAAAAGGTGTCACCATTCTTCAAGGGCCAGTTTGATGGCCAAGAGTTCCTGGTCACCTATAGCATAATTCTCTGCGGGTGTATATTTGTTAAAGAAAGAAGGCACAGGGGAGAAGTTTCCCTCTAGGGTGGATTTGTGACAAAATGGCCCCTGTGCCAACTGACGACACATCCACTTCCACAAAAAATTTTCCTGTCGGGTTAGGATGTCGTAACACTGGCACCGTCGACAAAAGCCCGTTTAAGGTTCTTAAATGCTTCAACAGTCTCTGGAGACCCGTTACGAGGCATCAGCATTCTTCTTGGTCAAGGCAGTAAGAGGAGTGGTCAGTGACGAGTATTGTGAATGAACTGCCTATAATAATTTGCAAATCCCAGGAAGCATTGTAGAGCCTTACGCCCGGTGGGCTGCTGCCACTGCAGGATTGCGGTCAACTTGCTGGGATCCATACGTAGATCCTTGTTCGAAATAATGTATCCCAGGAAAGGCAGCTCGGACCAATGAAATTCACATTTTTCCAATTTCGCATATAATTGGTTTTCTCTCAACCGTTGCAAGGGTCCTCACGGTTTCATAATGATCCTCCTCTGATCTAGAGAAAATGCGGACATCATCTAGATAAACCATTACGAACTTATACATGCGGTCTCTGAAGATGTCGTTCATGAAGGACTGGAAGACCGCAGGGGCATTACCTAGGCCAAAGGGCATCACCAAATATTCGTAGTGCCCATCGCCGTATTGAATGCGGTCTTCCATTCATCACCCTCTCGGATCCGAACGAGGTTGTAAGCCCCTCTGAGATCTAGTTTGGTAAATATCTGGGCTCCTTGAAGATGGGTCGAACATCTCCGAAATCAGGGGGTAAAAGATATTTGGTCTTCCGGGTGATAGCATTGAGCCCTCTTAGTCAATACATGGGTACAGCCCACCATCTTTCTTCTCCACAAAGGAAAAAACCAGCACCCGCTGGCGATTTTGAGGACGAATGAACCCTCGAGCAAGATTGTCTTGTATATACTGGGTCATGGCTTCAGTTTCAGGACGAGATAGAGGGTACACTCGGCCACGAGGGGGTTCAGATCATGGCAAGCATGGACAAAGTGCCCCTTGACCCACAATAAAGGCAAACACCCTCGGAGCCTCTTCGTTGCTTCTCCTGAGCTGAAGTAAACACGCGGTCAACCTGCATAGGTTCTGGCCCATCTCGCAACACCAGAGACTGGGGTGAAGGGCCCTTATGTGATATCTTCGAGTCAGCCCCCCCAAACCGCTGACTGGCACGACGCTTACAGGCCACGCACTCTAAAAATGAATGTCCACCTGGGTGCAGAGACGAATGATATTATCCAGGTTGGAGGGCAGCTCCTGACCCATCAGTTCATCTTTGATGGTGGAAGATACCTCATGCCAGAATACAGCAGTAAGGCTCTAATTGTCCCATCCCAGTTCCACTGCCCAGGGAAAGCCGACCCTGATGCAGGTTCAGAAGTTGAGTTGCCACCGAGGAGGCCTTTCCGGGTTCTTCAAAGATAAACTAAAATTGTTTCAAGAACTCTGCCAAATTATTCCAGTAGAGGGTCCCTCTTTTCCCCATAAAGGGGAGGGCCAGGGCAGATCCCGAAAGCAGGGAGATGATGTATGCTACCTTCGCCCGATCTGAGGGAAAGTCCCGGGCCTGCAACTCAAGGACAATTTGGCATTGATTTAAAAAAAAAAAACCGACGTCCTGCTATCACCATCATAATGAGGAGGCTGGGCGACACGAATACCTAGGCCTCCCATCATGGGTCTTGATGGCCTAGGAGCTGGAGGCTCCCCCCTAGCCCCGTAGTAGTAAAGGTGTTCACCCTTTGATTCAGAGCATTGACAGCTCCCATAACTTGTAACTGAGAATGCAGTTGCTGGAGTAACTGCATAGCGGAGGGTTCAGTCAAGCTCATGGCTTTGGTGTCTATCAGGCTGGACGTGAGCCCTTGAGCTAGGCCGAGGCCTAATATAGCTTTAGGCCAAGGCCTAGGATGGACCGAACAGGTACTATACGCCACCCCAGCTACCAAGCCCTGCACAACACGCGCGACCAACTTGCACTACCAGAAAGGGGAAGATAGGGCGTTCAGGGCGGGCCTCACGGCCTAACGGGAACCCACTTGCTCAGAATACAGTCATACGGGCTTCACAGCCTAACCGGAACCGACTCAAACCCAGGGAAGGGAGAAAGAAAAAAACGAGGGGTCCCCACGGGGACTAGAGCACAAACACACTAAGTACTCGCTAAGGACACGAGGGAAAAATGAACTAAGAGAGGTAACTACAGGAAACACATCAGGGTGTGCCTCACAGAACACAAAGAAAAATGAGGGACTGAGAATTATGGTACAGAGAGCAGAGACCCCAGCAGACAGGAGAGGGAAAAGCCAGCGAAAAATAGAGAGCCGGGCCTGGGACGCACCTCGCTCAGAAAGGGCAGCACACAGTAATAGCGAGGGTAGTGACAGCAAAAAAAAAAAAAGAATTAAAACAGTCAACAAGGGAGAGACTGCTCCAAACACTGCTGCCAGAGGCAGGCAAAATACTGCAGACAAAGGGTTAACCAAGCTCTGAACACACAGCTGCCAGAGGCAGGAACACTGGACAGGGTAAACACAGGGAAGAACAAACAAACAACCCCAGGGAAAGAAACAAAGGTCGGATTCTGCCACAAAGACAGACAAAATACATCACAGCACAAAGGGTAACTCCAAGGGAAACAAAACAAACACCTGGAACAGAATGATAAACGAGCTTACCACAAAGCACCAGAGTCACACAGAGGAAATCACAGGTGAGGGAAGAGGGGTAATCAATCACACACTGGAAGCAGCAAACACACTGAGACAGAGCAACAGAGGTCTACAGCAGGAAGGAGAAAACAAACTCCGCAATACAGAGAGCAAAAGCTCAAACAGCGCAGGAAAGGCTTCAGCAATAAACGAAGGGCAACGCCAAAGCAAGGGTTGTTGGAAGGGTAAGCTTAAGTAGATCATACTGACATCAGCTCAGCCCAGATGGGCCAATCAGGAACAGTTCCAGGCATTCCCCTGTCTGTCTAGCAGAGGTTAAACAGAATCACTCGTCAGGTACACCCTTCTTTTTCAATTATTAGTCAAGGATGCCCATGTGTTAGGCACACCCCAGTCCCGCCTTCGCTTCGCTTTCAACACACCCCCATGCACTTTGGTCGTCCCCGCAACGGAAAGCAGTTGAGGGTGCCCAAAATCGGCTTTTGATTATGCCGATTTGGACGACCCTTGGAGAAGGATGCCCATCTCCCGATTTGTGTCGAAAGATGGGCGCCCTTCTCTTTCGAAAATTAGCCTGTCTGTCATCTTTCGGAATTTTCTGGTATTTTGATATTTTTCTCTTCTGACAAAAGAGTTTTTCAGAGACGAGATTGACTGTATACTAGTAATGAGTTTTTCTATGTTCTGTGAATAATTTCTGACAACTGAAACCTTACTCACATTTAGAGCATGTAAAATGTGTCTTTTATATACATGTTTCCTGTTGTAGTTTGACTGAAGGTTTTTCCAGAGTCTCTACATTTGGATGGTTCTCTCTTCAGTGTCTGGTATGTCTCTGCTAGGAGATCAGGTACGGGTTTCTCTATCCTGACACTCTTCTAGTGGGCTACACACAGCTAGTACCATGGCTGTGCGATTTCCATAGGCCTTACATATTTATATGAAAAGTATTCTGCTTTTTTTCTTGAGAGTCCATAGATATAACATAATTTGTATCAGTTCAGGCGCCTTATCACCTTGTAGAGGCCTCACCCAGTTAGCCTGAAGTTTATTCTGACGGACTGGGACTAAAACAAGTATCTGCTGGTCCTCATAAAACTATTTCTGGCCTTACGATCATTCCAGGTATTTTGCTTAGTCTGGGCTGCCTGCAAGTTATCTCTGACAAGCCCACAAGATCTTCTAATTTCTGGCGCATATCGACTATATATTCAATCATATGGTGTCAGAGGTATCAACTTTTCTCCTTCCAAAGATTCTCTTATTAGGCCCTCTCACCCTCTGGCCATAAAGCAGCTCAAATGGGGAGAACCCAGTAGACTCCTGGGGTACTTCTCTGTATGCGAACAGAAGGTAGGTCAAGTAACTTCTCCCAGTCCCATTCTCCTGTCTCCCATGAAAGTCTTAACATATGCTTTAATGTCCCATTAAATCTCTCCACCTACCCATTAGTTTGGGGGTGATATGTGTACATACAGATTTCACTCCCCAGTGTGCCCACAGATTCTGGATCAGCTCAGACATAACTGTGTCCCTTGGGCTGAGAATATTTCTCGTGGATATCCTACCTGCGAAAATATTTCTAGCAGGGCAGTGGCAATTTTCTCTGCTTCTATGGAGGATAAGGCCTACCGCTTCAGGATGTCTGGTAGCAAAGTCCACCACTGTCAATATATATCTTTTCCCAGTCCGGTTAGGGACAGCTAGAGGCCCCACTATATCCACAGCTATCCTCCTCAAATGGCTCACTGATAATGGGCAAAGGTTTCAGGGGGGGCTCGGGGGTGATCTTGGGGTCATACCCACTCTTGGCATGCATCACAATTTTGACAGTAGTCAGCTACAGCTCATATACTCCTGGCCAGTAGACGTTCTGTGTCAGTCTAGTGCGTGTCACCCCCTGATGTCCTGCTAGTGAAATGTCATGTGCAGTCTGCAGGAGGAGTTCTCTGTATTCTTTGGGCACTATAACTGTTTGCCTACTGTCCAGGGCCTGTTAGGATCAACGGGATCAGTCTCTCTGTACAGCAAACCCCCTTTCCATAGGAATACGATCTTTATAAGTCTCATTGATTGGCTGACCACAGCCCTCTGCCTCAGGGCTTCCAGGTCAGGGTCAGAGTTTTGTGCTTCCTGAAAAGCATGTCTCTGTCCTAAAATCAGTATCCATATTTGGAAGGGTCTCTGCTGGTGACTCTGACAAATCAGGGTCGACAGTCGATCAATAGGTGTGTCAGTTAAGTCCAACTGTTCCATACACATGGCACCAGTCACCTCTGGAACAGCTGATGCTGAATCACTGGAGCGCCTCCTCCTGCTGCTTGGTCAGCTGGATCCGCCTGGACTGGCTCCAGAAGAGATCCAGGAAATTATAGACCAATAAGCCTGACTTTGGTGCCAGGCAAAATGGTAGAGACTATTGTAAAGAACAAAATTAAAGAGCATATTCAAAAGCATGGATTAATGAGACAAAACCAACATGGATATAGTGAAGGGAAATCTTGCCTTACCAATCTATTACAAAGGCCAACATGGATTTAGTGAAGGGAATCTTGCCTCACCAATCTATTACATTTCTTGAAGGGGTGAACAATGTGGATAAAGGTGAGCCGGTTCAATATTGTGTATCTGGATTGTCAAAAGGCATTTGACAAAGTACCTCATGAAAGATTCCAGAGGAAATTGGGAGTCATGGAATAGGAGATAGTGTACTATTGTGGATTAAAAACTGGTTAAAAGATAGAAAACAGAGTAGGGTTAAATGGTCAGTATTCTCAACGGAGAAAGGTAGATAGTGGGCTTCCCCAGGAGTCTGTGCTGGGACCGCTGCTTTTTAACATATTTATAAATGATCTAGAGATGGGAGTAACTAGTGAGGTAATTAAATTTGCTGACGACATTATCAGGCTCATTTTCGAAAAAGAAGGACACCCATCTTTCGACACAAATCGAAGATGGGCATCCTTCTCACAGGGTCGCCCAAATCGGATAATCGAAAGCCAATTTTGGCCGTCCCCAACTGCTTTCCGTCTGGGGGATGACCAAAGTTCATGGGGGCGTGTCGGAGGCGTAGCAAAGGCGGACTTGGGCGTGCCTAACACATGGCGTCCTCGACCCATAATGGAAAAAAAAGGGCGTCCCTGACGAGCATTTGGACGACTACCTGGCCTGTTTTTATTAGACCAAGCCACAAAATGTGCCCGAACTGACCAGATGACCACCAGAGAGAATCGGGATGACCTCCCCTTACTCCCCCAGTGGTCACTAACCCACTCCCACCCTCAAAAAACATCTTTAAAAAATTTTGTGCCAGCCTCTTATGTCATACTCAGGTCCATCACAGCAGTCTGCATGTCCCTGGAGCAGTTTTAGTGGTGCAGTGCACTTCAGGCAGGCGGACCCAGGCCCATCCCCCCCTATCTGTTACACTTGTGGTGGTAAATATGAGCCCTCCAAAACCCACCAGAAACCCACTGTACCCACATCTAGGTGCCCCCCTTCACCTGTAAGGTTATGGTAGTGGTGTACAGTTGTGGGTAGTGGGTTTTTGCAGGGGCTCAGCACACAAGGAAGGGAGCTATGTACCTGGGAGCAATTTGTGAAGTCCACTGCAGTGCCCCCTTGCCCAGTTGGTGTCCTGGCATGTGAGGGGGACCAATGCACTATGAATGCTGGCTCCTCCCACGACCAAAGGGCTTGGATTTGGTCATTTCTGAGATGGGCGTCCTCTGTTTCCATTATCGGCAAAAATCAGAAACGACCAAGTCGAGGGACAGCCATCACTAAGGACGACCTAAATGTCAAGATTTGTGTGTCCCGACCGTATTATCGAAACGAAAGATGGATATCCATCTTGTTTCGATAATACGAGTTTCCCCGCCCCTCCACTGGGACGTTTTGTGAGGACATCCTCAGCAAAACTTGGGCGTCCCTTTCGATTATGCCCCTCAAAGTTATTCAAAGTTGTTAAATCGCAAGAGGATTGTGAAAAATTACAAGAAACCTTACGAGACTGGGCATCTAAATGGCAGGTGATGTTTAATGTGAGCAAGTGTAAAGTGATGCATGTGAGAAAGAAGAACCCGAATTATAGCTACGTAATGCAAAGTTCCACATTAGGAGTCACCAGGAAAGGGATCTACAGGGCCGTGCCTAGGGTCTGTGGTGCCCCCCTGCAGCCTATCAGTTGGCGCCCCCCCTGCAGACTATCAGTTGGCGGCGGCGGCGCCCCCCTTCCCCCCCCCCCCCCCCCCCCCCCCCCGTGAAAATGATCACTCAAACCACTTGCCACCTGACAGGAATTGTCAGCAATATTCTTAGAAACAAATTGCTATACATTGCAAAATAAGATAGCAGATGTAAATTCTCAAAGTGGACATATTCCAAACACTAAAATGAAATAAAATGATTTTTTTTGCTAACCTTTGTTGTCTGGTGACTTTCTTTTTCTGATCATGCTGGCCCAGTATCTGATTCTGCTGCTATCTGTCCTCTTAACTTCCGTTTCCAGGGCTTCCTTTCCATTTATTTCTTTCCTTTCCTCCTTTCTTCTTCATTTCTGGTCCTCAGCTTCTGCCTATTTTCTTCATCCATGTGCAGTTTTTTCTCCTCTCTTCCTTTTCCCTCATTTCATCTCCTTCATCTCTCTTCCCCCCCTCTATTTCCAGCAATTTCTCCTCTCTCCCTGCGCCCTGCCCTCCCAATCAATGCCCATTCATGCTCCTCTGTCCCCTGCCCCCTCCATTCATCTTTCCAGCAATTCCCCTCTCTCCCTGAGCCCTGCCCTCCCAATCCATGCCCATCCATGCTCCTCTGTCCCCTGCCCCCTCCATTCATCCTTTCCAACCAATTCACCTCTCTCCCTGAGCCCTGCCCTCCCAATCCATGCCCATCCATGCTCCTCTGTCACCTGGCCCCATCCATTCATCCCTATCCAGCAATTCCCCTCTCTCCCTGAGCCCTGCCCTGCAATCCATATCCATCCATGCCCATCTGTCCCCTCCATTCATCCCTATCCAGCAATTCCCCTCTCCCTGCCCTCCCAATCCATGCTCATCCATGCTCCTTTGGTCCCTGCCCCCTCCATTCATCCCTTTCCAGCAATTCCCCTCTCTCCCTGAGCCCTCCCCTCCCAATCCATGCCCATCCATGCTCCTCTGTCCCCTGCCCCCTCCATTCATCCTTTTCCAGCAATTCCCTCTCTCCCTGAGCCCTGCCCTCCCCTCCCAATCCATGCCCATCCATGCTCCTCTGTCCCCTGCCCCCTCCATTCATCCCTTTCCAGCAATTCCCCTCTCTCCCTGAGCCCTGCCCTCCAATCCATGCCCATCCATGCTCCTCTGTCCCCTGCCCCCTTCATTCATCCTTTTCCAGCAATTCCCCTCTCTCCCTTCCATGACCCCCCCTCGCATCCATGCTCCCTCTCTCTCCCATGTCCCAGCCTGGCCCGCCCTCTTCTCCCCCCCCCCCCTCGCATCCATGCCTCCCCCTTCGCACCTTGCTGTCGTTCCTCCCCCTGCCCTCCCGCTCCCATGGTTCAACTGCCCACCCTCTTCTCTCCCCCAACATCCCTTTTCTTTTTTTTTTTCTTTTAAATTTTACCTCCGTGGCGGCGGTTCCGGCACGCGCAGCGTCAGGGAAAGAGTCGGCGCTCCCGACGTCTAGCCTTACCCTCCGCTGTGTTCCGCCTTCTTCTGACGTCATCCTTGACGTCAGAAGAATGGTGGAACCAGCGAAGGGAGGCTAGAGACGTCGGGAGCGCCGCCTCCTTCCCTGACGCTGCGCTGCCGGAACCGCCGCACGGAGGTAAATTTAAAAAGAAAAAAAAAAGAAAAGGGATGTTGGGGGAGGGCGAGCGAGGTGAGCATGGTGCGGCGGCGCCCCCCCAGAGGGAAGCGCCCCCCTTCCATGCTTACCTCGCTTACCGGGTTAGCACGGCCCTGGGGATCTAGGTGTCATTGTTGATGATACGTTGAAACCCTCTGCTCAGTGTGCGGCAGCAACTAAGAAAGCAAATAGAATGTTAGTTATTGTTAGGAAAGGAATGGAAAACAAAAATGAAGACGTTAAAATGCCTTTGTTATCGTGCCATGGTGCGGCTGCACTTCGAATATTGTGTTCAATTCTGGTTGCCACATCTCAAAAAGATATAGTGGAATTAGAAAGGTACATAGAAGGGCGACGGAAATGACAAAGGGGATGGGACGACTTCCATATGTGGAAAGTCTAAAGCGGCTAGGTCTCTTCAGCTTGGAGAAAAGATTACTGGGGGGAGATATGATAAAGGTCTATAAAATAATGAGTGGAGTGGATCAGGTAGACGTGAATCGCTTGTTTACTCTTTACAAAAATACTACGACTAGGGGGCACACAATGAAGCTACAGAGTAGTAAATTTAAAATGTGTAATTAAACTCTCTAATTCGTTGCAGAGAATGTAATAAAAGCAGTTAGCTTAGTGGGGTTTAGAAAAGGTTGGATGGCTTCCTAAAGGAAAAAGTCCATAGACCATTATTGAAATGGACTTGGGGAAAATCCACTGCTTATTTCTAGGATAAGCATCATAAAATATATGTACTGTTTTGTGATCTTGCCAGGTACTTGTGACCTGGATTGGCCACTGTTGGAAACAGGATGCTGGCTTGATGGACCTTCGATCTGTCCCAGTATGGCAATACTTATATACTTATTGGAACTGAAGAGGTGATCTGTTGCTTCTGCTTGTTGGGGTCGCCCTGGCCTGACTAGGGGTCACCATAGTTGAAATGCTGGCTCCGCTTTCAAGGGTAATGTTCATTGGTCACATGTCTGTCCCACACAGTATCAGTACTGGCATGTTTTCATTATTCTTACTTCTCTGTATCCAGGCTTGGTACCCCAATCCAGGAATACTTGAGCAATGGGTGCAGTCTCTCTGGATCATTGGCAAACACTACATCTGCAGTGCGCCCTAGTAGAATAGCATTTTCCGGCACTAGCTCTGGTCATAACAAAGTCATGCTAGAGCCGGTGTCCAGCAGCCCAGCTACCTGGGTTAATTCACAGTTACTTGGGTGTTGTAGTGTTGTGGAAACCCATCTGCTTCCTTGCATGATGAATGACTAGTAACTTTTTATGCTGTGGCAACTACCTGGGCCTCCTTCATGGAAATGGAGCCACCCACAAAAGCTACCAGCTTTGGTGCAGGAACTGAAAAGCTCTTTTGTGCAGTTTTGGGATTATCTGGGCAATCCGCTTTGAAATATCCTGTACGCCCACACTGGCAACAAGGACGTTCATGCTAAAGTCTTTAGGTTTTTGGGGAACACTGGAGGGTTTTTGGTGACAGTCTCTGAGGTTGCAGGGATACCTGGCGTAGGGCCCGTGGCTGCCCTAGATCCCGGCTGCTGTGGATAAGGGACAGCTTCTCTTTGCCAACCAAGGGACGTTAGCCATAAAGATTTCAGCCAACTCAACCGCCTTCCTCTGGAGTACGGGGCTGGTGATTTTGAACGTATTCCCTCACCTCTGGATGACAATGCTGAAGAAACTGCTCCAGGACCATCAGGTTTTGGCAGTCCTCCAGGGTTTTAACCTCGGCTCCACTGAGCTACTGCTGATGCTAGTATCTTAGCTGGATCACAAACTCGTTGTGAGTATCATCTGTCCTCTTTTGCAAGTCCGGAAGTTTATTCTGTAGGTCTCGGGGGTATTGGCATAACGGTTCAACAAAGCTTTGTGCACCTCCTTAAACAGGGAGCATGTCTCCATGACAGTCCTTGGAATGCCTCAAAGTGCTCTACCAGTGAGCTTGCCTCCCAGATAGCACACCTAGTCTTTCTTGGGAATCTCATTGAGGCAGCAAATTTTTTTCAAAGGCAGTTAGATATCCATCACTGTCACCTCGGTATCATCAAACTGCGCAAACAAGTTGAGCCCGATCTGGGCTTGGATCCTACTAATGGCCTTGGTGCAGGGGTTGGGTGGTAGCTTTGGATACGAGCCATTTCCAGCTGGAATTCCCACTCTTTACACCGCAACTGGAATTCATGCTTTTCACGCCGCAGCCAGTCTTCCATTTCTCATTCCTCTCGCCACTGTTTGTGTAGCCGCTGTCATTCTACCATGTAGATCTGATGAATCTCAGCTGGTATGGCATCCGGCCCTGCCAACTCATTGGCCTCTGCCCACAAGGAGTCTGGTCTCCCCTCAGGAGAATTCTGCGCAGGCTAGTCCTGCAGCTCCTTCCCGCTAAGGTCATTTGGTCGCATCTTGTGTTAGGCTCAGGCAAATCCGGTGTTTGAGGGCTGCTAGCAGTTGCCATCAGCACGCTGCTAATCTAACACTACCAAAAAAAAAAAAAAACAACAGGAAAGGGACCCTGTTACTGCTACACTCGTTCACTGTGCTCGTGTCTGGAGATTACAGGTTAAAAAAAAAAACTCTGAAACCACTCAGTGGATGGTGACCCTCATGCCACACACTGAGCCTGACAATACCACCATGCTACAACCAAAAGAGGACAACAGTCTTCACAAAACACCTAGCCACTCGCCTGGGTAACCCTGTGGCCACTTAGAGGGTCTATCCCAGCTCAAGGCCACCTTCACTTGGGCATGTACTCTACACTAGCACCCTCTTCCCACCGACTGGGTCCCAACCACCTCAGAGCGAGTCTCCTGCTCTCAAGTTATCCCCAGTGATTTCTATGTTACTGGGGCCACACTCCCAGTGGTCCCACAATTCCTAGAAAGCACTCACAGACCCAACACACAAGCCACCACGATTCTTAGTCAGTCTAGACAAGCAGAGTCAATAAACTAAAAATGTATTGTCCATAAAAAACATTGAGCAGTGAACTATAAAAACAGATGGAAAATAACAGGTAACTGAATAAGGATCAATTATAAAACTATCTAAACATTTTATCACCACCTGGATAGTGCCTGGGAAGTACAGGAAATATAGCTGCTCACAGGTTACAGAATATAACTGCTCACAGGGTCTCAGTAAAGAGGTCTTTCTCTACTTCCAAACTGAGACTGGTGAAAAATCCAGTATTTCCAGACTGAATTTGAGCTCCTGGGCCAATCAGAGCCCAGAACAACATATTTTAAAAGTAGCTGGCCACATCACTGCAGGTTACTCCTTTGTGTTAAACTAAAGAAGGAACAGTCATTTCTCTGAAACAGTGTTAAAAATAAATAAGCAGTTCATGAAATATTCTTTTAATTCACATGCTGAACATTCACCATTTCAGCACAACATCTTTATCAAAAAAGATTTTTTTCGTGTGTGAGATGTCTTAGATGAGTGAGAATTCTCTGGAGCAGGACCATTTTAAGATGGTAGTAGTCCAAGCTTTAATTGTTAGTTAGTTGACTACTGCTATTTGTTATTTGCAGGCTGCTGAAATAGAATCATGAAAATGCAGATTTTGTAGAATGCAGCTTTGAGATTAATATACTCAGCTGGTAAGTTTGATAGGGTAACACCATTGATGGTAAAAGCACATTGGTTGCCTGTACAAGTACTTGTTGTCTTTAAAGTCTATACTATGGTTTTTAAAATTTTATATGGTCAAGCTCATAAGAACATAGCGTTGCCATACTGGGACAGACAAAGGTCCATAAAGCCTAGCATCCTGTTTCCAACAGTGGCCAATCCAGGTTACAAATACCTGGCAAGATCCCAAAACAGTACAATACATTTTATGCGCTTATCCTAGAAATAAGAACAAAAACATGGAGAAGAGGGTGAAAGAAAATGGAAAATATATACCAATATAAGAGGAAAATCAGGAGCCTAAAATCTATATTTGATCCAATTTACCTAAATCACTACAGGCTTGTCTTAGAGTCCACAGAACACTACACATCTTTATCTGTAAGAAACTGATAAATCCAAGAAAATATACTTGAACCTTTGGTATAATGGCAAGCATTTGGATCGGAATTTTAAAAAAGAAGTTGGCTTTAACTGACTATATTTTCTCTTGCAAGCTTTTTATTTTATTTTAAAATTTTATTATCAGCACAATCTAGATTTTGTGGCATACATAATAAAATACTTAAAACTAACAAAACAGCCAACTCAGTATGCTTCAAAAATAAAATCTCTATATAATAAAAATATAAAACGCCATCACATATAATTGACTCGGCTATTGCCAAAGGTCTGCTGAAACAGAAATGTCTTTAGGTCTTTTCTTAGTTTTCAAGATTTCTAATTGTTCTTAGACATTGGTGGTTTTTTCCCATAATTTCAGGCCTGCAATATAAAAAATAGAGGATCTATATTCTTCCCATCTGACGGTACAAAAAGATAGAATGTCTAGCAGATCTTTAATGGCAGATCTCAAAGTTTGGGGAACTTGCCGGGAACACATTTTTGGCCACAAAAAAATAAATGACACTCTCTCAAAATAACACCTCAAAATCTTAATCTTGTCTAATTCACTGAAAACATGGAAGTAGGATAACTCTCACAGAAGTATCTTTAAACAATAACTGTAAACATGTTGACAGCTCAAGGTTATCAGGTGAAGCTAAAATATTATGGGCCTTCTGTCACAGGAAAATTTTAAACTGCATGATTATACTTCTCAGAGAATAAGCAGGCCGTTGTATTCTCACATGTGGGTGATGTCATCTAATGGATCCTAGTGCAGACGCTGACTTGCGAGTTGCAGAAATTTCTGGCAGCATCCCACCACACATGCACAAGTGCCTTCCCACCTGAAGCACAAGCTCTGGTCTCTCAGTCTTCGTTTTTACGCAGAAGTGGGAAGATGCGTCTCTGTGTTCTCAGTGTGTGTCTTTTTGTAAATTTCACAGTGCCTTCCCACTTAGTTCTTTTTGCTTCTCATGTTAAGTATTTTATTGTTACTTTCCTCTTTTCTTCAAATTCCTTTTATTTTTCATAGTTTTTGTAGCCCTTCACGTTTCCTTTCATTTTCACGCCTGCTAGGCTCGTTTTAGGCCAGAGCACTGACCTCAGTTTAGCCTCTGTCTCTTTTTTGTTTCAAAATTGAGGAGTTTAATTTGTCTGCAGTTCTTTTTTCAGTGGCCTCAGAAGACCCCCAGTGGCTTCAAGAGGTGCACCTAATTTAAGCAGGTGATTTTTGTAACAGTCCCGCACTCATCGTGCAGTGGGTAACTTGGGCCTAACCATGAGCCTAACTCTTGTTCTCTCTGTTTAAAAATACAGTTGAGAACACAGACGGCGTGGCAGGCTCAACAAGAGAAAAATGTTGGTTCCTCGAAGACCAGTGCATCGACATCGGCACAGGAAACATCAACCTCGATGGTTGCGAAGGCTTCTGCATCCACTGGGAATGTACCAGCATTGAGAAGGTCTCCACCTGTCTCGACATTAGGTACTAAGAATTGGCCCCAGGACCAGTCAGCATGGGTCTGATACCAGGAGCTCGTATAGATTCGATGTCCTCCTCATTGGCACCGAAGAACCGCGATGCTGAGCATCAGGAGAAGTCTAAGAAGCACAAGCATCTGTCCTCCTTGACACACTGTGCTGGGAGCACCTGGGCATTGGCATCCCTGATACCTGAGAAGGGCCCTGAGAAGAAGAGGTACTGGTGCGCAAGCTTCATAGCAGCCTGGTCCTCACTTCCAGTTTGACACCAACCACTTCTCAGGTTACGACCTTACCAGTTCCCTGCCTTTGCTGATGCCTTCCTTCAATGAGCAGTTCCAAGCCATTCTCAGGGAGAAGCTGTAGGAGATGCTGCAGCAGCAGGCTGCTCAGGCATCAAGGGCACTTGTGCCAGCAGCGGGTAAACCCCCAACTTCACCCTGAGACTCAAATGTCTGTGCAGACATCTTTGACACCAGCATCTCGAAGGGTGTCAACCTCAACACATACAGTACCACTCTTGACGTCGGGGGAGGAAACTTCCCTGGGGATGGAGACTAGGACCGTACCTCGGCACTGTTCAGGTTGAGGACAGGGTCCCTCTGAGCCAAGGTAGCCACAGACTCACCCAGTCTGCTCCGAGTATGGGAAGAATCTGATTGAGACTGCTCATGGGACTTGGTGGAGGAGCCGCATTATTTCTCAGAGAAGGAGAATCATATGGTATTCCCTGTGATCCCGCTCCACCACGTAAATCTCCACCTAAGAGACTCTGTTTCACCAGATTTGTCAAGGAGATGGCTTTGGCCATACCATTTAATTTATAAACGGAAGAAGAGCCCAGGGCAAAGATGTTGGCTGTCCTGGACTCTGAGTCTTTGCCTAAGGAAGGGGTCATGGTACCATTGCACCCTGTCATTAGGGATACACTGACAAGGAACTGTGAATCTCTTCTCTCAGTGCAGGTGGCACCAAAGATGGAAGATACGCAGTATCATATCCAAAAGGCTCCTGTATTTGAGAGGACCCAGTTGTCGCACCACTCTGTGATGGTCGAATCTGCCCTCAGTGAGCTAGGAGTTCCAGGACTCATGCTTTGGCACCCCCAGATAGGGAGGCCAGGACCTGGAAAGTTGTGTTTCTGGTGGCGGTCACTTCAGCTCGCAGGGTCAGTGAGCTTCAACCCTAGCAGCTGATCCACCCTACACTAAATTTCATCACAACAGAGTAGTTCTCCGCACACCCCTAAGTTCTTTCCTAAGGTAGTGTCGGAGTTCCATCCTAATCAATCGTTCTGCCAACATTTTTTCCAAAACCTCATGCCTTTCCTGGCGAGAGTGTATGTAGTAACGTACTTTGGACTACAAAAGAGCCTTAGCCTTCTATCTGGAGCAGACTAAAGTCCATAGTCCACCCAGCTTTTTGTTTCTTTTGACCCAACAGGATGGGGGGGGGGGGGCTAGCCATCATCAAATGAACAATTTCAAATTGGCTAGCAGATTGCACCTCCTTTACTTATGACTAGACTGCTCTGACTCTAGAGGGTGGTGTCAAGGTTCATAATGTCATAGCCATGACTATGTCAGTAGCCTACTTGAGGTCAGCCTCCATAGAGGCTGCAACATGGTCATCGGTCCACATATTCACATTTCACTACTGCCTTGAGCAGGTTACCCGATGTGACAGCTGGTTCAGTCAGTTAAGTCCTGCAGAATTTGTTCAATGTCTAGAATCCAGCTCCACCCCCCTAGGTCCAGTTTTGTTCTGTTCCAGGCTGCACCTCCACAACTAGTACATAGGTCGATTGAGTACAGCCGTTGACATTTCAAGTCCCTCTTATCCTAGCATTGTTGTTTTCGATGAGCATGGTAGTTATGGATTCCCACATGTGTGAATACAATGGCCTGCTTGTCCTCAGAGAAAGCATAGTTAGTCATCTATAGCAGGTGTTCTCCAAGGAGAGTAGGCCAACAATTCTCACATACCCTGTCACTTCCCCTTTGGAGTTGCATTCTGTATCTTTGTACAATTACTAAGGGATTCAAGCTCGTGTGTCGGGTGGGAAGACACCAGTGCATGCGCAGTGGGACACTGCTAGAAATTTCTACAACTTGCTCCGCACCGGGCTTTGCTGCTGTCTTTGGAGAACATCTGCTACAGGTGACTTTGCTTTCTTTAGTAAATCCAATGGCGATAATAGCCGAGGTCGTTGTAAAGTACAAGATGTGAAGGTTCTTTAACCTAACAACATTTTTTATGGACAGACTGGCGATTAAGTTATCTTTGATATTAGCAATCCCAGTAGCCTGAATAGTCAGTGCCTGGGATTCCAACCTAGAGATTTGTGCCTCAGCCTGGCCAAGTCTCTTATTGTGATCATTTAGCTTTAACAGTAATCTTAGTGAAACCCTGAGTAAGTGCAAGTCAGTCTTTCAGATATGTAACAGGGACACTTCTCTAATGCATAAACCAGAGTCTTGAGTAGATATTACAGTAAGAGCTGACTACAGATATAGAGCCCTCAAGTGACTCATGAACGGTAGAACTGTGCCCAGAAGTAGACCACTCTTTCTGAACATTTACTGGTTCAGTAGTAGAAGGAGATGGAGGAATTATCTGAAGGGGAATTAAAGACATTCTAAATGACTGAACAGAGTCAGAAATCTATTGGTTGGAATATTACTTGGAGTACCTGGTAGCAACTATAATTTCTGTCCATTAGTCCACCAAATGGTCTTGTAGGTCCAAAGGAGATGGGCTTGCTTATCCTCCTGTTTCTTATTTTTACAAATCACACCCCACAAACTCCAGAGATCTTCCCAAAGTATCACCAAAGGAGCACTCCCCTTTGGTAGTACCCATTAAGACACATAGCATCCAGATTCCATGGGGAGGTTAGGATTAAATAGGAAGAATGAGAGTTTTTAGCCTTGAGAAAAGGCGGCTGAGGGGTGATATGATAGGGTCTACAAAATTTTGAGTGGGGTAGAGCGGACAGATGTGAAGCGTTTGTTTACGCTTTCTAACAATAATAGAACTAGGGGACACAAGATGAAATTAGAATGTGGTAGGTTTAAAACAAATTGGAGAAAGTTTTTCTTTAATCAGCGCGTGGTTAGACTCTGGAACTCATTGCCGGAGAAGGTAGTGACGGCAGCTGGCCTTGCTGAGTTTAAAGGGGGTCTGGACAGATTCCTGAAGGAAAAGTCCATTGATCGTTATTAAATTTTGGGATTTTGCCAGGTTCTTGGGGCCTGGATTGGCCGCTGTTGGAGACGGAGTGCTGGGCTTGATGGACCTTTGATCTTTTTCCCAGCGTGGCAGTGCTTATGTACTTATGTACTTTTCTAGTGATTTCTTCATGAAGGTGGTATCTAAGTCCAGAAGGCCTGGCCCACTCTAATCTCCTCTTCTGTTTTGACATTTGGGAGTGCTCTGATTGGGGTACCCAACTATTGCACAGTGTCTACAGGCACAAGTAACCTTTCTTTCCAGTTTGGCACATCTTTTAACATGATAAATATTTTTCTTGCATATATGCCATTTTCTGGCAACAGACAAGATTGAATCAGACATACAAATGGGTAATGTCATCCAGCATGCCAGGACGGAACAGTTCTCCCAGAGCTCAGAATTTGGTGTAAAGCTCTGAGCACGCATTGCCCTTATCACACATAGCAGTCTCAGTCTCAGGTTTTTATTCAGTTCTGCTGAATTGATACAAAAATAAAGCTCTCTCAATATGTTTGATGTTTTGGACATTGTTATTTTATTTATTTTTCACTTCTCTAAAAAAAAATTTACATTTTTTTCTGTCATATCCCTCTCGGTCTTGTGGCTTGGCCCTGCCCACAGTGCGATGGAAACATCCAGGGCTTCAGCTCTCACTCGGTTTGACTACCTTGCCTAGGTGCCAACCACAATTCAGTGTGATATCAGTAGTATATATTCATTCCTCCCTGGATAAGAGGGAATTATTTCTGCTCAGAGATTGGCTGACTCTGCCCTTATTATTAGTTCCCTTTCTTGAACTTGTGGCCCCTAAAGTCTAGTCACAAGAAAGCAAGACCCTCTGAGGATCACAGAGTAGAGAAGGATCTTGGAGGTTACCAGGCCTATAGCATCAGGTCAACCATTCTGCACGAATGAGTTGTTATCCCTTCTTACCAGCAGGTGGAGGTACAGAAAAGACTGAATTCTGCCAATGGCATCACCGGTAACAAGCTGTGGTGCCTCCTGGAAGATTCCAGTATTTTTCTCTACCTTCAGCAGGCGGTAGGTTGTTATTCGGTGCCCCTGGCCTAGCTCCCCAATTTGCTGGTCACAGCTGCACAATGTCCAGCAGGCAGTAGGTTGTTGTTCGGTGCCCCTGAGTCCCTGGCTTAGCTCCCCACTTTGCTGATCACAGCCGCACAGTGTGGTTGAGCCTAAGGGCTGCTCCTAGGCTTATGGATTTGTTCCGTGCCTAGTCAAGCGCAAAGTTTGGGTCCGCAGCCCCCAGTTCGCCCTTGATAGTTCTACTGGCTATGGCTTCAGGCTCGGTCCCCTGAGACCTTGCCTAGGGGTTGCGGGTCCCCATCCCCCATCTCTCCTTTCTCCGGCACCCCTGTGGGGTGGACTTCCCCCGGGCTCCTCTGCAACTCCAGGTTCCTTTTTTTTTTTGTGGAGCCTGTCAGCTCTTCCCTGTATAGGGAATAGAACTGTTTTTGCTACTTCTGCAGCTTTCAGAGCTTTGTTTAAATAATAAATAAATAAATAAAAGAGCAGCACAGAGCTTTAATTGGGGAAGTCTCTTTCTCTGGTGAGTGAGGGATTTCCCCAGTTAGCACCTTAGGAGAGCCCAGGGAATATTGGGTGTGCCTGGGACTTCAGTCTGAAGGAATTCCCCAAGGTTCAGCAGGCCCTCATGCTCCTTCCACACGGTTGAAAATGACAGATCCTGCAAGGGCCAATAGTTTAGCATGGCTGCCAGTTCGGAAATGGCCTGGGAAGGTGGGGAGGGCTCAGAGGCGTGGTTTGGTCCAGCTCTGCTTCTCCCTCTCCCAAGGCATCGGAACACGAGGTCCCGATGTCTCTTGCAGGAACTGTAACCATTTTGTCTTCACAGGTTTCTCCTGCATCTCTTTCTCTGAGTGAATTGAGGGAGAAGACAGGATTTTAACTGCCAATTTGGCCTGACAGAGCACCCATTTTAGCTGAAGGGGGGAAGGGCAGCACGTGTAAAATACTCACTGAGTGAAGGGCAGACAGGCTGAAATGATACACATTTACACATTATAAAAATAATTCATTAACCCTGCTTAGCTGCTGGCTCTGAAGGCCGCACATGGTGTGCCCATCTGCAAATGGGTCTGAGGACTGTGCACCAAGGGACCCAAGGTTAAATTCCACTTCAGCTGTTTCAAAGGGCATGAAGCTAACCAGGCAAACTTCTCCTAGTCAGCACTTTTGGGAAGCCTGGGAGCTGAAGGGGGAGCCTATGAGGAATACACCCAAACAGGGTGAAGAGGCAAAAGGGGTGGGGAGAACCACCCCTCCTCAGGACCATGAAATAGATGGAGTAGGCCATGCTCCGATGCACAAGGCTTTTGTCCCCATGATAATGGCAGAGTGGAAAGTTCCAGATGGCCCTCTTCTAGGCACCAGAGTGCTGGACCACCTTTATACCTTTGCTCCGGAAGAGGTGGCAGGTATTGGTCGTTCCCCAAACGGTGGCAGCAGTCACGAAGGCGGCCATATTCCCAGTTCAAGTGTGTTCTGCCCTCTAGGAGTACCATGATAAGAAGGCAGAGCAGCAGCTCCGCTTTGCTTTCTCAGTAGGGGCAGCCAGCATCTAGCCGGCTATCTTGTCTATTAGATTGTAAGCTCTTTGAGTAGGGACTGTCTTTCTTCTATGTATGTACAGCGCTGCGTACGCCTTGTAGCGCTATAGAAATGCTAAATAGTAGTAGTAGTAGTAGTGCCGTGCTGCAGTGGTTGCAGCAGCTCCCAGATTCACTGGAGGTGGCTTACTTGGAATCTGGCATTACTTTCTTGGAGGACATTCTTTATGATCTGGTCCGACTTGCTTCCTGCTCGGTGGCCACTTTGGTGCTGGGGTGCTGCTGGCTGTGACTCTGCCACTGGGAGGTGGATGCAGCCTCCAAGAAGTTGTTTAGCCAGTTACCCTTTAGGGAGTGCTTGCCTGTTCAGCGAGGACCTCAAGAAGTTGGTAAAGGCTATGGGGAAGCATGTCCTCAAATGACCACTGAAGGGTATTAAGGCATGACCCCCCCCCCCCCCCCACCTTTACTCTCCCAGTGGTCACTGACCCCCTCTCCACCCCCCAAAGATGTAAAAGAAATGGTACTTACCAGTCTTATATAACAGCTTCAGATGGTATGGCAGTCCTATTAGAGAATCAAGCAGTCCCTGGAGTAACTTAGTGATCAGTGCAGGCACGTAGAGGAGACCGAGGCCCATAAACCACTATAACTGGTACACTTGTGGTGGAAAGTGTGATCCTTCCAAAACCCACTAAAAAACCTATTGTTCCTACATATAGGTGATACTTGCAGGCATTTGGGCTATTGTAGTGGTGTGCAGTAGGTTTTTGGTGGGCTTTGGTGAGTTCACCATACAAGATAAGGGGTAACAGTGAGATGTGTACCTGGCACCTTTCATGTGAAATCCACTGCAGTGCCTCCTGGTGCCCTACTGCTCTGCTGGGATGTAGTGCAGCCAGTCTACTAGAATGCTGGCTCTTCTTACATCCCAGTGGCTTGATTTGTGCGTTTTCACTTGGATGGGTTTATTTTTTCCCCGAAAATGGTCCAAAAAGATAGACACACTGAGCATATCTAGCAAATGGACATTTAAAAAAAAAAATTTAAAAAGACTTTTCAGGTTTGAAATGGCAAAGTTTGCTACTGGATTTTAGACATCATATCGAAAATCTCTCTCCATGTCTTTTTTAATTGTCTAGGCCAAGTTTAATTTGCATGTCTTCATTAAAGATGTGAACCGAGTTGAGCAAGGATTTAGTTTTAACTTTTGATTTACTATACAGTTTTAGGTCATCCATATAAAGTAAATGGATTATTTTTTTACTTTGTTTTGAAAGTTGGTGCCCATAGTTAGTATGTTTGGTAGAGGAATCATTGCCAGTACAAATAGCAGGAGTGATAATGAGATGCCTGGAAATATCCCTTGTTTGATCTTGGCTTCACCCATTTATTAACCAGATTTGTTTTCCAGGAAGCCATTGATATTTTTAGAAATTCTCTGATGCTTTTAACTTACTCTAATAATTTATAAATATTTTGGGGGCAATGTTCCAACTGGGTGCCTCCATCAAGATGTCCTGAGGATGCACGGTAGCAGCCTATTCCATAATGACACCTTGGACCCAGGTGTCACAGTCGTAAGTCCTTGTGCCCAGACGGTGCACCGGGGCGAAAGACTTGTTCCTGCGCTCTGTAGGGCAGCCCCGAACAACCCCAAGACTTCACCTGTAAGACTGCCGTTCCCCGGAGGTTGAGCCCCCAGTGCAGGCAGCCGACAGGACTTCAGGATATGAACATGGCCAGACGGCAGTGAGCAACAGGCGATAGAGATCAGAGTTAAAGTAGCAAGCCAAGGCAGGAGAAACCAACAGAAGGGAGTCTGGGTAACCAGTAGTATTTCAGGTCACGAAGCGAGCAGGTAGTAATCGGAATTCTAGCAGAGGTCAGGTCAGGCAGAAAGTAGTCGGGATTCCAGCAGAGGTCAAGTCCAGAAGCAGGCGTAGTCAGGATTCCAGCAGAGTCAGGTCATGCAGCAAGCAAAGATTAGCGGGATTCCAGCAGAGGTCAGGTCAGGCAGCAAGCAAAGAGTAGTCTGGATTCCAAGCAGAGGTCAGGTCAGGCAGCAGCAGTCTGGATTCCGGCAGAGGTCAGGTCAGTCGGCAGGTAGAGAGTAGTCGGGATTCAGCAGAGGTCAGGTCAGGCAGCAAGTAGAGAGTAGACAAAGTCTCACAGTAACAGAGCCAGATCTACCAAAGTAGAAGCCGAAGCAATGAAGTGAAGCACAGCTGCGCCTAAAGTAGCCCCCACCATCAGGGACAAAAGGAATCAGCTGGCAGGGAAGATTCCTGATAGGCTAGCCAGCTGGAGGAGGCGGAGCCAGGTTGTAAGAGGCCAATCTGGGTGGCAGGAGGCGGAGCTAGGGGCTAGCCAGCTGGAGAAGGCGGAGCCAGGTTGTAAGCGGCCAATCTGGGTGGCAGGAGGTGGAGCTAGTGTTCCTGAGGTCCCTGGGCCCTGCGCCCGGAAGGAGAGGATCCAGACAATACTCGGAGCGCCGGCGCCGCCAAGATGGCCGGCGCTCCAACCTTTTGGAGCAGCGCTGGGTCAGAGTGCCGGTGCAGCCCCGATGGCCGACATTCACAGGCAGGGGCGAGGGATGCATTAGTAGGAGTGGCGTCCTTGGCCAAGATGGCTGCTGCTCCGCATCATGGAGGTGAGGAGCGAGCAGGGCACGCAGGTGAGGAGCGCGACAGTACCCTCCCCGGAAGCCCCCCTCTCTGGCCCGGTCCAGGTTTAGACGGGTAACAAGAGTGGAACTCTCGTACCAAGTCTGGTGCATGAAGTTTACCAGCGGGTTCCCAGGAATTGTCCTCTGGACTAAAATGCTTCCATGATAATAAGAGAAGAGTCTCCCTCTTTGAAACTTGGAATCCACAATTTCTTCCACCTCAACTCAGGGCCAGGGTTGGTATCGGTGATGCTATCCTTCTTGGGTCAGAATGCCATCGGACGTCACGAATGGTTTCAACAGTGACACGTAGAAAGCGTTGTGAATACGAAGATTCCTTAGTAGATTGTATACGATAAGTAACTGACCCCGCTCAAGATAGAATAGGGAAGGGACCAATGAACCGTGGAGCAAATTTCAAAGAAGGCAGCCGAAGTCTTATATACTTAGTACTGAGCCATACTTTCTGTCCTGGTTGAAAAACTGGTGCAACTCGCCTTCTTGATTGGCCACCTGAAATTAAATATGACCAAAACCGAGCTTCTCATTTCCCCCCCAAACCCACCTCCACGCTCCCCCCGTTTCTATTTCTGTTGATGGCTCTCTCATTCTCCCTGTCTCCTCAGTTCGAAACCTTGGGGTCATCTTTGACTCTTCTCTCTCCTTCTCTGCTCATATCCAGCAGATTGCCAAGACCTGTCGTTTCTTTCTTTACAACATCCGTAAAATCGCCCCTTTCTTTCCGAGCACTCTACCAAACCCTCATCCACACCCTTGTCACCTCTCGTTTAGACTACTGCAATCTGCTTCTTGCTGGCCTCCCACTTAGTCACCTCTCCCCTCTCCAGTCGGTTCAAAACTCTGCTGCCGTCTCATCTTCCGCCAGGGTCGCTTACTCATACTACCCCTCTCCTCAAGACCCTTCACTGGCTCCCTATCCGTTTTCGTATCCTGTTCAAACTTCTTCTACTAACCTATAAATGTATTCACTCTGCTGCTCCCCAGTATCTCTCCACACTCGTTCTTCCCTACAACCCCCTTCCCGTGCACTCCGCTCCATGGATAAATCCTTCTTATCTGTTCCCTTCTCCACTACTGCCAACTCCAGACTTCGCGCCTTCTGTCTCGCTGCACCCCTATGCCTGGAATAAACTTCCTGAGCCCCTACGTCTTGCCCCATCCTTGGCCACCTTAAATCTAGACTGAAAACCCACCTCTTTAACATTGCTTTTGACTCGTAACCACTTGTAACACTCGCCTCCACCTACCCTCCTCTCTTCCTTCCCGTCCACATTAATTGATTTGATTTGCTTACTTTATTATTTTTTTGTCTATTAGATTGTAAGCTCTTTGAGCAGGGACTGTCTTTCTTCTATGTTTGTGCAGCACTGCGTATGCCTTGTAGCGCTATAGAAATGCTAAATAGTAGTAGTAGTAGTAATACCTTGCTGCCGCTTGTTGCAGGTGTTGCTGAACCGCCCTCCAAGTCTCCTGGATGTTACAGAGGGTATGCTGGAGTTGAGGGACTGATTGATCTGTGGGAATTGGAGGAGGAAGGCTACGGGTGTTGGCCATAGATGGTGAAGAAGGGGGACATCTTGGAGGCAGAGTGAAGACTGTATTATAGGCAAACTGTGCCCAGGGAAGTAACAGGGACCAGTTGTCCTGACAGTCATTAGTGAAGGCTTGTAGAAAGGCCTGAGGTTTGGTTAGTTTGCTCCACCATTCTGTTGGTTTGCGGGTGGTAGGCGGAGGAGAAATGCGTAGTCACCCCAAGTACCGTGCACAGCGCTCAACAAAACTTAGAGGTGAATTGTGAACCTCGATCACTGACAATGCGGTCTGGTAGGCCATGTAGGCGGAATATGTGCTGGATGAAGTGGGAGGCTAGGGTAGCTTCTGATGGCAAGGTCTTCAGAGGAACGAAATGCGCCATACGAGAAAACCTGTCTACCACCACCCAGACAACGGTGTACCCTTGGGAGCAAGGGAGGTCAGTGATGAAATCATGGAGAGTTCTTGCCATGACTGAGAGGGAATCTGTAGGGGTTTCAAGTCCCCCCCATGGTCTTCCGACTGCAGATTTAGGTTCGCGCATAGGTCGGACAGGAGGAGACAAAGTGCAGGATATCCTGTGCCATACTGGGCCAATGGTAATGTCGAAAGATGAGGTGCAGGGTCTTGCAGAATCCAAAATGACCCGGCGAAAGCCAAGCAGTGACCCCATTGGAATACCTTTCTTCTGGATCGGAGAGGCATGAAAGTTCTCAGGGTGGTCACAGCTGCCAGGATGGGCGGTACACATGCTGGGTCTAACATGGATAAGGTTCTTCGAGGTCCTCGGATGTCCTCAAAAGCTCATGATAGGGCATCAGCCTGTATGTTTTTTTCTGCTGGGCAGAAGACCAACCAAAAGTGGAACCTGGCAAAGAAAAGTGTCCAGCATGCCTGCCGCGGGTTTAAACCGCTTGGCCTCCTGTAGATACAGGAGATTTTTATGATCTGTGATGACCGTGATTAGATGTAAGGCTCCCTCCAGCAAGTACCTCCACTCTTGGAAGGCGAGTTTCAAAGCAAGTAGTTCTCTGTCCCTGACGTATAATTCTGTTCCGCGGGGGGGAAATTTCTGGGAGAAAAAGAAACACGGGAGTTGCTTACCAGGGGACGTGACCTGGGATAACACCGCCCCAGCTCCCAGTGAAGACGCATCGACTTCAACAATAAAGGGTTTAGTAATATCCGGACTGTGAAGGATTAGGGCGACAGAAAGGCTTCTTCAAAGAGGTGAAGGCCTCGTAAGCTTTGGGAGGCCAATTCTTAACGTCCGCGCTCTTTCCTCGTAAGGCCAGTCAAGGGCATGGTGATCTGCGAGTAATGTGGAATGAATTGGCTGTAATAGCGAATCCTAAAAAAACGCTGCAGGGCCTTAAGTCCCTGGGGTACCGGCCATCCCGGATGGCTTGCAGTTTCCTGGGGTCCATCTGAAGTCCCTCAGGGAGATAATGTACCCCAGAAAGGGTATGACTCGCTGGTGGAACGCACATTTTTCCAACTTGGCAAACAGACACTGATTCCGTAACCGTTGAAGCACGGTACGGACGTGGAGGACGTGTTCTTACAGGGATGAGGAAAACATCAAGATGTGTCCAAGTAGACGATGACTGACGAGTATAGGAGGTCCTGCAGAATAAAATTAATAAATTCTTGAAAAACGCAGGGGCATTACAGAGTCCAAAAGGCATCACCATGGGTGTTGAAGGCAGTTTTCCATTCATCCCCCTGGCGGATGCGGATCAAGTTGTAAGCTCCCCGCAGGTCCAATTTAGTAAAAATTACTGCTCCTTGTAGATGATCAAAAGTTCAGGAATCAGTGGAAGAGGGTACCTTCAGTCCCCGGTAGTCGATACAAGGTCGGAGGGGACCCATCTTTCTTGAAGACAAAGAAAATCCTGCTCCTGCAGGGGACGGGATGGTCGAATAAACCCCTTTTGAAGATTTTCCTGGATGTAGGATCACATGGTCCCTGGTCTCTTCTCGAGAAAGCGTGTATATCCTGTCTCTAGGGGGAATCTTGCCCGGAAGCAGGTCAATTGGACAATCGAAAGGTCGATGCGGAGCAGCGTGTTGGCTTCTAGGGCGTTGAATACGTCCTAGAAATCCTGGTATTCTCTAAGGTAGCGAGGCTTTTGCAAGGTTGAAGGACTCCGGGGAGAGCCAAGATGTTCTTTCAGGGAGGCTCGACAGTCGCAAGACAGGAGGTGAAAACAGTGATCTCCCCAGACTACTGATCTCTCCATTGATCCCATCGATACTGGGTGAGTGACGGCGTAACTAGGGTAACCCCAGAATGAGCCGTATGGATAGCTTGGGGTATTATCAGGAGCTGAATCTCTTCTTAATGCAGGACCCCAACCTGCATCGATAACGGTGGAGTAATCTGTGTGATAGGTTGAGGTAGGGTCGATCCCTGGATGGAAGTTACCTGTAGAGCAGGCCGACAAGGCATCACAGGTTGTCCCAAGCGTCTAAGAGATTGGCACTAATGAAATTCCAACAGGACCGTCGTTTTGACACAGAATTCCTGCCAATGCAGGGTAACGGGAATGGTGATCAGATTATCAGGGAGGGGTGAGGACCGACCCAAGACCATCCCCCTCACAGGGCCTTGGTTCCGGCGTTTCCCGGCCGGTTGGCACATGAATTCACAAGTGAACGGCCTGTCCACAGTATAAACACAATCTATTACTTCGGCGATGGGCCCTTTCTGCCTCAGAAAGGCGCTGTCGTCCGATCACCATAGGTTCTTCGGAAGTTCCCCTCCGGGAGGGTGGAACACCCTGAGGCGCCGGAGGCCATGTTGGCCGAGAAGAGGACTGGTCTAGGAGGCAAATGTTGTGTGGCCCGCTCCTGTGATCTTTCTTGGAAGCGGACATCTATTCGTATGCAAAGGGTAATCAGGGCATCCAAGGTAGTTGGAAGGTCCCAGCCAGCCAGTTCGTCTTTGATCTGACCGTTCAGCCCTTGCCAGAAGATGGCAGGGAGGGCCTCTTGATTCCACCGAACCTCTGCGGCCAAGGTCCAGAAGCGATTGCAGATGGTACCAACGGAACGCTACCTTGCTGAATCCGCAGCAAGTCAGCCGCGGCAGAGGATGGCTTTCCCGGAACATCAAACACCATCCTAAATCGGTGGAGAAACTCCCCCCAGATCTGAGAGGAGGGGATCGCGTTGCTCCCAAAGAGGGGAGGCCCACACCAGGGCTGGTCCAGAGAGCAAAGAAATAATTAAGTGACCTTGATACTCTCGGACAGAAAAGACCCGGGTTGCATCTCGAAGAGCATCAGACGTTGATTCAGAAACTCTGACAAGCCGAGGGGGGTCCCGTCAAATCGAGGCGGCTCAGGAAGCCGCAACCCTGAGACAGGCAGAGATCGCGGAGCTGGGACGGCAGATTGCCGTTGGGCCTGGAGAGTAGCCATCTGAGTACAAACATCTTGTAGAGCTCCAGATAACCGCATCACGGAGGTGAGGAGCGAGAGGAGCAAGCAGGGCACGCAGGTGAGGAGCGCAACACCAGGTCCATTATAGCATACCATTGTAACCCAGTATCAATACATCTAACGTTTACATGCCCTCAGTTATAGCCGTAGACCTAGTGTAACTGCAGGCACATAAATGCTGTAACTATAGCATTCTGAGAGCCCCACCCATGCTTCACTCATGGGTATTCCCCCTTTGCATTTACATGCCAGGTATGCATGCCATTACAGAATAGTGTGTAGGTGCCCTGCTGGCATTCTCACAGGTATGTATACACTTGTAAGTACTAGTATTCTATACATTTAGATGCGTAAGGGTGCATAAATATAGGTGCTGAGGTTATTGGATTGCCCTTTTTGTGATTCAAATATAGGGAAATGAATCGCATGCCTCTTTGTAGTTGAGCCAAGCCCTGCAAAGATTTGTTTTCCTTCTTTTTGAGTTTTGAAAATCATCTTGTCAGTCAGCAAGTGTGGTTTTGTCCATCTTGAATTTTTGCAAATAACTTTTTTTCTGTTGGGGAAAGCAAATTTTCCTTCAATCAGGCATATATTAGTTAGTTTGAAAGTGGCAGATAGGCAGTTATGACCTTTAGTTATCAGGACCTGTGCCTTTCCCATTGTTTTTTCTGGATCAAAAAGGTATTTGTTGTCATCTGTTGTTTGCAGAATGATGTTAAACTGGGTTGGTAACCTGAGATGTAGGCTTGTCAGATGTTTTAGCCAGAATCCTTCTTTTCCAGGGGCACGCCAGTTTTTGACCTTTCTGTCTTGCTTTTGAACCATTTCAGTTGTTAACACATCTGTCCTTGTAACTTTGTTGAATCATGGTGCCTTTTGTTATGTTCTTGGAATTCTTCATTGTTTTCCCAAAATGGTGTTCCTGGAGGGCTTACAATACAAAATATGGGTGTTAAGGTGGTAGTTGTATCTGGAACCTTTTATGTGAAGTCCACTGCAGTACCCCCTAGGCTGCCCCACTGCTCTGCTGGGATGTGTATGTGGCCAGTCTACTAAGAGTGGTGGCACCCAGAAATTCCAATGGCTTGTTGTTAGGCGCATTTCTGTAGGAAGTTTTTTTCTTTTTCTTTTTTTTTTATGGTACCTAAAGAAAGACGCACTGAGCACAGAAACATCTAGAAGTGTTCTCCACTCAATTTTTAGATGTTTTTAGTAAAATGTCTCAAATTGGTCTTAGACGTCATATCGAAAATGCCCCTTCATGTGAATGAGTTGCTCCTTAACACAGAGACATTTACCTAAGAAATTGGAGCAAACCTGAGTTTGGAGTTACGCACTTGCCTGATTCAGTACTGGTTGCCCACAGAGAAAGCAACGTTGCTTATCTGTAACAGGTGTACTTTGTGGAGAGTAGGATTAATCAGTATACAATCCCTCCCACCTCCCTGAGAGTTGATTTGAACTTAACTGAAGAGACTGAGGGACTACTTCATGTAGGAGGAGCAATGCGTGCTCAGTTATTTCTACTAGTTCTGTACTCTGAGAGAGCTGTTCTATCTGAGCATCATCAGATGACATCACCTGATTAATTCTGCTTTTAAAAAATCCTTAAGAAGGATATTTTGCCAAAGCATATGTTTATGAATATCTGGGTAACTTTTTTGGCCAAAACTAGCTGACTAGTTTATATTGGTGGTCTGCTCCCTTCTTAGTATCTTAATAACTTTGAACAAGTATAGAATGCTGAGAGTGTGTGGACCCAATCTTGGGGAAATACAAATGAATGCAGTTTACTCAAGTTTGGTATCTAAACTTTTTTCCCTTTTTCTTTCTTGCAGAGCTTTTTATAAATATATCTTTTGGATATACACCTTATTGAGAGATCTGAAAGCTTTACCATCTTCTGAAGTTTGGATATCCTTATTCCAAATGTTCTCCTGGCACACTGTGGAATGAGGAGGCTGGCTGGTAAAGCTTACTGGTGGAACCCAGTCAGAAGACCTTATGGAAGATACAACCTCAGGCTCCACCCAACTTGAGAGCACAGAAACAATCCTCTGAGCAGTGGCCAGTGCCCCAATGCTTTGGTGACTACATGAGCTGGAGGAATGCGTGGAGACCCAGAAGGAGGAGCGACCATACAAATGTGAGCAGTGTGATCGTCGTTATAGGCACTCTGGCAGCCTAGTCAACCACCGCAAGATGCACCAGTTGGGCCTCTTTCCCTGCTTGATGTGCCAGAAGACGTTCTCTAATCTGCTGGCACTTAAAAACCACCTACGTATACACTCTGAGGAAAAGCGCTTCAAATGTAATGAGGGTTCCGCATATCCCGCCAGCTGGCTAGCCACCGATGGGCGGCCCATGGTGACACAGAGCACAGCTGTGCATCGCAGAATGAAGAAGAAGAAGACATATCCAATGGCTGTGACAGTCCTGATCCAGCACCTCCACTGCTAATGAACGGTAGCCTGCTGAGTAATCTAGAGAACTATATTGCTGAGTCAATGGTACCTGCTGACTTCTCTCAACTGGATTTCAAAGACTATGGAGAGCCTAAGCACTTTGATGAGACATTTATCCTAAGAAAAAATGACACTGTCATGACAGACAGACGACTTCCCACTGCCACCAGTGATGAAGAGCGCCGCTTCAAATGCCTTCAATGTGGGAAGGCCTACAAGCATGCTGGGAGTTTGGCAAATCACAGACAGAGCCATACTGTGGGCATCTACCAGTGTGCTGTCTGTTTTAAAGAGTTCTCCAATCTAATGGCTCTCAAGAACCACTGCCGAATTCATTCAGATCATAAACCTTATAAGTGCACACAGTGTGACATCTGTTTCAGGTTGCCCACTGAACTCAGAAACCACCAGAAACTTCATATTAAGGAGAAACCTTACATCTGTGGTGAAGGGTTCTCTACCAAGAAGGATGTCCAAAAACACAAACTGTTACATATTCAGAACTTGGCAGAAGGAGAGACCTGCTGTCCAAGGTCATCAGAATGTTCAGAGAACATTAGCTCTGAAGAAGAACTTACTGAAATGTCCGCCAAACCATACAATAACCAGCTACAGGAAATAGAAGGCAAAATTGGTATCCCAGAAGGTTTAGCTCCCCAGTGCAGCAATGGACTTGAGGAAGCTGCAGATTCCACTGGTAGCATTTCTGATTCACTACGTACTGAAGAAATGAGCAAACTATATAAGTTGGAGTCCTACCTATGTAGTGATCTGCAAAGTCCAAACGGTGAACTACCTCTTTTATATATTGACCGTGGAGACAATTTCCCAGTTGATGAAGGCCTAAATAACCATGCTTGCTTGGACAGAAAGAAAGATTGTATTCCCTTAGGGCAGTCTAAAACTGGTTCAAACTCCAAGGTGTTAACTGACAGCAAGGAAGAGCCACAAGCCAATGGAGACATGGAATTGCGGCCATATAAATGTCAGGAATGTGGGAGAACCTATAGGCATGCTGGGAGCTTGATAAACCACAAAAAATCCCACCAAACAGGCGTGTACAGCTGTACTCTGTGCTCCAAGCAGCTCTTCAATCTCGCTGCACTGAAGAACCACCTCCGTGCCCACCTCAAGTCTAAGACTAAAGGGGGGACAGATGGTCATCATTATAACTCCCTCGACCTGCTGTCTGAATCATTGAAAGCTTCTGAAAGACCCTATGACTGTAGCATCAGTGGTGAGAGCTTTATCAGTGAAAGTGACTTGCAGCAGCATGAATCAGTTCATGAAGATACAGTTCTTTCACCCAGCCAGGATATCCTATGCCTTAAAACAACTCTCCTGGTGATCTTCTAGAGATTACTTGGAAACGTCTTGGGAGGGCAGTACTGAGACATCTGGTGTTAACGTTCAAAATCTCAGTTCTTCAGAGATTGAAGATATCAGGGATAACACGGAGGAACCAATATCTTCCATCAAACAGGAGCAGGTTTCTCCAGTTGAATTGGAGCCAGTACTTCCCATCAATCAGGAGCTGGTAGATTCCATTAAGCAGTGGTGTCCTGATGAAGATCCTAATGTAAGTATAAAGGATCTAGGCTTATGTAAGGATATTCAAAGCCCTTTGGCTGGCAGTTGTGCTTCAAAAAAGGAGTCCAGCTATGGAGATAACTTGTTACACCAAGATGGTGTAGACTTTCAGATCCAGCCCAAATTGGGAGACCATCAGACCTCTTCCACAGAAGGAGAAGGAGGCTTTCCAGAGCAAAGTGGGCAGGAAAGTCGGCCATACAAATGCAATCTGTGTGGGAGAACCTACAGGCATAGAGGGAGCTTAGTCAACCATAAGCACACACATCAGACTGGTATTTATCAGTGTTCCATCTGCCCCAAACAGTACTCCAATGTGATGGCACTGAGAAACCATGTACGCTTTCATCTGAGGTCCTCTGTGGGTAGGAGCAAGCCTGGTGATGGCAGTTCATCTTTTCAAGAGGTGGAAAAGTTGTATGGCTGTGTGTTTTGTAGTGATACTTTTGAAGACCCAGTAGATTGGCATGCGCACCAGATGGTGCATAATAGTGAAAAACAGCTGCTTGAATACCAAAATGACTCTGAGCTCCAGGAAAGCCCTGAAAGTGGTCCACTCAGGAAGCCCCAAGGATATCAGGCAAATGAAAATAACACAGCAAGGAACTTGGAGGTTTATCCAGAGACAACTGAGAATAACATCAAGGGAGAAGCCGAGTGCATCGATGACATGGACACCAATGAGAATAGCTGTAGGGACATAGCTGAAATGCCCTATATGTGTAGATGCTGTGAACAGAGTTTTCCTGATATTAGTAGCCTTCAGAATCATAGCCTCCTCCACAGCAGTGAGGTTTCTTCTCTACCTAATCAGAGTCCTGGAAATGAAAACATTGTTGGAAGTGTTGGAAATCCAAAACCTGAAAAAGATCAGATCCCAGAGAAAGATAAGGTTGCTGAAACCTTAGTACAGGCAAGAATTTCAGAACATCCAGAACATTTTGCGAAGAGAATGTATGAGTGTAGCACTTGTGGGAAATCATACAGGCATTCAGGAAGTTTGATTAACCATAAGCGGACTCACCAGACTGGGGATTACTGTTGTGGCATCTGTGCTAAGCAGTTCAACAATCTGGCTGCATTGAAAAATCACCTTCGAATTCATTTGAAGGCTAAGAGGAACGGTAGACTGGAAGACTGTGATAGCTCTTTACTGTCAATACCTGAATCAAGTCCTGGCCTGCACAGTGACCTAGTCTTCAGTTGTTCTAGTTGCAGTGACAGTTTTCTAGTGAAGTGGCATTCCAAAATCATCAGTCAGTACATATTGTCAAAGAATTTGTAGAGGGTGAGTGCAGTTTAATAGACCATAGCAACTCCCAGAGCAAAAATGTTAGGGATTCAGCCGAGGACTCTAATAAGCAAAATTCACAGGCCCTGTGCACTAGCAGTGCTCATCAGAGTTCAGGAAGTGAAAGCTATGACATCAATGTGCATGAATCAAGGAGTCCTAAGGGGAAGGATCAGTGCCTAACAGAGGGAGTAAGGGTTTTCAAAGGCAAAGCTGGCCCTCAGGATGACAGATACCAATTTGGAGAAAATAAGGCTTTGGAGCAAATTGAGAAGGGAGGGCATAATATTAACAGTGTGAGTGGTAGTCCTTCAGACGTAAGCAGCAATATCAACCAGACTAACTCAGAAGGCCAGGCAGAGCAGCCCCCAGATCAAGGTAGTAATGAACATCCCCTTTACAAGTGTGATCTATGTGGAAAGTCATATGGACATGCAGACAGTTTAATCAATCACAAGCATACACATCTAACTGGTATCTACCAATGTTCTTTCTGCCCAAAAGAGTTTAATAGTCTATTGGCCCTGAGAAGCCACTTTCAGACTCATAAAAGATCACAAATGGTCAGAAGTGTAGACAGTACTCAAGAAGAGATACAGCAGCTATCAAACTCTCAGTCAGAACAGCTTTATGACTGCAGCCTATGTGGCATGATATTTTATAAGAAGGTGGACTTCCAGCAGCATCAAGTGTCACATGGCATCTCCCACACATCCTGTGATTCTGAAGATGGCAAAAGACCCCAGCAAAGTCTAAAAGAGGAGAAAAATGAGGATGGTTCCACTGAAGACTTTACCTTCCACATGCATGCAGCAGAGAGGGAGCTTCTGGAGAGACTTGAGCATGAAATGGAGAGCCTCAGTCATGGTATTGACACTGATAGATCCTATAATGGTGGAACCAACATATCCCACATATGTGGCTATTGTGGAAAAACTTATGATGATCTTGAAAGTTTTAAAACCCATAATTTAACCCACAGTGATGATCATAATACTTCTGAGGTACAAAGTCCTCACCAGCCAGACACCAGCTTGGTGAATATAGATCTCCCTTCAGACTTCACTGATAGCGACACTCAGCCAGAGATTTTCCCCAAATCCAGCTTACTTACGGAAGAACCCAAAAATGATGAAACACCTGACAGTCGACCGTATGCTTGTAGCCAGTGTGGAAAAACATACAGGCATGGAGGAAGTCTAGTAAATCACAAGAAAACGCACCAGGTAGGTGATTACCAATGTGGGGGTTGTTCTAGGCAATACCCCAACCTTGCTGCCTACCGCAACCATTTGCGCCATCACCCCAAATGTAAGCAACAGGTGAGCCTACATGATGAAAGCAGAGTGTCACAGCACATTTCTGCTGAGAGTGCACAATCAGAAGGAAATGGTGATATACCTCAGTGCTCTACTGAAAAAGAAGGAACTCAGATGCACATTTCATGTAGTAATGTGGAAGACTTTAATTCTGGAGAGAGTGTAAAGGGCTGTTGCGGTACAGGTGCTTCTGTTGCAGAGACGTCCAGCAGTGTAAATCACAATGTTGAAAGAAGTTCAGTAGATATGAAAAGACAATTACCATTGCCAAGGCAGCCCTATAAAGATACCAATGTAAATATGGATTATTCAAGTGAGTTAGATAATTCAGAAGACCTACAGGACACCTCAAAACAAAAGCCTCTTATATGTGACTCTTGTGGAGAACTCTGTGATAATGCTACTCGGCTTGAAGACCACAAGTCTCTCCATTGTGCTGGAAGATCTAGAGATGGCAAGGACGGCTCAGACTCTGCAGTAAACCTTGGTCCTGAAATCAGTGAGCATGGGCTTCCAACCTGTATTGAATTCAGCCAACCCAATTACTTGAAAAATGGCACACAAGAAACAGAGGAGGATGACCTCCAACATCGGCCTTTCAAATGTGAGCTGTGTGATCGAACCTATAGGCATGCAGGGAGCCTTATCAACCATAAACAAACACACAAAACAGGACTGTTCCGCTGTTCAGTGTGTCAGAAATGGTTTTACAATCTAATGGCATTAAAGAACCACAACAGAATCCACTTTGAGACTAAACGATATAAATGTGCAGACTGTGGCAAGGCTTTCCGGTTGCAGAAGCAGCTGAGCACTCACCAGAAGATGCACAATGAAAGAGCCACTCTCTCCAGAAAATCACTTCGCCAGAGCAAGCAGCCAGTCAGAAAAACAAGATGTACTCCTGACCAAGAAATGCAAGTCCTCAATGGCGATGAACGTGCTCTTCCTTCTGAACGCAGAGGCCATGGTGTTGTAGGAAAGGTGGATAGCTCCTTCAGCAATAATAGACATATCAGTCACCCAAAGAAGCAACGTAATCCTGATGACCGGCCATACCAGTGTGAGCAATGTGGGCGCTCCTACCGGCATGCCAGCAGCCTTCAGAACCACAAAAAGAGCCACAAAACCGGCCACTATTGTTGTTCCATTTGTGATAAGACCTACTCCAACCTCATGGCTTTGAAGAACCACCAGCGCACCCACTTCGAGATCAAACGTTACCACTGTTCGGAGTGTGGCAAGGGTTTCAAATGGCAAAGGCAGTTGACCAAGCATCAGCTTTTCCATGCTGAGAAGAAATCTCATTTCTGTGGATTCTGTGGCAAGACACTTCATGGGAGGCTACTTTTTGAAAAGCACCAGCTAGAACATGAGGAAAACAAAGGTGCCAGTGTGCAAGGCTACATAGGCGACTTGACTGAGGGAACCACTGACAAAGTGGGTATTGGTAGTGAAAGGGCAAGAGTTGTTAAACGTCACTTCTCATCTTCCAGGAATGGCAACACTGCTAAAAATAACCACATCATCCACTCAGTGAAAACAGGTGATTCTAAACATAGCTGCCAGGATTGTAGACAAATGTTTAACAGTTATGAGGAACTGGACAGCCCTCCATGTTCATGTCATACCAATGAAGAATTCAATACAGATGTTCATCTAACCCACACATCAGCATGGTCCAACCAAAACAGTACCAATGACAGTTTCAACCAAAGGTGTGAAGAAGGACATAACAGCAACTCAGTTCATCAGGGAGTAGAGATTCGACCTTATCAATGCAACATCTGTGGGCGCACATACCGACATGCAGGCAGCCTGTTGAACCATAAGAACACACATAAGACAGGGATTTATAAATGCTCCATATGCTTGAAGCAGTTTTACAACCCTATGGCTATGAAGAATCATCTTCGCATTCATAATGCCATGAAAAGATTCTGGTGCCAAGACTGTGGCAAGGCTTTCCGGGCATCCAGGGAGCTTATTAGCCACCAGCGAGTTCATACTGGGGAGAGGCCCTTTTGTTGTCCAGTGTGCAACCGAGGCTTCAGCAGTAAGTTAAGTCTGAAGCAGCACCAGAAAACTCATAGCAATATCAAGAACAGTGACCAGCTTGGCAAGGTTGTAGAGAACAAGAAAAAAGATCCTCCAGGCAGGAACTCTTCCCTCAATGACTCAGTTGATGAAAAGATTGGTCAGGCTACTTATTCTGCTGATGACCCATTGAGTGATGACATTGCCACCCCTGAAGATGAGCGCCCTTACAAATGTAACCAGTGTGAAAGGACTTACCGCCATGCAGGAAGCCTATTGAACCACAAAAAGACACATAAGACTGGTGTGTACCAGTGCCCAACCTGCCACAAGGAGTTCTTCAACTTACTGGCACTGAAAAACCACCTACGTATTCACCTGGATCAGAACCGGTACAAATGCCCAGATTGTGGCAAAGCTTTCCGGGTCTCCAGTCGACTGGTCAGTCATAGGCGGATCCACACACAGGGTGGACCATTCCCCTGCCCCCTCTGCAGCAAGAAATTTCTGAGGAAGTCCAGCTTCCAACGTCACCAGCTACTTCATAATAACCAGGAGGTGAAGGGTTCATTGGATACTGTAGAGTCCTCAGACCTTGCAAATATTCAGGTTGAGGTCACCTGAAAGGAGGGGGTGGGGTTGGAATATATGACAGAGGACCAACATTTTATATGCTGCAAAAATAGTTCAAGGCACCAACAATGACCAACCAGAGAAGAAGGAATTGTGTCCACAGTTTGTGCTGTAAGCCAAATCTATTTGTAGATACCAATTTAAATTATGTGCAGAATAAAAAGAAATGAAATAAATAGTTGCACTGTTTAAAATTGAGGCTCTATGGACTGTGCTGTAGTTTGCCAGTGCACACACTCACCCTGTATGCATTAAACATTTGAAAGTAATTTTTTACATGTGAAATGGGACTTGATATACTGCCTTTCTGAGGTTTTTGCAACTACATTTGAAGCAGTTTACATATATTCAGGTACTTATTTTGTACCAGGGGCAATGGAGGGTTAAGTGACTTGCCCAGAGTCACAAGGAGCTGTAGTGGGAATTGAACTCAGTTCTCCAGGATCAAAGTCCACTGCACTAACCACTAGGCTACTCCTCCACTCCACTTTAGGTGTTCTTTTTGAAACAACAGGGCATATTAGTGTTTGGAGCAATGTAAGTGTTCTGCACACAGGCCTCCAGTTCATTTTTTATGTCTGTACTGACCAGTGGGATCCTGTATCTGTGTTATCATATCACTTCTATGAAATGTCCACCCCTCATAGAATGATTCTAGCAATTAAACTGGTTACAATTTAACAAGAAATTTTTAAGCTGAGAGAGGGTGAGTGGTACTGCATGCAGTGTGTACTTTTGAAATACAGCACAGTACATAGGGGATTGCAGTATATTAGTGATACAATCAAAATGAGACTGAAAGATGTGGAAAATATTTGTGGCATTTTACTAAAGTTAAATTTTAAAAAAAAGTTCCCTTAGAAAAATTTGGGAAAGAGAAAATATTTTGCAGAAGCAGTGCCAGGAAATAGTTTTCAGAATTTAAAAATACAGTGATCACACTTTACTAAGTACTCAGCAGATAGATGTGTAATACTAATATTCATGTGTTTTTATAGACTTTTTTGTAATAAATGAAATATGACCCCTTTTTTTGTTTTTGAACATGAATGTGCTGAAAATATTTTTTGAGAGAGGAGCAGGGGAGACTTGTTCCCCAGCATGTATGAAGCAATTTATAACACCCAGTGTAATGAAAATAAGAAAAGCAGTAATGCTTCAAATTTTGCAGTTCTTTTGAACTGTTTTATCCAATATAATATATTTTTTAATTTATGGATATCAAGGCGAGCCAAATGGAAAGCAGCTTTAGGTCTAATTTACAAAACAGTGATAATATGCAGTAAGTGCTGACTTTCGTGTCTACCATACATTACACATTACTATATGCTGTTTTGAAATGATGTGTGAAATTAGCAAAGATCACAAACTTTTGTGTTACTTGTTGACAAAAATTGGGAACATAAGACTAGATTCTATATATATCGCCTAAAAATTCATTGCCGACATGAATTTCGCCTCATTGCATTCTAAAAAGTGCACCTTAATTTAGGAATACTTTATAGAATAAGCCTAAATTTCCATGCGGTTTATAGAATACACCAAGTGCCGGTCTGTGCAACTAAATTTAGTCACAGGCAGTTATGTCAAGTAAAACCTGGTGTAAATTCTGACACCTAAATTACACGCAGACCGGGTGTATTTTAAACCACATATGTAGATATTAGAAATGCCCACAACCCGCCCATTCCACGCCCATGGCCATTCTCCTTTTTGACTATCCTGCTTATAATCGAACGAGAAAAACGCCCAAGTTCCGACCTAAATCGGGAGATGGACGTTTATCTCACAAAAACGAATAAAGCGGTATAATCGAAAGCCGATTTTTGGACGTTTTCAACTGCACTCCGTCGCGGATGCGGACAAAGTTGATGGGGGCGTGTCAGAGGTGTGGCGAAGGCGGAACTGGGGCGTGGTTATCTGCCGAACAAAGATGGGCGCATTTCACCGATAATGGGAAAAAAGTATGCGTTTTTAGCTAGAATTTAGGACACTTTTCCTGGACCCTGTTTTTTCACGAATAAGGCCCCAAAAAGTGCCCTAAATGACCAGATGACCACTGGAGGGAATCGGGGATGACCTCCCCTGACTCCCCCAGTGGTCACTAACCCCCTCCCACCACAAAAAATGATGTTTCACAACTTTTTATTTTCACCCTCAAATGTCATACCCAGCTCCCTGGCAGCAGTATGCAGGTCACTGGAGGAGTTGTTAGGGGGTGCAGTGGACTTCAGGCAGGTGGACCCAGGCCCATCCCCCCCCCCTACCTGTTACAATTGTGCTGCTTAATGCTTATTAGTCGTCCAACCCCCCCAAACCCACTGTACCCACATGTAGGTGCCCCCCTTCACCCCTTAGGGCTATAGTAATGGTGTAGACTTGTGGGCAGTGGGTTTTGAGGGGGATTTGGGGGGCTCAACACACAAGGGAAGGGTGCTATGCACCTGGGAGCTCTTTTACCTTTTTTTTTGGTTTTGTAAAAGTGCCCCCTAGGGTGCCCGGTTGATGTCCTGGCATGTGAGGGGGACCAGTGCTCTACGAATCCTGGCCCCTCCCACGAACAAATGCCTTGGATTTATTCGTTTTTGAGCTGGGCGCTTTCATTTTCCATTATCGCTGAACAACAAAAACGCCCAGCTCACACATTGTTGAATAAAACATGGGCGTCTATTTTTTCCCAAAATACGGTTCGGTCCACCCCTTCACGGACCCGTTCTTGGAGATAAACGCCCATGGAGATAGGCGTTTTCGTTCAATTATGCCCCTCCATGTGACTTAGAATTTACGTGCAGCACTTTATAGACTACGCTTTGATAGTTCTGCGTGTAAATTCTAATTAATGTCAATAAGTGTCAATAATTGCCAATTAGCAATGATTGACTTGTTAACCAATTAGGTTATTTATTTATTTATTTATTTATTTATTTATTGCATTTGTACCCTGCATTTTCCACCTATTTGCAGGCTCAATGTGGCTTACATAGTACCGTCAAGGCATTTGCCCAGTCAGTTCATAACAGATACAAGGTTGTATAGTAATCGTATGAAATTGCCAATTAGCACTGATTGACTTGTTAACCAATTAAGTTATGCGCATTGTTATGTAATACGCTTCAATTTCTGCACGGAAATCTCAGCGCAATATATAGAATCTGGTGGATTGCGCCTATGGTAATGAGCTGCATTGCACGCAAATGTATGCAGAGTCATTCATTGCCATGCCAACAGAATAGTGCAGTTTGTGAGAAAAAAAAAGCAAACATGTTTAAAAAAAACCTACTTTGCAAGCTCTGCTACTGTGGGAAAGTTAACTATACCTTATCAGTTGTAGCTAACTTTCTACCAAGTGCCTTCTGATGGTCTCTGAGTAGCTTTCCAGCCTGCTAGATTTAAAAGGGTATGTTGCCCCTTAGACATAGCCCCTTCTTCCCTGTGACCAAATTAAAAAAAAAAAAAAGGCTCTTTGTTGCCCTCTCCATCCCTCCAACATAGTAGGAATTACACCATGTCCTCTCATTTACTTTTCTGCCACTCAGTTTCACCCAAATCATCACCCTCAAGCCCTCCTCCTTCTCCAAGGACAAGCAGTGTGTAGTATATTCACTGATGGTAGATATCATCCAACAGAGCCTGGTGCAGCAAGTGCTCTGCAGCATACTTCTGGAAGTGTTTGGAAGTGGCCTACCGTACATGCTTGAATCTTCCCACCCACTATCATTAACAAAGCAGTGGAGATATGTTTTTCTTCGTTTCCCACAGCTTTCTTTATTCACCATTCTCCATCATGGTTTGCAGTATTATTGTGACTTCCTACAGTGTACAGTTCCTTGTACAGGGCCAGTGGCCCTACTTCCCCTTTTTAATTTCATTAGTCAGGTTTTGCAGCATTTTCGTCTTTGTTTTCAGCAGCCTACTAGACTCCCTTAATCCTCAGGCACCTGGTTGGGTACGTTTTTCACCACCAAGCTATTTGATTTTGCTTCAGCTATTTTTCCTAGTATGTCTCACAAAACTCCCAGTGATTTTAGAAGTGTTTCAGGTTCAGCAGGATAATGTCCCTCACAAACACCCATAACTGGTGCCTGGAGCATGATCACTGTCCTTCTTATTGTAAACTCTTTTCACAGATGTCAAGAAGAAATATTAAGGGTCTAGAGAAGCAGCAAGAACACATTTTTGGTGCCAAAAAGTCAAGTTCATCAATTTTGGCATTGGTCTCTGTGGTTCTGCAATGGCTACATTGGACACTGGGGACATGTTGACATTGAGAGGTCCTCCACCTTTCTTGACATTAAACATCAATAATAACCACTGGAATTAGGCATCCTTTGATCCCCTCCCGAGAGTGAGAGGATTTGCCAACATCTTTGTTGATGCAGAGGGATTCCATTGCCATGCATTCGGCCAAGAAACATTGGCATTCATCCCCCTCCAAAGGTTGCTTTGAGAGCATTGTGGTCACTGATATCCTTGAAGCACCTCAATGTGAGCACCTCAATGTGAGGGCCGCTTACCATCCTGGGAACTTAACAGGTGAGATAGCATCCATCAAGCTAAGACCAGGTCACCAATATTCTCCTGGTGACTTCAGAGGATGTGACCAATCTGGCTAACAGTCTTCATCAGTAGCAGCTCTCAAAGAGTGGCTCAGAGCCATGCACCAGGAGGAGATGGGACACCTATTTCCCCAGCAGGAAGCCATGGCACAGAATACAGTGATCCCGGCATCTCAGGTATTCCAGCCTATCCAGGAGGCCCACTCACTGCCTGTGGGGAGCACATCAATGCTGAGGTTTCAAGGGGCATTGGAATAATGTGCACAAAACTGATATTGATCTCTAGTCCCTTGGGGAAGGGGGACCTTCTTGGGGCACTGGGGGCCCCTGATACCTTGATACCCCTGTCCCAGGTCTGACATGGTGTAAAGTCATCTTTGGCAAGCAGAGACTTGCACTTCTACAGGGCAGTACTTTTATCAGTCTGATTCTGACCTCTCAGTGTCTGAGGAGGCACCAGAAGTCCTCTTGGAGGAGGGTTCCCTTGGTCTTCCCTCAGTCCCCTCCCCTCCACATGAAAGGAAAAATTTGCCTCCAGAAGAGCTCTCCTTTTTTGAGTTTGTATTTGAGATGGCTAAGTCTATCCCATATGATTAGAGCCTGAGGGTGAGCCCATGGCTGAGACATTGAACTTCCTTCAATCCCCCTGTCCCTCCTTCCCCAAATCCATGGAAGCTTTGATATAGTGCCTGTGCATAGAATTCTTTAATTTGTACAGATGAAGCAGTGGGAGACTCCCTTCTCCATACAGAGGTCAATAAGAAGATCAACTTTATAGGGCCGATATTCAGACCCTGTGAGGGAGCCCAGCTAACTCCCGTGGTCGGCGGTCAGCGCAGATCTTCAATGCCGGGCTGTTTCCAGTGACCGGCATTGAATATCCGGTTTATTTTTAGCCAGTTTAAACTTAATCAGCTAAGTTGATATTTGGAGATAGCCGGCTATCCCCTGCTGAATATCACCGGATGCAGAGACAAGGGAGTAGCGTGATCAACAGGACACTTCCAAGCAAAACCAAGGAGACAAGAGATGACAAAATATTCTTTCATAGTAGCTAAGACTCGACACGGCACCGTGTTTCAGCGAACACCACCTGCCTCAGGAATCTGTGTATGGTGATCATTTGTAGATTCAGCCAAATGAACAAGCAAACCAAAATAAGCCTTTAAGCGTGGCTAAAAGCATCAACAAAGCTTAGATTGGGATTAAGTCCAATGAGAACCAAGCAAGAAAAATGCTGTCAGCTGTGAAAGATCCTTCCCTCCGCCCGAGGGTCTCCGGGATCTTGCCTCCACCCTGGCCACTCAGCCTCCCGGCCCACTGCAGTCCACAGGGCAGGGCTCAAAGAAAATAAACTCCAAAAAGGTAAAAGTCACCAAGCTCCTTTATTGTCAGGGATTCACAGTCCAGTAACTTTCAAAAGGAATCCTGCAGCCCTTCAAATCAGTTGCTCCTGTTTTCCTCTCAGGGCCCAGGTACAGCAGAAACACAAACACGTCCCCTTCCAGCTGCTGCACAAATCAGTTGGAGCCAAATTAACAGTCCCCACAGATAGGTTCCTCTGTAGCCCAACTTCACACCCAAAAAAGAATCCCTGTATCTTGTCCACCCCCACGGGGTTTCTGCAAACAGTTCAAAACACACAGTTCTGTGGGCCTCCGCCCACAAAAAGGAAAAAAACCACTGTAGCTTACTTTCCCCTCCCCCACACAAAAGAAGGTTTGTTTTCCCAACAGTTCAAAATCCACAGTGCTTAGTGCCTTAGCACTCAGTTCAGACACACAGTCTCTTCAAGGAACACAGCCTGAACTCTTCTGTGAAAGAGGAAAAGATCCCCCCTTTCTGGGTCACTCTATTACTTCACTGACCCTCCTCCCGCATGACCTTTCCACTTTCAGCCCAGCTGTGACACCAAGAGTTCACCTGGTTTTTCAGTTTAGTTTTCAAGGCATGAGCCCAGGCAGAAAGGTCCATGGGTTCCTCAGAGCCTGCCTCCTGCTCCTTCTCTCCAGCAGCTTGCCAGTCCATGGACTCATTCCCCTCCAATCTGCCCGGCTGTTCCTCTCTTACTCGATTATGTTCCAGGTGCCCCTCCCTTGCCTTGTCAGAGCCTTCTCCCGGGGAATGCTGGGGCCAATAATTCCTATACCAGGGTTTTCCCCAGGGATGCTGGGAAATGTAGTCCTCCCACCTCCATTTTCTAGGGGGCACTACCTTTTCCCTTCTCTCTCTCTCTCTCCCTGAGGAATGATTAAAGGTAAGGCTCTGCTCTGTCTCCCTCGGCTCTTGAGCCTCCTTCCTTCTCCCCCCTCCACTTCCATCTGCTCAAAACCCTTATCCTCCCCTTCACACAGCTTTGTTGATGCTTTTAGCCACGCTACTCGCATATTTACCATTCATTAGTCTTTTTAAAGGCTTGATTTGGTTTGCTTGTTCTTTTGGCTGCATCTACAAGTGATTACCATACACAGACTCCTGAGGCAGGCAATGTTCACTGAAACACAGTGCCATGTCGAGTCTTACCTACTATTAAAGAATATTTTGCCATCTCTCGTCTCCTTGGTTTTGCTTGGAAGTGTCCTGTTGATCATGCTACTCCCTTGTCTCTGCATTTCTCCTTGTAGTGGATCCAGTTTTGCCACTTCTATGGTTGTTTTTTTAATATCACCGGATAGCAGGTTAAGTGGACCTTGGAGTCTTTGGGGAAGAAATTCTACCACAACGTTATGCTCGCTTCCCCCATAGCACCTTACAAGTTGTTAATGAGCATGTACTTGCACAACATTGTGCACAGTGTGGAAGAGCTCATGGATGCTCTCCCTTGGGAGAAAGCTGATTAACTCTGCCAGCTAGTAGCCGAAGAGTGCAAGTGTGTAAGTACATTTCTCCGAGGACAAGCAGGCTGCTTGTTCTCACAAATGGGTGACGTCCACGGCAGCCCCTCTGATCGGAGATCTTCCTAGCAACAGAGTTTGCTAGTTCTCGCGTGCACCCGCAATGCGCGCATGCGCGGCTGTCTTCCCGCCCGAAATCGCTCGTGTTCGCTAGTCTCCTTTTTTCCGCGGCTCGGGATGGCTGTTTTTTCGGTCACTCCGCGCCCCTAGGAGATCCCTCGCGATTCGCGGTCTTTTTTCTCTTTAAAATTTTACCTTTATTTCTAGTGTTGGCCCGTAAGTTTTCTTTCGTGGTCGAGTGCGGCTTTTTTTGCCGCCCGTTCGCTTTTTGGTGAGTTTTTGGTGCCCTTTTTTCACCATCGCGGATTTCGATTTTGCCGGCGTGATTTTTCCACCCATGTCATCGAAGCCTTCCAGCGGCTTCAAACCGTGCACCCAGTGCGGCCGGATAATCTCTCTCACTGATAGGCACGCTTCTTGCCTTCAGTGTCTGGGGGCTGGGCACCGTCCCCAGGCCTGTAATCTCTGTCTTCTTTTGAAGAGGAGAACTCAGGCGGCGAGATTAGCCCAGTGGAACAGTTTGTTCGGGACTTCATCCGGCACATCAACATCCTCCGTTCCGCTGTCCTCGGCATCGGAGCCTTCGGTACCGCGCCCATCATCGACTTCGGTACCGCGTTCATCGGTACCGGCATCGACATCGAGGCCTTCGGTATCGAAGTCATCGTCTGGTGCAGCTGCGAGGCCGGGATCGTGCCTCATGAGGATGTCGTCGGAGGGTGGTTCGATGTCTGGAGTGCAGGTGAGGGCTGTCCATTCCCCTGCTGATGGCGGTGAGCCCATGAGCAGGTCTTCGCCTGTCTTGAGGGCTCCCGCGGTACAGCCCCCACGGGATCGACCCTCTTCGGACCCGGACCCAAGGAAACGTTTGGATTCAACGTCTTCCTCTTCGGTACCGGGGGAGTACTGAGGCCGTGCGTCGTGCTAAGGCAAAGAAGCACCGGCATCGGTCACCCTCCAAGCGCGGTACCAAGAGCTCTGGGTCGCCGGTACCGCCGGCACCCAAGCGTCGACATCGGGAGGACCGCTCACCCTCCATTCAGGAGGTGTCGATGCGTTCCCCTGTGGACAGCCCGGTACCGCCTCCATCCCCGGAACAGATTCGCAGCTCGTCGCCGATACCGGCCCCACCGCCTTTCTCCACAGCCTCTCTGAGCGAGAGCCTCAGGGCCGTCCTTCCGGGGATCCTGGAGGAGCTGTTTCGCCCTTCTCCGGTACCGGGGGTGCTTGTGCCGCCGGTGCCGTCGAGGCGACGGCTGGGCCCTCGTCTGCGGTGAGGACGCCCGCCCCGGTACCGCTTGCGGTGCCGGCCGCCTCCCAGGACGGCTCCCCGACGACGTCGATGGAGGGAGCTCCATCGTCTCCGCTACGGGAGTCCTCTTCTCGACGCTCCCACCGTGGCCTTGTTTCCACGGAGTCGAGGTGGGCGCAGCTTCGGACCAAAGTCCACCAGCTGGTGTCCGACACTGATGAGGAGGCCTCGTGGGAAGCAGAGGAAGGCGTCGGATATTTCTCTGACGAGGAGTCTGACGGTCTTCCTTCTGATCCTACTCCCTCGCCTGAAAGACAGCTTTCTCCTCCGGAGAGTCTCTCTTTCGCGGCCTTTGTCCGGGAAATGTCTACGGCAATTCCCTTCCCTGTGGTCACGGAGGATGAGCCGAGAGCTGAGATGCTGGAGCTCTTGCACTATCCTTCGCCACCTAAGGAATTGTCCACAGTACCCATGCATCATGTCTTCAAGAAGACATTGCTGGCGAACTGGGCAAAACCCTTAACTACGCCCCACATCCCCAAGAAGATCGAATCTCAATATCGGATCCATGGGGACCCAGAGTTGATGCGGACTCAGTTGCCACACGACTCTGGTGTGGTGGATCTGGCCCTCAAGAAGGCCAAGAGTTCTAGAGAGTATGCTTCGGCGCCCCCGGCCAAAGACTCTAGAACCTTGGACTCCTTTGGGAGGAAGGCCTACCATTCTGCAATGCTCATCGCCAAAATCCAGTCCTACCAGCTCTACACGAGCATACACATTCGGAACAATGTGGGGAAGTTGGCAGGCTTGGTGGACAAGCTCCCTTCTGAGCAGGCCAAGCCCTTTCAGCAGGTGGTCAGGCAGCTGAAGGCGTGTAGGAAATTCCTGGGCAGGGGGGTCTTTGACTCTTTTGATGTTGCATCCAGGGCCGCTGCGCAGGGTGTGGTGATGCGCAGGCTCTCATGGCTGCGCGCCTCCGACCTGGAAAATTGAATCCAGCAGTGGATTGCGGATGCCCCTTGCCGGGGGGACAATGTTTTTGGGGACAAGGTCGAACAGGTGGTTGAACAGCTCCACCAGCGGGATACCGCTTTCGACAAGTTCTCCCACCGGCCGCCTTCAGCATCTACCTCTTCGGGTAGACGTTTTTACGGGGGAAGGAGGACGGTCCCCTATTCTTCTGGCAAGCGTAGGTACAATCCTCCTTCTCGCCAGCCTGCTGCTCAGGCTAAGCCCCAGCGCGCTCGCTCTCGTCAGCAGCGCGCGCCTCAGGCCCCTGCGGCTCCCCAGCAAAAGTCAGGGGCGGGCTTTGACTGGCTCCTCCAGAGCATAGCCGACGTCCCAGTATCTGTGCCGGACGACCTCCCGGTCAGAGGGAGGTTAAAATTTTCTCACCAAAGGTGGCCTCTTGTAACCTCCGATCAGTGGGTTCTCCAAATAGTCCGGCCTAGGATACTCTCTCAATTTGGCCTCCAAACCTCCAAATTGCCCACCGGGAGCTCAGTCCTTCAGCTTCCAGCACAGGCAGGTACTTGCAGAGGACCTCTCCGCCCTTCTCAGCGCCAATGCGGTCGAGCCCGTGCCACCGGGGCAAGAAGGGCTGGGATTCTATTCCAGGTACTTCCTTGTGGAAAAGAAAACAGGGGGGATGCGTCCCATCCTAGACCTAAGAGCCCTGAACAAATATCTGGTCCGAGAAAAGTTCAGGATGCTTTCCCTGGGCACCCTTCTTCCCATGATTCAACAGGACGATTGGCTATGCTCTCTGGACTTAAAGGATGCCTATACACACATCCCGATTCTGCCAGCTCACAGGCATTATCTTCGATTTTGTCTGGGAACACGGCATTTTCAGTACTGTGTGCTACCCTTTGGGCTCGCCTCCGCACCCAGGGTGTTCACCAAATGTCTGGTCGTAGTAGCGGCTTCTCTACGCAGGCTGGGAGTGCATGTGTTCCCGTACCTCGATGATTGGCTGGTAAAGAACACCTCCGAGGCAGGAGCTCAGCAGTCCATGCAGGTGACTATTCGACTCCTGGAGCTGCTAGGGTTTGTGATAAATTATCCAAAGTCCCATCTTCTTCCAGTTCAGAAACTCGAATTCATAGGAGCTCTGCTGGATTCTCAGACGGCCCGTGCCTACCTTCCAGAGACCAGGGCCGACAATCTGCTGGCCCTTGTCTCCTCGGTGCGGTCGCCTCAGCAGATCATAGCTCGGCAGATGTTGAGATTGCTCGGCCACATGGCCTCCACGGTTCACGTGACTCCCATGGCCCGCCTTTTTATGAGATCAGCTCAATGGACCCTAGCCTCCCAGTGGTGCCAGGCTGCTGGGGGCTTAGAGGACGTGGTCCGCTTGTCCACGAGGTTTCTCCTCTCCCTCCATTGGTGGACAATTCGATCCAATTTGACCCTGGGATGTCCCTTCCAGATTCCTCAGCCACAAAAGGTGCTGACCACGGACGCGTCACTCCTGGGGTGGGGAGCGCATGTCGATGGGCTCCACACCCAGGGGAGTTGGTCCGTCTAGGAACAAGGTCTACAGATCAACCTCCTGGAGTTGCGAGCGGTCTGGAACGCTCTGAAGGCTTTCAGGAATCGGCTGTCCCATCAAATTATCCAAATTCAGACAGACAACCAGGTTGCGATGTACTACATCAACAAGCAGGGGGGCACCGGATCTCGCCCCCTGTGTCGGGAAGCCGTCAGCATGTGGCATTGGGCACGCTGGTTCGGCATGTGGCTCCAGGCCACGTATCTGGCAGGCGTAAACAACAGTCTGGCCGACAGATTGAGCAGGATCATGCAACCGCACGAGTGGTCGCTCAATGCCAGAGTGGTTCGCGAGATCTTCCAAGTGTGGGGCTCCCCCTTGGTGGACCTCTTTGCCACTCAGACCAATCACAAGGTCCCTCAGTTCTGTTCCAGGCTGCAGGCCCACGGCAGACTGGCGTCGGATGCTTTCCTTCTGTTTTGGGTGGGAAGGCCTCCTGTACGCGTATCCTCCCATTCCTCTGATAGGGAGGACTTTGCTGAAATTCAAGCAAGACAGGGGAACCATGATTTTGATTGCTCCTTTTTGGCCTTGTCAGATCTGGTTCCCTCTTCTTCTGGAATTGTCTTCCAAAGAACCGTGGAGATTGGACTGCTTTCCAACCCTTATCACGCAGAACGAGGGGGCGCTTCTCCATCCCAACCTCCGGTCTCTGGCCCTCACGGCCTGGATGTTGAGAGCGTAGACTTCGCCTCCTTGGGTCTGTCAGAGGGTGTCTCCCGTGTCTTGCTTCCTTCCAGAAAAGATTCTACCAAGAGGAGTTACTTCTTCCTCTGGCGACGGTTTGCTGTGTGGTATGATGGCAAGGCCCTAGATCCTCGCTCTTGTCCTACACAGACCCTGCTTGAATACCTTTTACATTTATCTGAGTCTGGTCTTAAAACCAACTCTGTAAGGGTTCATCTTAGTGCGATTAGTGCATACCATTACCATGTGGAAGGTAAGCCGATCTCTGGACAGCCTTTAGTAGTTCGCTTCATGAGAGGTTTGCTTTTGTCAAGGCCCCCACTCCAACCTCCTACAGTGTCATGGGATCAATGTCGTTCTCACCTAGCTGATGAAACCTCCTTTTGAGCCACTGGATTCCTGTCATCTGAAGTACTTGACCTGGAAGGTCATTTTCTTGGTGGCAGTTACTTCAGCTTGCAGGGTCAGTGAGCTTCAAGCCTTGGTGGCTCATGCTCCTTATACCAAATTTCATCATAACAGGGTAGTCCTCCGCATTCACCCTAAGTTCTTGCCGAAGGTGGTGTCGGAGTTCCATCTGAACCAGTCAATTGTCTTGCTAACATTCTTTCCCCGTCCTCATACCCGCCCTGCTGAACGTCAACTGCACACATTGGACTGCAAGCGAGCATTGGCCTTCTATCTGGAGCGGACAAGCCCACACAGACAGTCCGCCCAACTTTTTGTTTCTTTTGATCCCAACAGGAGGGGAGTGGCTGTGGGGAAACGCACCATATCCAATTGGCTAGCAGATTGCATTTCCTTCACTTACGCCCAGGGTCATGTCACGGCTCATAGTGTTCGAGCCATGGCGGCGTCAGTGGCCCACTTGAAGTCAGCCACTATTGAAGAGATTTGCAAGGCTGCGACGTGGTCATCTGTCCACACATTCACATCTCACTACTGCCTTCAGCAGGATTCCCGACGCGACAGTCGGTTCAGGCCGTCGGTGCTGCAGAATCTGTTTGGGGTTTAGAATCCAACTACACCCCCCTAGGCCCATTTTTATTCTGTTCCAGGCTGCACTCTCAGTTGGAAAAGTTTAGGTCAATCTCAGTTATGTCCTCGCCGTTGCGAGGCCCAATTGACCACGTTTGTTGTTTTGAGTGAGCCTGGGGGCTAGGGATACCCCATTTGTGAGAACAAGCAGCCTTCTTGTCCTCGGAGAAAGCGAATGCTACATACCTGTAGAAGGTATTCTCCGAGGACAGCAGGCTGATTGTTCTCACCTACCCGCCCGCCTCCCCTTTGGAGTTGTGTCTTCCCTTGTCTTGTTTTTGCTTGGTACGGGACTAGCGAACACGAGCGATTTCGTGCGGGAAGATGGCCGCGCATGCGCGCATCGCGGGCGCGCGCGAGAACTAGCAAACTCTGTTGCTAGGAAGATCTCCAATCGTAGGGGCTGCCGTGGACGTCACCCATTTGTGAGAACAATCAGCCTGCTGTCCTCGGAGAATACCTTCTACAGGTATGTAGCATTCGCTTTATTTATTTATTTATCACATTTGTATCCCACCTTTTCCCACTGATAACAGGCTCAAAGTGGTTTACAAAAATATTGTCATAAGTTACAATGCAAGAAGTACAATTTTTAAAATTTAGCAGAATAAGAAAAATAACAGTTAACGATGGGTATTTAAGTAGGATATAAATAACAATCAGTAGTAAATATGAAAGATAAGATGTAATTAGAGTCTAAACAATACTGTTTTCAATGATTTTCTAAAGTTTAGGTAGTTCTGGGTAGTTTTTGTTAATTTGGGTAAGGCGTTCCACAATTGAGTGCCAATGTAAGAAGTTTGAGGCGTAAATTGATTTATACTTTAAGCCATTGCAGTCTGGGTAATATAAGTTCAGATAAGATCGCGGTCTGGGTAACCTATAATACCTATAATATTTTCAGTATTGCATCCAGAGCCTCTGCCGTGGGTATTCGGTTGCACAGACTCCTCTGACCATGTGCCTCTGACCTGGAACCAACAATTCAGGAGAAGCAAGTGGACATTCTGCGTGGGGGAGACAGTGTTTTTGGTGACACGATGGAGGAGATCGTAGACTTCATCAAGAAGCAGTGTGAAACTCTCCTGACCTGCTCCTAGCTCGGCCCCCACATCCAGGAGGTATTTTGGTGGCGGGTAACAGAGGACTGATTATCTGAAAAGCATAGGTTTCCCCCCCCCCCCCCCCCCCCAGTTGTTGTTACCAGTTTGCACGCTCCTGCTCATGGCAGCAAAGGGCCTACCAGCTCCCTAGTCAAAACAAAGGATGAAATTTTGACTGGCTTCAGGAGAGCATAACTACAATTCCCTTAGCTGTTGTGGATGACCTGGCAGGAAGGAGGCTGAATTTTTTCCAGTTAAGATTGCCCTTTGTAACCTCAGACTGGTGGGTTCTCAAAATAGTCTGGACAGGCTATCCAGTTCAGTTGGAAAGATTCGCTCCAAATTGCCCACTAAAGAGTGTCAAGATTAAGCTCAACATCAGGAATTGCTTATAAAAGGACTTCCCTTTTAAAGGCCAATGCGGTTGAACCCGTTCCACCTGGGGGAAAAGGGAAGGTATTTTATTCCAAGTATTTCCTAGTACCCAGGAAGATGGGAAAATTCCATCCCATAGTAGACCTAAAAGACCCTAAACAAGTGCTTGATCAAAGAAGTGTTCAGGATGATGGGCACCCTAATCCCCTTGATTCAGAAAGGAGATTGGCTATGCTCTCTGGATTTGAAGGATGCTTATACTCACATCCAGATAGATCCCAGGAAGTATCTACAATTCCTAGTAGGGAAACACCATTACCAATATTGTATTCTTCCATTTGGCCTTGTGTCAGCGCCCAGAGTCTTCCCAAAATGCCTAGCAATAGTTGCAGCATCACTATGCAGACCTGGGCGCACTTGCTTCCCTATTTAGATGATTGGCTGGTTAAGAGCACATCATAGGAAGTGAAAGAAGCAATGTGCATAACCATTTAGGTGCTTGAGCTACTGTGGTTCATCATAAACTACTCCAGCTCCCACCTCAGCTCATCCCACTAATTGAAGTTCATTGGAGCACTTCTAAACACAACGAGCTAATGCTTTCCTCCCAACCCAACAAATAAAGGCTGTCAGCTCAGCAAATGTTGTGATTGGTAGGCCACATGGTCTCTACAGTTCATATTACTCCCATGGCACACCTCAATTTGAGGCAAGCTCAGCTTTCCAGTGGACTCGGGCCACGGGGAGCCTTCAAAATTTAATTACTGGCACGTCTTCTCTGAATCAATCACTTTCTGGGTGGCTAATGCACACAGTTTGGACAAGGGACTACCATTCCAAATTCCCCAACCCCAGAAGATGCTAATAAATGCATTCAGCCTGGAGTGGGGAGCTCATGTAAATGGACTCCACACCCAGGATCAATGGTCTGCTTAGGAGAGGCAACACCAAATCTACCTGCTGGAACTAAGAGCTATCTAGAACATAGGGGCTTTCAGAGATTGGCTGGCACATAAATTAATCTTGATTCAGACAGACAATCAGGTTGCAATGTATTATGTCAATAAGGAAGGAGGCACGGGATCATACCTCCTGTGTCAGGATGTTGGGATGTGGAAATGGGCCTTCTTCCACAGGATGGTGCATAGAGCTACTTACATGACCAGAAAAGAACAACTGTTTGGTGGACAGGCTGAAACAGATTAATGAACGCCCGGAAGATCTTTCGAGAGCAGAGCACCCCCTCAATAGACCTTTTTGTCACTGACATCAACCAAAAAAGTCCCTCAGCTCTGTTCCAGACTAGGATCAAATGGCAGACTAGCCTCAGATGCCTTTCTCCTTCATTAGGAGAAGGGTTTTCTGTATGCTTATCCTCCAACATGCCTCTTAGTGAAAACTTTCCTGAAACTCAAAAGAAGACCAGGGAACCATGATTTTCATCTGCAGCATAAATACATAAGTAATGCCACACTGGGAAAAGACCAAGGGTCCATTGAGCCCAGCATCCTGTCCACGACAGCGGCCAATCCAGGCCAAGGGCACCTGGCAAGCTTCCCAAACGTAGAAACATTCTATACATGTTATTCCTGGAATTGTGGATTTTCCCCAAGTTCATTTAGTAGTAGTTTATGGACTTGTCCTTTAGGAAACCGTCTAACCCCTTTTTAAACTCTGCTAAGCTAACCGCCTTAACCACATTCTCCGGCAATGAATTCCAGAGTTTAATTACACGTTGGGTGAAGAAACATTTTCTCCGATTTGTTTTAAATTTACTACACTAGTTTCATTGTATGCCCCCTAGTCCTAGTATTTTTGGAAAGCGTGAACAGACGCTTTACATCCACCTGTTCCACTCCACTCATTATTTTATATACCTCTATCATGTCTTCCCTCAGCTGTCTCTTCTTCAAGCTGAAAAGCCCTAGCCTCCTTAGTCTTTCTTCATAGGGAAGTCGTCCCATCCCTGCTATCATTTTAGTCGCCCTTCACTGCACCTTTTCCAATTCTGCTATATCTTTCTTGAGATGCAGCGACCAGAATTGAACACAATACTCAAGGTGCGGTCGCACTATGGAGCGATATAATGGCATTATAACATCCTCACACCTGTTTTCCATACCTTTCCTAATAATACCCAACATTCTATTTGCTTTCCTAGCCGCAGCAGCACACTGAGCAGAAGGTTTCAGTGTGTTATCGACGACGACAACACCCAGATCCCTTTCTTGGTCTGTAACTCCTAACGTGGAACCTTGCATGACGTAGCTATAACTCGGGTTCTTTTTTCCCACATGCATCACCTTGCACTTGCTCACATTAAACGTCATCTGCCATTTAGCCACCCAGTCTCGTAAGGTCCTTCTGTAATTTTTCACAATCCTGTCGCAAGATAATGACTTTGAATAACTTTGTGTCATCAGCAAGTTTAATTACCTCGCTAGTTACTCCCATCTCTAAATCATTTATAAATATATTAAAAAGCAGCGGTCCTAGCACAGACCCCTGAAAAACCCCACTAACTACCCTTCTCCATTGTGAATACTGCCCATTTAACCCCACTCTATATTTCCTATCTTTCAACCAGTTTTTAATCCACAACAGGACATTTCCTCCTATCCCATGACCCTCCAATTTCCTCTGTAGCCTTTCATGAGGTACCTTGTCAAACGCCTTTTGAAAATCCAGATACACAATATCAACCGGCTCCCCTTTGTCCACTTGTTTGTTTACTCCTTCAAAGAATTGAAGTAAATTGGTCAGGCAAGATTTCCCCACATAAAAGCCGTGCTGACTTGGTCTCAGTAATCCATGTCCTCGGATGTGCTCTGTAACTTTGTTTTTAATAACAGCCTCTACCATTTTCCCCGGCACCAACGTTGGACTCAATGGCCTATAATTTCCCGGATCTCCCCTGGAACCTTTTTAAAAATGGGCGTTACATTGGCCACCCTCCAATCTTCCGGTACCACCCTCAATTTTAAGGAGTCTGTTTTTCTCTACTTTTGGAGCTAGCTGCCAAAGACCCATGGAGACTGGAATGCTTTCTGACCCTCATCACTTAGAATAAGGGTTCCCTCCTACATCCCGACCTCCAGTCCCTAGCCCTCACGATTTGGATGTTGAGAAGTTAGAAGTGAACTTGAATCTGCCAGAGGGGGGTCTCTCAGGTTCTGCTTATTCCAAGAGAGGTTCCCTAGGAGGTCATATGGGTTTCAAATGGAAGAGGTTTGCTCTCTGGTATGAGAGCAAGGCCCTAGACCCATTTCCAACCCTACACAAAAACTGCTTGAATACCTGAGTCAGGTCTCATGACCAACTCAGTAAAGATTCACCTGAGTGCAACTGGAGCTTGTCACAGTGTAAAGACTAAGCCTGTCTCTGCTCAGCTTTTAGTTGATTGCTTCATGAGGGGTTTACTGCTATTGAAGCCTCCCATCAACTCCCCCCCCCCCCCCCCCAGGTGTCATGGGATATCCCTTTGAGTCACTTAATTCTTGTCACCTGATGTACCTGAGGCCTTGTTTTTGTTTGCGTTCACTTCAGCAAGCAGGGTCAGTGATCTACGGGCCTTAGTAAGTGATCCACCTTACATTAAATTTTACAACAGTGGTTTTGCACATGCATCCTAAGTTACTTCCTAAGGTAGTGTCAGAGTTCCATCTTAATCAGTCAATTGTTCCGCCAGTATTTTTCCCACAGCCTCATGCCCATCAAGGTGAAAACACACACCATACAATCTGGACTAAGAAAGGCTTGGCCTTCTAGCTGGAGCAGACTAAAGCCCATAGAAGGTCCTCCAACTTTTTCTTTCCTTTGACCCCAACAGAATGGGGCTACCATTGGTAAACACACTCTTTCAAATACACTCTTTCAAATTTGTTATACCACCTATGAATATCAAGGCGGTTTGTAGACTGCATTTCCTTCATTTATGCCCAAGCAAGGCTGACTAGAGGGTCATGTCACAGCGCACGCCATGACTGTGTTGGTAGTCTACTTGAGGTCATCTTCCATAGAGGAAATCTGCAGAGTTGCAATATGGACTTTAGTCTACATGTTCACCTCTCACTACCGCCTGGAGCAGGACTCCTGACACAATTGCCAGTTTGGTCAACAACAGTCCTTCAGAATTTATTTGGGGTCTAGATTCCAACTTCACACCCCCCCCCCCTTAGGCCCATTTGTTTGGTTTTTTTTGTTACATTTGTACTAGGGTTACCATATGGCTCCAGAAAAAGGAGGACGGATTGAGCCAGCCGGGTTTTACTTCCATTGCTTTCCATTGAAAGCAATGGAAGTAAAACCCGGCTGGCTCAATTACTTCCATTGAAAGCAATTGCTTTCCATTGAAAGCAATGGAAGTAAAACCCAGCTGGCTCAATCCGTCCTCCTTTTTCTGGAGCCATATGGTAACCCTAATTTGTACCCCACGCTTTCCCACTCATGGCAGGCTCAATGCGGCTTACATGGGGCAATGGAGGGTTAAGTGACTTGCCCAGAGTCACAAGGAGCTGCCTGTGCCTGAAGTTTTTTGTTTTTGTTACATTTGTACCCCGCGCTTTCCCACTCATGGCAGGCTCAATGCGGCTTACATGGGGCAATGGAGTGGGAATCGAACTCAGTTCCCCAGGACCAAAGTCTACCACCCTAACCACTAGGCCACTTCCCCACTCTGTTTTCTGTTCCTGGCTGTCTAAAAAAATTATGCATCTTTAGTTATTTATGGGTCTTGCCTGTTGCAGACCTCAGGGGTATTCCCCCTTTTCTATAAAACAACTTGGTAGCTAGTGATTCCCAGCAGTGAAAATATTACATCCTGCTTGTTCTCAGAGAAAGCAAAGTTAATCACTAGCAGGTGTTCTCAATGAACAGCAGGATGAGTATTCTCACTGCCCCATCAACCTTTCCTTGGGGTTGAATTCTGTTAGCTATTGTATTACACTGAGTTGGTTCCACGTGATGATGGCAGACAGGAAACCACATCCATGAGCGGTAGGCTGCTTCTAAAATCTTCTAGAAGAGTTTGGCATGCTAGGGCTCCATCAGATGAAGTAACCCATCAGTGAGAAAATCATCCTGCTATCCTCAGAGAAAACCTGCTACAGGTGAATAACTTCACCTGTCCCTAACTCCTGTCCACTTGGAAAGAATCCATAGTTTTTTTAGGAGCACTTAATTCAGCAAGTCTGCATAGGTCCTGACCTAAAACCCACAACTTCTCTTTAGCTGTGGGAGTAGAGGTTATGGTGGAGATCTGGGGGTGCTTAAGTGGGCTTAACTTGGATGGAAATGGGTTAAGGACAAGGTTTAATTGTTTTGTTTTTGTTGTTTCTTTGTTTTTGGTTGAGACTGGTTTAGGGTTTTTTGTTTTGTTTTTTTAATGATACAAGACTTGGTCACAATGATAGGAGGTAAGTATGGAGTTATATGCCCCATAAAACTTAGCATGCCAGGACCACAATCATGCTTTGCCATGGCTGGGGACATGAAAACAATCTCCGTAGGAGTTATTAAACTTTGTACCAAAGTTTAGTAAATCTTGTGGAGATTTTATCCATAGTAAAATGTCAATTCCAGCACTGTTTTACTGCATCTTGGTAAATGTGTCTCTTAGTTCTGGAAGACTTTCATAGGATACAAGAATGTACTTTCCAATTAAAAAGAATCTGAAGAAAAGAAGATGTGATATGAAGCTGGAAAACAGAAAGTCATAGGACTGTGAGAACCATGTTGCCTATAAAACCCTACCAGAGTTGTTATTAATAATATATCTAGTGAGAAAATTCTAAGATGTTTTGGACAGAAAACAGAGGGTGGTAGAAAAACCAATGGAGGGAGATACCTGGAAATTGAATAATGTGATTGATAACATAGAAGCCAGAGGTGACTGGTGACCCCCTTCCCCCCCCCCCCCCCCCCCCCCCCCCCCCCCCAAAAAAAAAAAAAAATCTGTATCTGCCAACAATTATAAATTCTAACCCAGTGTGCAATGTGCTGTATTTCTACTGTAGAAAAAATGATATATCAAATTCATGTAATACTTGTATCAAAAATCCTATAAAATCCAATCTTTAATACAATTTAAAATTGAATGGACCAGTATAACTGTTCTTTCTCTCAACACCTACTAAGTGACAGTAAAGTATTAACACACAGCAAGATAAACAATCTCTTATTCCTTAATTTCTCAGTTTTTTAAACCTAAAGGTATATCAAATACCAGAATGCCCAAAGTTCAATATTTAGATTTTTATGTCCTCTAAGACAAATGTCCATATCAAAAGAAAGATATCTAGGTACACAGGTTCCACCTTTCAACCTAAAGTCACTTCACTAGTGTGTAAAATTGACACAGTTCTCAATCCATTAGTGATTTCTTAGAGTAACTCCTGAGATGGTCCATGTTTTGTTGCCAAACATCATTAAGGGAATTGAAAATGGCCAGTCACTTGTCCATATACAAACTGATATAAATTGGAAACACCAACACTACTGTGTCTCAACTATTTTTTGAAAAATGATACATTAAGCCAAGATGGGGCTGGGATTTGATATACTGCCTTTCTGTTGGTTACAATCAAAGCAGTTTACATATTATATACAGGTACTTATTTTGTACCTGGGGCAATGGTGGGTTCAGTGACCTGCCCCAAGTCACAGGGAGCTGCAGTAGGAATCAAACAGTTTCTCTGGTTCTCAGGCCACTGCACTAACCATTAGGCTACTCCTCCACATTAAGGGGGAGATGCACTAAAGTCGTCATTAGAGCCGTTCCGTACCGAATTCCATAGCGAATCGGTAGGGAATGGCTATGCATCAAGGAAAGGGGATGCAAATGAGCTATTCGTTGTAGCTCACTTGCATTCTCTATTCCATCGTAAAACTGTCGGCCAATCCGCTGGTCAAGAATGCGCAGAGCAGCAAAGCGTTATGCTGGCTGCTCATGCCAAAAAAAATCCAAGTGCTCGTTTTTTTTTAACAACACTATTTGTGGGATTTGCACCCACCACCTCTGGATTACAAGACCGCAGTTCTAACCACTCGGCCACAACTGTACTTACTTGGCTAGCCCTCCCTTACTTCCAGGTCTCTGAGCTGAGTGAAGCACGGCCAAAAAGGACGTTTTTATTATTGCGTGGGGGGGGGGGGGCGCAACAAAATGGACGTTTTTTTTAAAGTGAAGCTTTATTTAAAAAAATCAAACAGGCTCCAATGCTGCAGGCTCTTTTTTGGACATTCAACCCCGCAATAATAAAAACGTCCTTTCTGGCCGTGCTTCACTCAACTGAGAGACCTGGAAGTCTCTGAGCCAATCACAACGTGTTTAGCTCAGCTAAACACGATGTGATTGGCTCAAAGACTTCCAGGTCTCTCAGCTGAGTGAAGCACAGCCAAAAAGGACGTTTTTATTATTGCGGGGTTGAATGTCCAAAAAAGAGCCTGCAGCATTGGAGCCTGTTTGATTTTTTTTAATAAAGCTTCGCTTCAAAAAATAAAAGTCCATTTTGTGCGCCCCCCCCCCCCCCCCCCCACGCAATAATAAAAACGTCCTTTTTGGCTGTGCTTCACTCAGCTGAGAGACCTGGAAGTGAGGGAGGGACATCCAAGTAAATACAGTTGTGGCCGAGTGGTTAGAGCAGCGGTCTTGTAATCCATAGATGGTGGGTTCAAATCCTAATAATTTTGTTAAAAAAAAAAGGACGCGCACTTGGATTTTTTTCCACTTTTTTAAGTTGTATGAAGTCTTTATTGAACATTTATCAATAAAGTGAAGAGCACTTGGGCGGTTTTTCGGATGTAGAACGGCCATAATGGCCGTCCAGAGCACTTTGCTGTTTTAGCCCCCTGATTTTTTTTTTACATTTTAATAATTTTTCCAATCCTGTGCAGCCCCAACGAGAGGTACAGACCTCTCATTAGATTTTCCACTGTTTTCCAGCGTTAAGGCAATCGGAAAAGGTTAGTGCATCTCATTACAATAGGGTTTCTACATGATTTGCTCATCTGCATTCCGTTTTTGTTAGCTGCTACCATCGTCGGAAAAAAGTGTTTAGTGCATGCCAGGGTTTATTATTTGCTTGTTAATGGCTTGTTAAGGGCTCGTTAAGTTTAGTGCATCTGGCCCTAAGGCAAGATGCCACAATGTTGATGTTTTCACATTTTTGATACACATTTGTGTGTGGGCAACTGACCATTTTAGTTTCTCTTATAAAACATTTTAACAATGAAACATGAACCATGTCATGATTTATCTGAGAAACCATTAATGGATTGAGGAGTTGAAGATGTGTCAGTTATACACACCGGTGAAGTGGCTTTATATTGGAAGGCAGAACCTATGCACCTAGACATCACTCTTTTTAGTTGGGAGTAGAGACTTGCACGGGAACGGGGTTCGCGGGAATCCCGCAGAATCCGTGGGATTCCTGCAGGGACGGAAGCAGTTCTGTGGGGATCCCATGGGGACGGAAGCAATTCCTGTGGGGTTCCCGTGGAAGTGTATGGTGCACTTGTGCCAGCTTCTCACTGTCGTGTTCATGTGGTGATCTCTTAGCACACAGTGCCAGTGAATCAGAGAAGTGTTACATGTGCGCACCACAGTGTTCCAACTTCTGTTCCTTCCTTGCCTGCAGTGCTGCGGCTCAAACCCAGAGACTGAGAGAGCCGACAGGAATTTTTTAAAATGTACCATTAAATTCTTGTGGGTGAGGATAGGTTAAGTTCTTGCGGGGATGGGCGGGGACGGCTAAGATTCCCCATGGAGACGGGCAGGAATGGGTTAGATTCCCCACGGGGACGGGCGGGGATGGGTTAGATTCCCTACAGGGACGAATGGGGACGGGTTGGATTCCAGTGGGGACGGGTTGGATTTCTGTCCCCGTGCAACTCTCTAGTTGGGAGTTTGTCTTTGAGGACATACAAATCTAAATATTGGATATTTGAAGGTTTTGGATAATTGACTACCTGTGTTTTTTTTAAATATGGTTTGGGGTTTAAAGGAAGTGAGGAGCAAGAGATTGTTTAGCTTGTGCTATTGTGATTAAGGGCCTATTTACTAATTTGCATTAGCCATAAATACCGCAGTTAGTATGTGCTTACAGCACTTCCACTTCATTAACAGCTATCACGTATTAACTGCTGCTAATAATAATTAAAATAGAAGGTGGTAGAGAATGGGCGGGAACTGCATCATATGGTTAAATGCAGAATTAATTACAGATTGTTAGCACACTTAGAGCTAGATTCAGTAAATGGCGCTCAAAATTGGCACTTAATGCTGTTCTATAATGGGCCCTCAAAGATGAGAGCCCATTATAGAATATCATTGAGTGCATCCCTTTTAGGAACATTTCTGACTTACCCATGCTTCTCCAATAGCCATGTCCTCTTTTGGGCTGCGTGCTATGGGATTTGGATGCACATTGTTATAAAGCAGTGTATAACAAGATGTGCGCCCAAAACCAAATTGTTGCCAATTAGCACCTAATTATCGGCACTAATTTGCTCAGCCAATTTAGTTGGGCACCCAATTTTGGGCACCATATATAGAATCCAGGGGTTAATACTACTTGAATAGATGTAGCTAACTGCATCATGTTATTTGTAGTGCAGTTAATGCACTGTACTGGCATTTCCTCTGTGTTAACTGAATCGGAAACTGCTGGGGTCATCCCCTACATTTAAAACAGAAGTAATGCAGTGTCCATATGCTAATTTTGGCAATTAATATACAATAACTGCAAAATCTCAACTAAATAAGGAAAAAATGTGTTCACACTTTTCCCCCAGTAGATAAGTAACAGAGAAAGTACCTATATATAATGGAGGGCATTCTATAAATGGTGCTCAAAATTTGACACTGAAAAAATCAGCACTAAGTGTGATTCTATAAAGGGCATGTGCCCTATGTAGAATTGTGCCTGGTGCCAATTCCCATGCCTAACTTTGGTGCTAGACTTATGCCTTCTGAATTCTGGTGCCCAGTTAGGTGCGCTGAGGTAATTTCCTATAACTATGCACACAACCTTTTGGAACATCCCCGACACACCCATGGCTGCACCTCCTTTCGAATTACGCACTAGTACAGTTAGGTGCCATTCCTTATAGAACAGCATGCAGCCAGATGCACGTGCAGATTGTAATGCATGCCAATTATTGTTAGCACCCAATTATTGATAGTTAAGGGCTCATTACTTGAATGAATTTGTGCACGTACAAATTGGGGCACTCTACATAGAATCTGGAGAAATATGTAAACTGCTTTGGTTGTACCACAGAAAGGCAGTATATTAAATATTCTTATATTTAAGTACACTAAGTATTTCAGTACATAGGGTCCTGAGGGGCCGTTACAGAAACTTTCACAGTAGAGCCGTGGCTCTACCACAAAATTATCTCTCCAGACCTACCACAGTATGCTGTAAGCAAGAGCATGCTAATTATTGAGATGTTAAAATTGCAGTAATTGACATCTCATTGCAAAATGTCACCCTTCATGTCAGTACCTGAGTTGCAGTTGGCTCAGTCACTGACAGGAAGGGTAACATTTAACACCCCCACCAAAAAAACAAAGTTCACAGCAGTCAGCATCTGCCTGATCCCTCTCCCCTTCCACCCAACTTGACCCAACCATGCCTCCCCTCCCCCCCAATATGACCAGCACTGAACATCCCCCCAACAGGACTGGCCCCCTCCCAACTTTAAAATTACCCTGGAGTCTAGGGCACCCCCCCCCCCCCACACACACACACATTACCCCTCTCTCCCCTGACTGAAAGAAAAATTCCCTGGTATCTAGTGGCACCCCCCCCCCCCCCCCCCCCCCCCCCCCCACTCGCCTGACCTGACTTGATTTTTTTTTAAGTCCAGTCTAGTGGGGACCCACTGACCCCTTGCTCAGGCTCCCTCCAGCTCTGTACCTTAAATGAAGAAGGAGTAATGGCCACTTGCTCTTGCCTCGGCACCATTATTTTCAAAATGGTGCACCCTGCCCTTTGCAGTGCATCCTGGGATGCACCAGGCTGGGCCAGTCTGCCAAATAAGAGAATTTTTCCCTTATATGGCAGAATGGCGCTGTCCATTTTTTTTTAAGTTAAGCTGGAGGGAAGAAGGTCAGTCAGGTCCAGTAAGGGCAGGGGGTGCCAATTACAAGAGACAGTCCTTGCTCAAAAGAGCTTACAATCTAAGTAATACAGACAAACAATACAGGAAGATAATTAGGCAGGGACATCAGGTTGGGCTACATCTGTCCTGGACCTGGCACAAACATTTGCACAGTAACTACACATCAGAGGCCATGTTTTTCTCTTCTACATTGCCGCAGCATATTTAATAGATTTATATGCATTCATTTGAATGCAATGTACAGCCACACGAGATAAATCCACACTCAACCCCCTTCCTGTATTGCTCGTGCACGTATACCTTTAAGGGCCTATTTACTAAGCTGTGTGAGGGATTTAGTATGGCTTTTAATGCACACTAACGCATAGTGCTACATTAACTGTAAATGCAATATGTTGACTTAGCATGCATGAACTGCTAGATTAAATAGCTATGCCTCAGTGCAGTAAATGCTGTTAGATCACTGCAATAAGCTTCAGTGAATAGCTCTCTAACACAAATGTAAAAGATTCCTGGTGCTGTAAACTAATGACATGTAAATTACCACAGCATTAATAAGAATGTGCTTTCAGAAAAAACAGCATGCACTCCTGCAGTAATGCGCTGTTGTTTCCACATCGCTAGTAAATAGCTTCCTTCATGTCAGTGTGTGAGCATGGATTGTCTCATGCACTGAAAGGAAGGGAGATATATATTTTATAAAAAGAAATTGGAATCCATAACTCCTACTCCCAACCTTCACCCCCAGCCCCGCAAATTTAGGCTCTGGTGGCTCAAGAGGACCCTGCCCTCCATACCCCACAAAAGCAAGTCCTAGTGAGCCCTCTGGCTCCCCCGTATCCATATCCCACAAAGCAAGCCCTGGTGGCCTATGTAGCACATACATACACACAACCCAGACCCCCACTAAAGTAAGTCCTGGTGGCTCTCCCAAGCCGCTGACCCACTCCACACATTCTGAAAGCTGGGAGACAAGAGCAACACCTGCTTTAGGGCTACTCTCTAGTAAAATGCTGGCTCCTGATCTCTAATGATGTATCAGGACACACCACTAGGGCCAGTCTACCAACATTGGGAACATTGTCTTAGTTGGTAAACTGGCCCCTAGCGGTGCATCCGGACATACAGCTAGGGGTCAAGCACTGCCAATTTGTAGATGGTAGTGTTGGAGGCAAGAGCAAAGGTACAAGATGGCAGCATCAGAGGCAGGGCTTCAGATAACCCTCTGTTCCTATGTTGTATCCTCACAACAGCCAAGAGGAGTTAAAAAAAAACACTAGATTTTAGCACAGCTTTTTACATTGGGAGCAATGTTTTATTCAGTAATTTGTATGTGTTTTGTATGCTCACTGTTACTACCTTTTAGTATGGTGGTTTTCCACTGATTTTCCTGCGCTAATTTCTTTCTGTATTGGGAGTAACATCAGCACAGGAAAATCAAACATATCAATGGCAAGAGGCGTACTCACTCGCAAATGCTCAGTAGAGACCCTCTCTGTCCCGCCCCCGCGTCAATACGTGATGACGGGGGCGTGACAGAGAGGGAACCTGCGCACCTGCGAGTGAGGGAACCGCCATCGCCACCGCTCCCCCCCCCCCAGGGTTGCCGCTACCACCCCCCACCCACCCGGAGTCGCCGCCGCCACCCACCCTCCACCCGGCCCGGGTACCTGGCTTCACTATTCAAACCGCCGGAACGCAGCACACAGCTCATCTGAGCTGCCGTTGGCCTTCTTTACCTGCCTGTGTCCCGCCCTCACCGAAGTTACGTCACACGAGGGCGGAACACACGCAGAGAAGAAGGAAGGCCGACGGCAGCTCAGATGAGCTGTGTGCTGCGTTCCGGCGGTTTGAATAGTGAAGCCAGGTACCCAGCCCGGGTGGAGGGGTGGCGGAGGGGACTCCGGGGGGGGGGGGGGCGGCGGCGAACTATCCGGGGGGGGGGCTTTCAACCCCCCCCCCCCCCCCCCCTCTCCTTTACTAGCCCGTTTTTACGGGCTCAACGGCTAGTTAAGAATAAACTACTATGCTATAGGGTAGCGCAGCATATTGCATTGACCCTCTAATGTGGACATTCCGGTTAGCGTGGAATGGATGTGGATTGTGCCATTCAGTTAGCACAGAAATCGTTATCATATGTTAAGTGCTAATGTTGCAAATAACAAGGAGAAGAGGTGTAGCTAACAGCTTTCCAGTTAAACAGTTATGTCATTAATGTATGTTTGCAACCATTGCTCCATGTTAGATATACAGCTTCCTTCCCCAAAGAGTTGGGAATGCCCCAGCAGTTAACACAGAGGTTTTGCACTTAGCTCAGGTTAACTCTGCTGTTAATACACATTAACTGCAAAACTTTATAGTGCAAGTTAGTAAATAGGCTCTTTGGGTGGTCATTTGATTTTAAGTTGGGCTAATGAAATATTGAGTAAGTGCTACATGAATTTTGATATATCACTTTTTTGCTGCATTTTTCTGTGATGTTATTAATGGTTTATCTTTTGGTTTACTAGTACACATGGCAGTGTAGCTTATTTTTTTATTTCCCAGTAGTTTCCTTCTGCTTCTTTGGCCTTCCAGCTATGCTATGGAGCTTTGGTACAATGAGTGTTCATAATTACCTGGAGATTTTCCTCATTTTATACCCTCTTCTCCCACATCTAGCCCAGTCATCATAGCAACAGTTCTCCATCCACAAGACAATGAAATCAGCCACTCAAGAGGATAATATCATCCATCAGTGCTGACATGGAAAAGCTGTCTGAGCCCAGTAAAACCAAGAAGATTTTTTGAGCATTTACAGAAATTCTCACTCAGCTACTACATCTCCAAATTTGTTCAATTCTTTTTATCCAAGCTATCACCAGGACATGTTCTTGGCATTATCTGAGAACAAACAGGATAAAATAGTCTTACATATCGTCTGATGGAGCTTGCACAGAAACCTCTCCAGATTGTTTACCAAAACTTTTAGACCATTGCTTCATGTATGCAGATGTCCTCCTGCCATCTGCTGTGAAGTGGGACCTAGCCAGTTGCTGTTTTTTCTGTGTAACTAATGGGTGCACAAAACTTTTACTCCCCTCTGCTGATATCAAAGAAGCTGTTGTGTGGGGAACTTTTTTGATCCTTTTATTTCCCCTTGATAGTTTTTTTGGTTGTTTTCTTTGTTCTCTGTGGACCACATCAGTCTGTTTAGGCCTTGGATACCCAGCTGGGTAACTTTTCAATTTACGAGTTGTTTAATTTTTCTGCAGCTATTTTTCCAGATATGTCCAAGGAAAAAAGAAAGCTTCCAATGGCTTTAAAGGATGTGCCAGGTATAACAGGACAATATCCATAGCAGATACCACTATTACTACTACTTATAATTTCTATAGCACTACTACACATATGCAGCACTGTACACTTGAACATGTAAGAGACAGTCCCTGCTCGACAAAGCTTACAATCTAATCAGGACAAACAGGACAAATAAGGGATAAGGGAATTACTTAAGGTGGGAATGATAAAACAGACATGTGTACTGAACGAGTGGATAGGAGTTAGGAGTTAAAAGCAGCCTCAAAAAGGTGGGCTTTTAGCCTAGATTTAAAGACAGCCAGAGATGGAGATTGACGTAATGACTCAGGAAGTCTATCCCAGGCGTAAGGTGCAGCAAGATAAAAGGAACGGAGTCTGGAGTTGGCAGTGGATGAGAAGGATACAGATAAGAGAGATTTACCCAATGAACGGAGTTCCCGGGGAGGAGTGTAGGGAGAGATACGAGTAGAGAGGTAATGAGGAGCTTGAGGGTGAAAGCACTTGTAAGTCAATAAGAGGAGTTTGAACTGTATATAGAAATGGATAGGGAGCCAATGGAGTGACTTGAGGAGAGGGCTAATATGAGCATAGTGACATTGGCGGAATATAAGTCATGCAGCAGAATTTTGAACAGGGGAGAAAGATGGCTTAGTGGGAGATCTGTGAGAAGCAAGTGGCAATAGTCTAAGCGAGAAGTGATAAGAGCGTGGATAAGTGTTTTGGTAGTATGCACAGAAAGGAAAGGATGAATTTTTGGTGATATTATAGAGAAAGAAACGCCAGGTTTTAGCAGTCTGTTGGATATGGGCAGAGAAAGAGAGGAGTCAAAGATGACCCCAAGGTTACGAGCAGATGACACAGGAAGGATGAGAGTGTTATCCACAGAGATAGAGAATGAGGGAAGAGGAGAGGTGGGTTTAGGGGGAAAGATAAGAAGCTCAGTCTTGGTCAAGTTTAGTTTCAGATGGCGGTGATACGTCCAGGCAGCGATGTCAAACAGGCAGGCTGATACTTGGACTTGGATTCATGCTCAAATTTCTGATGTGGAGAGGTAGATCTGAGCATCATCAGCATAAAGGTGATACTGAAAACTATGGGATGAGGTCAGAGCACCAAGGGAAGACGTATAGATGGAAAAAAGAAGAAGCCCCAAGACAGAGCCCTGAGGTACACCAATTGATAGTGGGATAGAAGTGGAGGAGGATCCACCATACACTAAAAGTGCGATGGAAGAGAGAGAAAAAAACAGGAAAGAACAGAGCCCTGAAATCCAAGTGAGGACAGCATATCAATGAGTAGGTGGTGATCAATAGTGTCCAAAGCAGCAGATAGATTGAGAAGAATGAGGATAGAATAGAGACCTTTGGATCTGGCCAGGAACAGGTCATTGGAAACTTTAGCAAGGGCTGTATCATTTGAATGAAGAGAGCGAAAGCCAGATTGAAGTGGATGAAGAATAGCTTGAGATGAAAGAAAGTCAAGACAACAGCAATGAATAGCACGTTCATGTAGTTTGGATAGGAAAGGGAGGAGGGAGATGGGGCAATAGTTGGAAGGACAGTTCTCCGAGGACAAGCAGGTTGCTTGTTCTCACATGTGGGTGACGTCCACGGCAGCCCCTCCGATCGGAGATCTTCACTAGCAAAAGCGTTTGCTAGCCCTCGCGTGCGCCGCCGGTGCCATCAAGTGAGGCGACGGCTGGCCCCTTGCCCGTGGTGAGGTCTCCAGTACCAGTACCGCTTGTGGTACCTGCATCGGCTGCCTCCCAGGCTGACTCCCTGACGACATCGATGGAGGGAGCTTCATCGCTGCCGGCACGGGAGTCTTCCTCTCGACGTTCCCACCATGGCCATGTTTCCATGGAGTCGAGGTGGGCATGACTTCAGACAGAAGTTCATGAACTGGTTTCCGATACCGATGGTGAGGCCTCGTGGGAGGCAGATGAAGACACCAGATTTTTCTCTGACAAGGAGTCTGATGGTCTTCCCTCTGATCCCACTGCCTCTCCTGAAAGACAGCTTTCTCCTCCCGAGAGTCTATCTTTCGCGGCCTTTGTCAGGGAAATGTCTACGGCCATTCCCTTCCCTGTGGTTACGGAGGATAAGCCAAGGGCTGAATGTTTGAGCTTTTGGATTATCCTTCGCCACCTAAGGAATTGTCCACAGTACCCATGCATCATGTCCTCAAAAAGACATTGCTGGTGAACTGGGCGAAGCCGCTAACTAATCCCCACATTCCCAAGAAGATCGAGTCCCAGTATCGGATCCATGGAGACCCAGAGTTGATGCAGACTCAATTGCCTCATGACTCTGGGGTGGTGGATCTGGCCCTTAAGAAGGTCAAGAGTTCTAGGGAGTATGCTTCGGCGCCCCCGGGCAGAGACCCTAAAACCTTGGATTCTTTTGGGAGGAAGGCCTACCATTCTTCAATGCTCATCTCCAAAATCCAATCGTACCAGCTCTACACGAGCATTCATATGCGGAACAATGTGCGGCAGTTGGCGGACTTGGTGGACAAGCTCCCTTCTGAGCAAGCCAAGCCTTTTCAGCAAGTGGTCAGGCAGCTGAAGGTGTGTCGTAAATTCCTGGCCAGGGGTGTTTTCGATACTTTTGATGTCGCGTCCAGGGCCTCTGCTCAAGGTGTGGTGATGCGCAGATTCTCATGGCTGCATGCCGTCAACCTGGAGAATAGAGTCCAGCAGCGGATTGCGGATTCTCCTTGCCGGGGGGATAATATTTTTGGAGAAAAGGTCGAACAGGTGGTAGAGCAACTTCATCAGTGGGACACCGCGTTCGACAAATTCTCCCGCCAGACGCCTTCAGCATCTACCTCAACTGGTAGACGTTTTTATGGGGGAAGGAGGACTGTTCCCTATTCGAGTAAGCATAGGGACAATCCTCCCTCTCGCCAGCCTGCTGCCCAGGCCAAACCCCAGCGTGCTCGTTCCCGTCAACAGCGTGCGCCTCAACAGGCCCCTGCTGCTCCCCAGCAAAAGCAAGGGTCGGGCTTTTGACTGGCTCCAGCAGAGCATAGCCGAAATCAAAGTGTCCGTGCCGGACGATCTACCGGTCGGGGGGAGGTTAAAAGTTTTTCACCAAAGGTGGCCTCTCATAGCCTCCGACCAGTGAGTTCTTCAAATAGTCCAGCTAGGATACTCCCTCAATTTGTTCTCAAAGCCTCCAAATTGCCCACCGGGAGCTCAGTCCTTCAGCTTCCAGCACAAGCAAGTACTTGCAGAGGAACTCTCCGCCCTTCTCAGTGCCAATGCGCTCGAGCCCGTGCCACCGGGGCAAGAAGGGCTGGGATTCTATTCCAGGTACTTCCTTATGGAAAAGAATACAGGGGGGAGGCGTCCCATCCTAGACCTAAGGGCCCTGAACAAATATCTGGTCCGAGAGAAGTTCAAGATGCTTTCCCTGGGCACCCTTCTTCCCATGATTCAGGCAAACGATTGGCTATGCTCTCTGGACTTAAAGGATGCTTACACTCACATCCCAATACTGCCAGCTCACAGACAGTATCTTCGATTCCGTCTGGGAACATGGCACTTTCAGTACTGTGTGCTACCCTTTGGTCTCGCCTCCACGCCCAGGGTGTTCACAAAATGCCTGGCTGTCGTAGCGGCGTATCTACGCAGGCTGGGAGTGCACATGTTCCCTTATCTCGACGATTGGCTGGTGAAGAACACCTCCGAGGCAGGAGCTCTACAGTCCATGCAGATGACTATTCGACTCCTGGAGCTGCTAGGGTTTGTGATAAATTATCCAAAGTCCCACCTTCTTCCAGTACAGAAACTAGAATTCATAGGAGCTCTGCTGAACTCTCAGACGGCTCGTGCCTACCTTCCGGAAGCGAGGGCCGACAATCTTCTGTCTCTCATTTCCTGGGTGCGGGCGTCTCAGCAGATCACAGCTCGGCAGATGTTGAGATTGCTCGGCCACATGGCCTCCACAGTGCATGTGACTCCCATGGCTCGCCTTCACATGAGATCAGCTCAATGGACCCTAGCTTCCCAGTGGTACCAAGCTGCTGGGGATCTAAAGGATGTAGTCTGACTGTCCACGCATTTTCTTCAATCCCTGCATTGGTGAACAATTCATTCCAATCTGACTCTGGGACGTCCCTTCCAAATTCCTCAGCCACAAAAAGTGCTGACCACGGATGCGCCTCTCCTGGGGTGGCGAGCTCATGTTGATGGGCTTCACACCCAAGGGAGTTGGTCCCTCCAGGAACAAGGTCTACAGATCAATCTCCTGGAGTTGCGAGCGGTCTGGAACGCTCTAAAGACTTTCAGGGACCGGCTGTCCCAACAAATTATTCAAATTCAGACAGACAATCAGGTTGCCATGTATTACGTCAACAAGCAGGGGGGCACAAAATCTCGCCCCCTGTGTCAGGAGGCCGTCAGAATGTGGATTTGGGTTTGCCGGTATGGCATGTTTCTTCAAGCCACATATCTGGCAGGCGTAAACAACAGTCTGGCCGACAGATTGAGCAGGATCATGCAACCTCACGAGTGGTCGCTCAATTCCAGAGTGGTACGCCAGATCTTCCAAGCATGGGGCACCCCCTTGGTGGATCTTTTTGCTACTCAAGCCAATCACAAAGTCCCTCAGTTCTGTTCCAGGCTTCAGACCCACGGCAGACTAACGTCGGATGCCTTTCTCCTGGATTGGGGGGAGGTCCTCCTGTATGCTTATCCTCCCATACCTTTGGTGGGGAAGGCTTTGTTGAAACTCAAGCAAGATCGAGGCACCATGATTCTGATCACTCCCTTTTGGCCGCGTCAGATCTGGTTCCCTGTTCTTCTGGAGTTGTCCTCCGAAGAACCATGGAGATTGGAGTGTTTTCCGACCCTCAGAACGAGGGGGCGCTTCTGCATCCCAACCTCCAGTCCTTGGCTCTCATGGCCTGGATGTTGAGAGCGTAGATTTTGCCTCCTTGGGTCTCTCCGAGGGTGTCTCCCGAGTCTTGCTTGCTTCCAGGAAAGATTCCACTAAGAAGAGTTACTTCTTTTTATGGCGGAGGTTTGCCGTCTAGTATGACAGCAAGGCCCTAGATCCTTGCTCGTGTCCTACACAGACCCTGCTTGAATACCTTCTGCACTTGTCTGAGTCTGGTCTTCAAACCGCCTCTGTAAGGGTTCATCTTAGTGCGATTAGTGCATACCATTATCGTGTGGAAGGTAAGCCGATCTCGGGACAGCCTTTAGTTGTTCGCTTCATGAGAGGTTTGCTTTTGTCAAAGCCCCCCATCAAACCTCCTACAGTGTCATGGGATCTCAAAGTCGTTCTCACCCAGCTGATGAAACCTCCTTTTGAGCCACTGGATTCCTGCCATCTGAAGTACTTGACCTGGAAGGTCATTTTCTTGGTGGCAGTCACTTCAGTTCGTAGAGTCAGTGAGCTGCAAGCCCTGGTAGCTCATGCTCCTTATACTAAATTTCATCATAACAGAGTAGTCCTCCGCACTCACCCTAAGTTCTTGCCAAAGGTGGTGTCGGAGTTCCATCTGAACCAGTCAATTGTCTTGCCAACATTTTTTCCTTGTCCTCATACCCGCCCTGCTGAACGTCAGCTGCACACATTGGACTGCAAGCGAGCATTGGCCTTCTACCTGGAGCGGACACAGCCCCATAGACAGTCCGCCCAAATGTTTGTTTCTTTTGATCCCATCAGAAGGGAAGTGGCTGTCGGGAAACGCACCATATCTAATTGGCTAGCAGATTGCATTTCCTTCGCTTACGCCCAGGCTGGGCTGACTCTTGAGGGTCATGTCACGGCTCATAGTGTTCGAGCCATGGCAGCGTCAGTGGCCCACTTGAAGTCAGCCACTATTGAAGAGATTTGCAAGGCTGCAACGTGGTCATCTGTCCACACATTCACATCACATTACTGCCTTCAGCAGGATACCCGACGCGACAGTCGGTTCGGGCAGTCGATGCTACAGAATCTGTTCGGGGTTTAGAATCCAACTCCACCCCCTAGGCCCATTTTTATTCTGTTCCAGGCTGCACTCTCAGTTAGTTGGATAACATTTAGGTCAATCCCTGTTATGTCCTCGCCGTTGCGAGGCCCAGTTGACCCTGTTTGTTGTTTTGAGTGAGCCTGTGGGCTAGGGATACCCTACATGTGAGAACAAGCAGCCTGCTTGTCCTCGGAGAAAGTGAAAACTACAGTGGTGGAAATAAGTATTTGATCCCTTGCTGATTTTGTAAGTGTGCCCACTGACAAAGACATGAGCAGCCCATAATTGAAGGGTAGGTTATTGGTAACCTTCTCCCACTACTCCAACCAGAGTTACACCTAATCACACTGACCACCCTTCAACATCTTCTGTCCTTCTGTGACTGTTCTCTTGTGCTTGACTGCTTAAATATTTTAAATTTAAATGCTTTACTTTTTGTCTATTAGATTGTAAGCTCTTTGAGCAGGGACTGTCTTTCTTCTGTGTTTGTACAGCGCTGCGTACACTTTGTAGCGCTCTAGAAATGTTAAATAGTAGTAGTAGTAGTAGATAGCACATCACAAATTAAATCCGGAAAATCACATTGTGGAAAGTATATGAATTTATTTGCATTCTGCAGAGGGAAATAAGTATTTGATCCCCCACCAACCAGTAAGAGATCTGGCCCCTACAGACCAGGTAGATGCTCCAAATCAACTCGTTACCTGCATGACAGACAGCTGTCGGCAATGGTCACCTGTATGAAAGACACCTGTCCACAGACTCAGTGAATCAGTCAGACTCTAACCTCTACAAAATGGCCAAGAGCAAGGAGCTGTCTAAGGATGTCAGGGACAAGATCATACACCTGCACAAGGCTGGAATGGGCTACAAAACCATCAGTAAGACGCTGGGCGAGAAGGAGACAACTGTTGGTGCCATAGTAAGAAAATGGAAGAAGTACAAAATGACTGTCAATCGACAAAGATCTGGGGCTCCACGCAAAATCTCACCTCGTGGGGTATCCTTGATCATGAGGAAGGTTAGAAATCAGCCTACAACTACAAGGGGGGAACTTGTCAATGATCTCAAGGCAGCTGGGACCACTGTCACCACGAAAACCATTGGTAACACATTACGACATAACGGATTGCAATCCTGCAGTGCCCGCAAGGTCCCCCTGCTCCGGAAGGCACATGTGACGGCCCGTCTGAAGTTTGCCAGTGAACACCTGGATGATGCCGAGAGTGATTGGGAGAAGGTGCTGTGGTCAGATGAGACAAAAATTGAGCTCTTTGGCATGAACTCAACTCGCCGTGTTTGGAGGAAGAGAAATGCTGCCTATGACCCAAAGAACACCGTCCCCACTGTCAAGCATGGAGGTGGAAATGTTATGTTTTGGGGGTGTTTCTCTGCTAAGGGCACAGGACTACTTCACCGCATCAATGGGAGAATGGATGGGGCCATGTACCGTACAATTCTGAGTGACAACCTCCTTCCCTCCGCCAGGGCCTTAAAAATGGGTCGTGGCTGGGTCTTCCAGCACGACAATGACCCAAAACATACAGCCAAGGCAACAAAGGAGTGGCTCAGGAAGAAGCACATTAGGGTCATGGAGTGGCCTAGCCAGTCACCAGACCTTAATCCCATTGAAAACTTATGGAGGGAGCTGAAGCTGCGAGTTGCCAAGCGACAGCCCAGAACTCTTAATGATTTAGAGATGATCTGCAAAGAGGAGTGGACCAAAATTCCTCCTGACATGTGTGCAAACCTCATCATCAACTACAGAAGACGTCTGACCGCTATGCTTGCCAACAAGGGTTTTGCCACCAAGTATTAGGTCTTGTTTGCCAGAGGGATTAAATACTTATTTCCCTCTGCAGAATGCAAATAAATTCATATACTTTCCACAATGTGATTTTCCGGATTTAATTTGTGATGTGCTATCTCTCACTGTTACCAATAACCTACCCTTCAATTATGGGCTGCTCATGTCTTTGTCAGTGGGCAAACTTACAAAATCAGCAAGGGATCAAATACTTATTTCCACCACTGTACATACCTGTAGAAGGTATTCTCCGAGGACAGCAGAATGATTGTTCTCACCAACCCGCCCGCCTCCCCTTTGGAGTTGTGTCTTCCCTTGTCTTTGCTATTTACTGGACTGGCGGGCAAGCTCGCGTTCGGGCGGGAAGACGGTCGCGCATGCGCACTGTGCGTGCGCACGCGAGGGCTAGCAAACGCTTTTGCTAGTGAAGATCTCCGATCGGAGGGGCTGCCATGGACGTCACCCACATATGAGAACAATCAGCCTGCTGTCCTCGGAGAATACCTTCTACAGGTATGTAGCTTTCGCTGTAAGGTCCAATGAAGGTTTTTTGAGGAGTGATATAACTATGGCATGTTTGAAGGCATCAGAAACAGTTGCAGTGAAAAGATTGAGGATATGACAGATAGAAAGGATGACAGTGTTCAAGCCTCCTGAAATCTGTTACAGTAAGATCTCAGTATCTTGATGTATAACCTCAGCACATCAATACACCCTGAAGTCTCTTTATATTTCTGAAATGTCCTTTATTGAATAACAAATAGTTTACTCACAAGTCAGAAGAGGTGCCTCTTAGCACAGAGCCTTAGTATTCTGAAAGCTGCCTCATTGGATGGAATCAGAGACCTGAGGAAAAGGGCAGTTCTACTATTGAGGTAGAAAAACAGTTACACAGGCAGAGCTGCTCACAGATGGGAGATTGAAAATGCAATATCTCATTGGCAAGATATGTATGAGTTAAAAAACCGAGTTCTCTCCAGGGAGTCTATGAGGACAAGTGCTGACAGAAATAAGATGGAGACAGCTACCAAGTCAGCCAGAGAGAGAACCTGGACAGGAGGGGGGGAGGGGCTCCCTCAAGCTCACAGAACAAGATGCCAAGAAGACCAATGGGAACAGAGCCAAGTTAGGCTGAGCAAAAAAGGTCTAGGTAACAGTACACCAATAATAACAGTTTCCTAAACAAGTGTGTCTGCACTACCTGTGAACTACATTTAACATAATGCCTTGCTTATCTAACATTACAGTGACCTACAGTAAAACATTAAACACATTACAGGAATCTATCCCGCCCAAACTATACTCAGGCCCACCCAGTTGTCCTGATAGGATGTGCGCTTTGGCACCTTTCTGCCACGGCTCAGTTGAGCCTCCACAACATGCAGCATTTTGGTAGCCGGCAGCACTCCAGTCCTACTCCTGCTCCTACTAGACTTAACTTTTTTTTTCTTAATTCGGGTCCCCTTTCCTGATCTAGACCTGGCCAGTCTAGCGCTGCACTTCCACGACGCTACTTCCTTGCTCACTATGAGGTCTGACTCTATCTTCACTCTGGACTCTGTCGCTTTGCCTTGCTCCCCCCCCCCCCCCCCCCCGTGTGCACGCTGGCGCCTCAGTGCACTGTAGACCCGGGAAGCTGTGAAACCTGTACTCATTCTTTCAGCACAGAGCAATTTTCTACCCGCAGAATTTGCTTAAGTAACTGCTTAGTAAATCAGGAAAATTCCTTTGAAAACTGCCTTAATTTCTGCCTCTGCTTTCTCTTTATCCTTTCAGAGGCACTTCTATGTTGCTTCTTTCATTTGCAAAGCGACATGGTGCTTAAATTAGTGTTGCTGCGGCTCCTTTACTGTGTCCTCCCTAGAGCAATATCAGCCTTTTGTTGACCCTCCCCCTCCCTGGCCACCCTCAGCACTGCCCTGCAGCCCCAGGCCAGAACAGGCATAGGAGCCAGCACACACAGAACTGAGCACGGTGCTCGAGTCTGCACTGCCTGCCACCACATGCAAGCCAGCTGTCCTCCAGGTAAAATAAATAAAATGTTTTAATTTTAATGTGTGCAGTGTAATGTTGGCTGGTGGTGGCTTCCTGGTGGAGGTAGGCTGTTCACTGCCTAGGGCAAAAAAAGGTATGTGTAATCATTAATATACCTTTTTTTCCCTAGGCAGTGAAGAGTCCAAACTATACCTTTATTTTGCCCTAGACAGTGAAGAGCCCACCCCCCACTCAGAAACCCACCAACAATAAATTTTAGTAGTGACCAGGTTAAAATTTTAAAAAGGTTGTAAATGTTGGTGGGTTTTTGGGTGAAGTTGGTCTCTGCATTGCCCAGGTTAAAAAAAAATGTTCTAAATTGAATGTAGGCAGATCTCTGGGTGGAGGTGGGCTCTGCAGGGACCAGGACATTAAAAAAAATTATATTTAGTGCTGGTGTCCTTTGGGGGAGGGGGGAGGAGATGACAGACCATGGGGGATGGCTAGGGGGTAGGACAGGGCTGACACTAGGCTACAGGGAGGAGTGGGAGAGGGGGTAAGGTAGGGCTGATGCCTAGCTATGGGATCGATGGTGGGGATGGGCTGATACTGGACTATGGGGATGGTTGGGGAGGAGAGGGTAAGGTACAGAAGGGAAAGGCTGATGCTAGCTAAGGATGGACTTATGTCTGGTCAAGTTTGATCTGGCATAACATAACTATATTTAAAAATATTGTTTTTTCCATTAAATATGTTTGGGGTTTATGTTGATGCAGGGCAGCTGTTGGGCAGAGAAATCCATCATCAAGTGCATTCTAAGGCATTATTTTGTAGTATGCCAAGAAACACTACTCATGCTTATATACATAGTGCCCACCCATGTTAGCTCTGGGCCCACCCAAAATGTCAGGTCTGGCTACGCCACTGTTTCTCACCATTCTACAGTGGTCGAATCCACTCTCAAAAAGGCCCTTAGGGAGAGAAGCAAGAACCTTGGAGTCTTTTGGGAAGAAATTTTACTGGAATTCTATGCTTGCATCTTGTATACCTTCTTACCAGCTCTTCATGAGAATGCACTTGTGGAACATTATGTGCAATGCTAACACTCCCCCCTAAGAGTACATCCTGGGACAGACCAAAGGTCCATCAAGCCCAGCATCCTGTTTCCAACAGTGGCCAATCCAGGTCACAAATACCTTGCAAGAGCCCCAAAAAAGTACAAAACATTTTATGCTGCTTATCCCAGAAATAGTGGATTTTCCCTACGTCCAATTTAATAATGGTCTATGGACTTTTCCTTTAGGAAGCCATCCAAACCTTTTTTAAACTCTGCTAAGCTAACCGAGAGAGCCAGTGAACTCTATCAACTAGTAGCCAAAAGGTGGAAGTGTGGAAAACATGGTCCATGCAACTTATGATATTTTTAGTATGGAATCCAGAGCCTCCACAGTAGGAATTGGCATCTAAACAATCACATTGCTGCAAACCTCAAGCCAGAAGTGCAGGAGAAGCTGACAGACATGCTGAACTGTAGAGAGAATCTCTTTGAGAAAAGGTACATGAAGCAGCACTCTCCAGGTCCTCTCCTGGTCTGACTTCCTCATCCAGGAAGTGTTTTAGCAGAGGGCAACAGAGATCTTACTACTCTCATAGGCTTAGATAACCTTCTTCTTCTTGCTCTTCCCAGATAACTTGGGGGGGGGGGGGCCTTGCTGTCTAGACAGTTGAGAGTCCAAAAAGCCCAGGGACAAGCTTTTGACTGGCCCAGCAGAGCATAACCTCAGTCTTCATAACTGCACTGGACCACAGGGCTGACAGCCATTGGACCAGGTGAGCTCTGGCCCAGGTCGCTGGCAACTAAGGGTGCCAAAATACCAGTCTCTGGCCTCACCTGGTCTACAGATTAAGTCTTTCCCCTCCCACCTCAATCCAGTCTCTCCCCTTCTCTTCCCCTTCCCAGCGGGTCTGGCACTGTTCCCTCAACTCGCTCACTCCCCTGTCATCTTGTAAAATTTATGTTGGTCACCAGTGGTAACAGCAGCATGACAGGCTACCTTTGGCCGACCCACGAGAGGGAGAGATGCAGAACCCCACAGGGGGAAGGGAGGAAGAAGAGAGTGCCAGAAGTGATCCTATGGACTGGGAAGCACCACCAAAGCAAGTTGGCTCTGGGTGCCACTATCCCTTGAGCCAACCCTGCCGGACCACCTTCTGGTAGGAGGGAGGCTGAACTCTTTTCATGCAAAGTGACCCCTTGTAGCCTCAAGCTCTTAACATCGGGAATTGTTTACAAAGGAGCTCTCTTTCCTCTTAAAGACCAATGTGGTCAAATCCGTTCTACCAGAGGAAAGAGGGAAAGGATTTTATTTCAAGTAATTCCTGATCCCAAAAAAGATGGGGGTTTTATCCAGTCCTACACCTAAGGACCCTGAACAAATAGCTGGCCAAACAAAAGTTCAGGATGGTTTCCTTGTGTACTCTTATACCTTTGATAAAAAAAGGAACTTGGTTATGGTCTGTGAACCCGAAGGATGCTTGTACCTGCATACAGATACATCCAAGTCACAGGAAGTATCTGAAATTTGTAGTACAGAAGCACCATTTCCGTTATCACATACTGTCATTTACCAAGAGTATTCACAAAGTACCTAGCAGTCATCACAGCATCTCAACGCAGATGGGGGTACACATGTTTCCCTAGCTGGACAATTGGCTGCTAAAGAACACATCAGAGGAAGGCATAAAAGAATTAATGCAACGCATGTGACCATTTGGTGCTGGAGCTATAAGGGTTCTTTGTAAATTATCCCAAATCTCATCTCTACCCCAAAATTGGAATTCATAGGAACTCTGCTGAACAGGACTCTGGCTTATGTTTTTTTTTTTGTTACATTTGTACGCTGTGCTTTCCCACTCATGGCAGGCTTAATGTGGCTTACATGGGGTAATGGAGAGTTAAGTGACTTGCCCAGAGTCATAAGGAGCTGCCTGTGCCTGAAGTGGGAATTGAACTCAGTTCCTCAGGACCAAAGTCCACCACCCTAACCACTAGGCCACTCCTTTCTTCTTCAATAGCAGATTTTGACTCTCATATCTGTAGTAGTAGAAGTGCACCAGAGTCAGCAGGTATTAGCTAGTCTGATGTTGAGGATGCTAGGCCACATGACCTCCAGAATTCATGTTATTCCCATTACATACCTCAATTTGAGGCAAACTCAATGGATCCTATCTACCCAGTAGACACAATCCACAGGGAAACCTGTAGGACACCATCTCCATCACCATTCTACTCCAGAACTCACTATCATGGTGGATGGTCCAATAAAATGTGGCAAAAGGTGTTCCCTCCCAAATTCCTCAAATTCAAAAGATTATTGACAACAGATGCATCTAACCATTGATGGGGAGCTCATGTAGATAGGCTCTACAGTTGGGGTCTGTGGCCTATGCAGGGAATTCAGGTAAACTTCCTAGAACTAAGAATGATCTGGAATACTCTAAAGGCTTTCAGAGATTGAATAGAATAACATGATTGGCTAACCAAAGAGATAACCAGGTTGTAATATATTACACCAACAAGCATAGAGCAACAGGTTTGTACTTCCTATGTCGGAAAGCAGTCAGGATGTGAAGTGGGTAGGGCCATGCCAACACGGTAAGCAGGGTAAGCACCGCAGAGGGGTGCCTGCTTTCAAGGGTGCTGCTGCGGTGCTGCCCCGCCATACCGCTCCCGCTGCTCCGCCTCTCACCATTGGCGCTGACTCCATGAGTGCTGTGACTCTGTCTACCCCCTCTCTTCTTCCTCCGGCGCAGCAGCCTTGTGCTCCTGGCAGCGGTAGCGACGTATGCACGCTGCCTTCGGCTCTGCCCCGGAAGCCTTCTCTTCAAGCATAGGTAGGAACAGGAACTTGAAGAGAAGACTTCAATGGTGGATTGAAGGGGCAGAGAGAAAGGGCAGACAGTGGATGGAAGGGATAGAAAGGGCAGAGAGTGAATGGAAGGGGGAGAGAGAGAGGGCAGATGGTGGATGGAAGGGGCAGAGATAGAGGGCAGATGTAGATGGAAGGGGCAGGGAGAGAGGGCACACATTGGATGGAGGGGACAGCAGAGAGGGCAGACACTGAATGGCAGAGCGAGAACAAAGAGATGCTGGATGGAAGGAAGACAGTGAAAAGAAGATGAGGAAAGCAGAAACCAGAGACAACAAACTGTAAATAAAATATATATTTTTATTTTTTTGCTTTAGGATAAAGTATTGTAGCTGTGTTAATAAATGTTTATAATAGAACATGTAAACAAGGTAATATTTTTATTGGACTAATTTTAATACATTTTGGTTAACTTTTGGAGAACAAAACCCCCTTCCTCAGGTCAGGATAGGATACTGTAACAGCACTATACTGTATTGACCTGAGGAAGGATGTTTTGGCCTCTGAAAGCTAAATGTATTAGTCTAATAAAATGGTATTATTTTATTTTCTATATTTGTTTTATTTCTATTTGTTAATTTGTAAAGTGGTGATTGGTACTTGTTAGTTTTTTCAAATTTACATCTGCTGTCTTTATATTTTGCACAGTATGGTATTTTGGTATTTATGGTATTTTATGCTAGATGGGGGGGGGGGGGCACCAACTGATAGTCTGCAGGGGGGCACCAGAGACCCTAGGCACGGCCCTGGAAGTGGGCATTCTCTAAGGGAATGTTCCTCAAAGCCACATTTCTGGTAGGGAAAGGCAACTGTCTGGCAGACAGGCTGAATTGAATTCTGCAACCTTACGAGTGGTTAGATAAGGGTGTAACCTGGAAGATCTTTTGAGAGTGGGGAACCCCTTGATCTTTTTTGTCACTCATTACAACAAGAACGGCCCTTAGTTCTTCTCCAGACTAGGATCACATAGCAGACTAGCCTCAGATGCCTTCATTGAAGGGGAAGGACTTCTGTATGTGTATCCTCCAATTCCTCTCATAGCGAAAACTCTTCAGAAACTTAGAATCAAGGGACCATAATTCTGATTGCCTCCTACTGGCCAAGAAAGGTATGGTTCCCTCTTCTGGAGCTTTCCTTCAGTGATCCATGGGGACTGGATTGTTTTCCAACATTAATAACTCAGGATCAGAGATCCCTACTACATCCCAATCTTCAGTCCCTGGTCCTCACAGCTTGGATATTGAGAGGATAGTATTGGATTCCTTTTGCTTATCTGATAGTATATCTCAGATTCTGATGGCTTCCAGAAGCGTTTCCACTAGGAAGCCTTACAGTTTAAAATTGAAGTTGTACCATCTGATGTGAGGACAAGGCTTTTATTCTTTCTACTTGCCCTGTTGCTGTACAAGGCTTACTTGGATTGGTAATTTAAAATTACATTAGAAAAAACTGCTTGAGTACCTTCTACAGCTGTCAGAATCAGGTCTCAATACCAATTTTATTAGGGTTCACCTTAGTGCTGTTGATGCCTATCATCACCAGATACAAGGTAAACCCATCTTAGCCCTTAGTTTGTGTTATGAAGGGCTGCTTCTGTTGAGGTCTCCTATCAAGCTTCCTGAAGTGTCGTGGAACCTCAATGTTGTTTTAACACAGCTGTTGAAAGCTCGCTTTGAGCCACTAGATAACTGTCACCTGAAGTACCTGCCCTGGAAGGTCCTACTTTTGTTCTATGGTAGTGTTGGAATTCCATCTTAACCTGTCAATTGTACTAGCAACATTTTTCCCAAAACCTCATGCCCACACATGTGAAATGCTCTTCACATTTTGGACTGCAAGAGGGTCTTGGTCTTCTATCTGGCGCAGACTAAAGGCCATAGAAAATCTAAACAGCTTTTTGTTTCTTTTAACCCAGATAGGATGGGGATTGCCATTGGCAAACACACTCTTTCAAATTGACTAGATTGCATTTAAGAACATAAGTATTGCCATATTAGGACAGACTGAAGGTCCATCAAGCCCAGCATCCTGTTTACATCAGTGGTCAATCCATGTCACAAGTACCTCGCAAGATCCCAAAACAGTAAAACTAATTTTATGCTGCTTATCCTGCTAATTTTATGCTTTTACAAGTCCATCTTAATAATGGCTTATGTACTTTTAGGAAATTATCCAACTCTTTTTCAAACCCTGGTAAGCTAACTGCTTTTACCACATTCTCTGGCAATGTATTCCCCTTTAATTACACACTGAGTGAAGAAATATTTTCTCCAGTTTGTTTTAAATTTACTACTTAGTAGCTTCATTATGTGCCCCCTAGTCCGCCAGTCGGAATTTTATAGACCTCTATCATATCTCCCCTCAGCCATCTCCAAGCTGAAGAGCCCTAGCCGCTTTAGCCTTTCCTCATAGGGAAGTTATCCTATCCCCTTTATCATTTTCATCACCCTTCTCTGTACCTTTTCTAATTCTGCTATATCTTTTTTGAGATGTGGTGACCAGAATATCCTTGCCCAGGCTGGGCTGATTCTAGAGGGTCATATTATGACTCATAATATTCTTGCGTCCATAGCCCACTTGAGATCAGACTCCATAGAGGAAGTCTACAGAAATGTGAATTTGTAGACTGAAGATCATGTCGTATCTCATTACAATTTGGAACCAGACTCCTAACACAACAGTCACTAGAGGCCAACCAAATTTTGAATTCATTACTGATACCAGCACGAAATTCAGGTTTGTGATTCTGCCGAAAATGTCAGTGCATTTTTGGCAAAAAAAAATGAAATTCTCTCTGCCCTCCTCATGATCAGTCTCAGCCTTCCTTCCAGCAGAAGACTGGCCTATTGGTAGCAGCTCCCCCCTTGCGAGCCACCCTCCGCCAGTGGCATCTTCCTGCCCCAAGCTCCCCTTGGGCGGCAGCTCCACCCCTGTCGTGGCCTCCCTCCCCATTGGCAGCCCCCTCCTGTGCCTACCTTTTCATTGGTGGGTCATGGGTGCAGGAGCATCCCCATTTGCTTCTGGTACTGGAAGCCTTTTTCTGGACCAGGCAGGAGCAGAAGTGATTGGGGACTCTCCTGTGCCCACTACCCACCAATGAAAATGTAGGCCTGGGGAGGTGGTCTTGAGAGGGGGAGCTGCAGCTGGGGTCAGGACTTGGTGATGAGCTGCTGCCAGATCAGTGGGGACAGTTTCATTTTTCGACTTCAGTTTCTGCCCAAACTGGCCAATTCGGGTTGCAGATGTGGTTTTGGCAGAAACCCAAGATCCTCGTTTTGCTTGGGCTTTATTAGAAAGAAAAGGTACAGAAAGAGTGCAGGTTGAGCAGAATGCCTGCTATCTGCTACTGCTTTATCATTTCTAAAACTCTAGCAGGCATATATAGTACTGTACAGATACATAACAAGCAGTTCCATTCTCTACAGAGCTTACAACCTAGTTTGATTGCATTATAATGGTTGGGATGGGTAGGCATCAAAAATGGTATTAAAAATAGAGGAAGGTAGTCAGTTGATGCTCGTGAGAGATCTAAGCCTAGCAGCAGTATTAGTGGGGAGAAACAGAGAGGATGATCTCTAATCTTATTTCTTTAAGAAGAGAGCACCAACTGCTGTGGCTTCCAGTGCAATTGTGAATGACCGCTTGTGTGATCCTATCTCGACAGAAGGCAAAGGCAGTGCGTGTCTGGGGGGGGGGGGGGGGGGGGGGGGGACCAAGAGGTCAACAGCAGGTAAAGCCAATAGAAAGTGTTAGGAGATACACTGTTCCCATCGAGAAGTGTATGGAGCAGGTTTTGTAAGGTGCAAGTTCTAGTGAATCATCATGCAGCCGAAGCATCAGTCATTGGAAGTGTAACTGCAGAGGGTCTCATTATGTAAGTTGTGCTTTGCTAAGTGATGAAGAGGTAGGAAGTGACCCTACCAGGGCCAAGAGGCCTCTCTCCCTCCCAGGTGGAGCAGGTAGCAGAGAGTGTGAAAGATGCCGCTGGCCCCTTGAGTATTGATACCACTTGTAATGCTGAGCTGCCCACTAAACATCCAATGATCAAAACTTTGGGGGATAACCCCCACCTTACCTCACACCCTTTCCTTCCCAACACAGAACCCTCCCTTTCCCCCTACGGAACATTAAGGCCCAGATTTTTCATCCTTATTGCCTATGGGTCTTCATGTTAATATTGGTTCTGCTTTATCCCTCTGTCAATGCTTTGGATCTGAAGAATGAATCAGAATTGTGCGTGCAATGGAGGAAGTGCATGCTAATATATTTCATGCATATTCATTGTGGATATCCTGACAACCTGACTGGCCAGGCGACCCCCGAGGACTGTTCTAGGTGATGCAATATCTACTCACACTGAAGATGTGTCTCCATGGAGTGTGTAATCTGGGTGGTGGGGGGGGGGGGGGGGAGGGAGGTTAAGACTATTGTTTGCATCTGTATAAGTCTCTAGTGAGACTCCATTTAGAGTATTGTGTACAATTCTTCAAAAAGATATAAATGGGATGGAATCAATCGAGAGGTAGCTACTAATGTTCTTGGCCTCTTAAAGCATAATATTCTTAAGGTTTTAATATCCAAGGAGTGTAACTTCAGCACACCCAGAAGTCTGTTTTCTTTTTCTGAAATTTACATTATTGAATAAATGTATCCAGTTACAATTAGCAAATTTTCAGAAGTTATTACCCTGAGGCAAGAGACTTTGTAATTCTGAGAGCTGTGTCGGAGGATGGAGGTAGAAATCTGAAGAAAAGGAGCTTTATTGCACAGGTGAGAAAGTGATTAAATAGATGAAAGCAGTTCAGAGCTGAGGTGCTGGGATTGTGCAGTATACCGAGAGAAAGAAGGAATGAGGTAAAAAGATGAGTCTTCTTCAAGGGAACAGGAGGACCCATGCTGTCATAGGCAAGATGGAGAATGTTTGACCACATGGGCCAGAGGGGTCGAGAAGAGCACCCACACACCCAGGGGAGAGAGAAAGAAGAACCAATAAGGACAGAGCCTGAGGTTAGGTAACAGAGGTGGTCACAGTGGGCAGTCCTTGATTGTAGAGAAAGGTCATACCCTAGCTGACTCATTAGGACAAAGATAGTAAGGATAATCAGGAAATACCAGTAAGTAAACAAAGGAGGAGGTCTTTGTAGGAGTATAAACCACTAATAACAAACTTTATACAAACAAGCAGGAGTGACTGCATTACATGTGAGACTACATTACACAAAAAGCATTGCTCTTATATCTTTGCAGTGAATGCCTGCAGCAGTAAAAATCCTTAGAAGTGAGAACAACAGTAACGGCATTAAACACATTTTAGGGCTACACTAAAAAAACTAGTGTAAGGCTGTCGGGGGACAGAACAACTAAAATGGCCAGTGGTATTCATTATAAAGCATATTGAGACAGACAAATGCAAGTCTCTTTCAACTGAAAGGAGCAAGGGGACATAAGATGCAGGTGAAAAGGGATAGATTATTCTTAGGTATTATAAAATACTTCTTTATTGTAAGGGTGGTGGATGCATGGAATGACCTCCTTGTGAAAGTGGTGGAGACGAAGAATGTGTCTGAATTCAATAAACACAGAACCAAAACATAGGATCTGTAATGGAGAAGAAGGGATAATAGATGGTATGGATGGGCAGTGGCTGGAAGGCCATTTGGTCTTTATCTGCTGTCATTTTCTATGTTTCCGTGTAGTTTCTCATGAAGAACTTTGTCAAATGTCTTCTGAAAACCAAATACACTATTATCAATTGGCTCACCTTTCTCTACTTGCTTTTGCCTCACTAAATATCACTAAATTCCTGCAAGACTTTCCATACTGAACACTTTCTGACTCATTCTCATGAAGCCATGTCTGTCTCTATGGTCAGCATGGTTAAGAAATAATCTGTTGTCTTTAGGCCAAAATGAAATTGCTTTAAGACAGTTGTTGAGGGAGAATGAATCCAAGAAGGAAGTGGAAACAGTAAACAGAATTTGAGTATCATTTGCAGAACAATAGGGACTACCATCAGAGACTGAATCAGCAGAGGAAGGGGAGGAACATCACACTTGGAAGAAAAGGTAGAGGAAAAAGAGGTATCACCATTCTTTTGGCAGGACTTGGTGGAAAGAGCATGTAAGGATGTAAAGTAGAAAAGGAGAGGAGGAGAAACAGGAATGAGGTGTGAAAATGGGAGGGGCAAATGAAAGAATAAACAAAGAGCAGCAACAATTAAGAGAAGCAGGTACCAAGGAGCTATAGATGTGTTCAGTTTATGCTGCTGTTTGGTGAAACTCTGTTACTGGTAAGCAAACATCAATTTTTCTGTCAATGAGTAGGACCAAATCAGGCACATTTTCTATATTTAGGGGGGAAGTTATTAATGTAGACTACCATTAAGTGAATGGGGCTCTGTCGACATTAGTGCACGGCAGCCACTTGCTTGGCTTGGTAAAGAGGGGGGAATGTTTGGAGAAGATTCTGGTTTTTGGTAGCCCACCCTCGCTGAGACCTGTAGCACTGAGGGAGGAGTCCTGGGTTCCAAGACAGGAGAAGTTTGAACGTGTGGTATTTGAAAGCCCTTGCATAAGGCAGAGGGTGCCTGCAGAGTGTTCCCAACTTGGGAATGAAGTAGGAGTGCTTGGGGAGAAAGACATCCCAGGATTTACTCGTGGCCCACTGGGCCACCAAGGACATCAGTGGGATGCTAGGGGGGGCTAGAGACCCACCGGATCTCCAGCCCCCCCCCCCCCCCGAATCTGTGTGCATGTGGGGGGTCAGGTCTGGTGAGAGTTCCTTACCCGTGGCCCCCATTTCATTTGGCTCGGACAGGGGTAGTTGGGGTCTGGGATCAGGCATAATCCTCCCCACACTTCTACCCCATGATCGGAGAGAATTGCATGCTTAAATTTGCATGCAATTGTCTCTGATCGTAGGTCCGGAAAAGCCCCACGCTGTTCCAGCACTATTTTTAGAGTGCTGTTTGGAACAGCGTGGGGCTTTTGATCATCTGCCTCTAATTGCAAATGAACTTAATGCATATTAAGAAGCCTTTTTGTATGGTATGGGTAAGGGGACAAACTGAATATGCCTCCATCAACTAATGCACAACCTTTGCACTTACCACAAGTATATCAAGTACATTTCAACTGTTAAAACACAGTAAATACAAAAACCTAGGGGCCCTTTTACAAACAGTAGGGCTACTGCGTGTATAACACATGCCAAATCGACAGCGTACCCACCTGTGGTAATTTAGAAGTTGGAGCGCTGTTTCCCATGGTAGAAAATATTTTTCTAGAACATAAGAGTAGCCATACTGGTCAGACCAATGGTCCATCTAGCCCAGTATCCTGTTTTCCAAACAGTGCCCAAGCCAGGTCACAAATGCCTGGCAGAAACCCAAATCGTTGCAACATTCCATACTACAAATCCAAGGGCAAGCAGTTGCATCCCCATGTCTGTCTCAATAGCAGACTCGACTTTTCCTCCAGGAATTTGTCCAAAGCTTTTTAAAACCCAGATACGCTAACCACTGTTACCACATCCTCTGGCAAAGAGTTTCAGAGTTTAACTATTCATTGAGTGAAAAAATATTTCCTCCTATTTGTTTTAAAAGAATTTCCATGTCGAGTGTCCCCTAATGTTTGTACTTTTGGAACTCTCCCATGACTCTTTAATTTTCTCAGGAGTCTCTCATGAGAAACTTTATCAAAAGCTTTCTGAAAATCTAGAATGTTGGGTATTATTAGGAAAGGAATGGAAAACAAAAATGAGGACATTATAATGCCTTTGTATTGCTCCATGGTGTGACCGCACCTCGAATATTGTGTTCAATTCTGGTCGCCGCATCTCAAAAACGATATAGTGGAATTAGAAGGGCGATGAAAATGATAAAGTGGATGTGACGACTTCCCTATGAGGAAAGATTAAACCGGCTGGGGCTCTTCAGCTTGAAGAAAACACGGCTGAGGGGAGATATGATAGAGGTCTATAAAATAATGAGTGGAGTGGAACAGGTTGACGTGAAGCGTCTGTTTACGCTGTCCAAAAATACTAGGACTAGGGGGCATGCGATGAAGCTACAAAGTAGTAAATTTAAAACGAATCGGAGAAAAATTTTCTTCACGCAATGTGTAATTCAACTCTGGAATTTATTGCCAGAAAATGTGGTAATGGCGGTTAACTTAGCAGAGTTTTAAAAAGGTTTGGATGGCTTCCTAAAGGAAAAGTCCATAGACCATTATTAAATTGGACTTGGGCAAAATCCACTATTTCTGGGATAAGCAGCACAAAATGTTTTGTACTTTTTTGGGGATCTTGCCAGATATTTGTGACCTGGATTGGCCACTGTTGGAAATAGGATGATGGGCTTTGGTCTGTCCCAGTATGGCAATACTTATGTACTTATGTAAATACACTACATCAACCGGCTCTTTATCCACATGTTTATTCACACCTTGAAAGAACTGAAGCAAACTGGTGAGGCAAGACTTCCCTCAGTTGAACCCATGCTGACTCTGTCCCATTAAACCATGCTTGTCTATGCGTTCTATAATTTTATTATTTATAATAGTTTCCACTAGTTTGCCCAACACCGATGTCAGGCTTTTCAGTCTGTGATTTCCCCGATTACCCCTAGAACCCTTTTTAAAAATCGGTGTCACATTGGCCACCCTCCAATCTTCATGCTATGGACAATTTTAATAACAGTTTTCATAATGCTAACAGCAGATCAGCAATTTCATGCTTGAGTTCTTTGAGTACCCTTGGATGTATGCCATCTGGTCCAGGTGATTTACTACTCTTTAATTTGTCAGTTTGACTCAGTACATCTTCCAGATTCACCACAGGTTCATCAAGATTTCTTTCAGTTCCTCCATATCATCACCCTTGAAAGCCATTTCCGGTACAGGCAGATCTCTTACATCTTCTTCCGTAAAGACAAGCAAAGAATTCATTCAGTTTCTCCACTATGGCCTTGTCCTCCCTGATGCCCCTTCTGCTCCTTCGTGATCTAACTGTCCCATGGATTCCCTCGTATGCTTTCTGCTTCTGATGTACTGAAAAAGTTGTTACTGTGAATTATTGCCTCTGCGGCAAATTTCTCTTCATATTCTCTTTTAGCCTTCATTGTTAATGCTTTGCATCTGACTAGCCAGTGTTTATGTTGCTTCTTGTTTTCTTCATTTGGGTCGTTTTTCTATTCTTTGAAGGAAATGTTTTGACTGTACCTTGGGGGATGTTCCCAGCAATAATCGACAGTGAGCCCACATTGGCACACACTGAGTACCGCGCGTGTTACACTTGAGCCCTTACTACTAGTTCAGTGGATGTGGTAAGGGCTCAGGCAGTAAATAGCTGCATGCTACTTTTAATTTTAGCACATGGCCATTTACTGCCCCATTAAAAAAAACTTTTTCCAGGCATGGTAAAAAAATGGCCCAGTGTGCACCAAAAATATGTGCCCACACTATTGCAGGCCACTTTTTACACCGGCTTAGTAAAAGGACCCCTAACTTTACTTTAGTAAAAGGGCACCTTAAAGATTTATGAAACATTTTCTTGGCTAAAGTAGTGTGGCTGCCATGTTAGTCCAATGAAATAAAAGTCAACTGTAGGTGATACCTGATGAAGGAACGGTAAACTCTTGAAAGCTAACCAGAAGAAGAATAAGCTAGGCTAAAACATATTCTTAAACTATTTTCTAAAATTAAAGATGTCCACAAGAGGTCAGTGTCTACCCATAAACAAACCACAAGATATCATCAAAATTCCTTTGCTGGAAAACTCATATTATCTAATTCAGGGGTTCTCAGTTCAGTCTTTGAGACACACCTACTACTACTACTTATCATTTCTATAGCGCTACTAGATGTACGCAGCGCTGTACATTTGAACATGAAGAGACAGTCCCTACTCGACAGAGCTTACAATCTAATTAGGACGGACAAACAGGACAAACAAGAGATAAGGGAATATTAAGGTGAGGATGATAAAATAAGGGTTCTGAACAAGTGAATAAGGGTTAGGAGTTAAAAGCAGCATCAAAAAGGTGGGCTTTTAGCTTAAATTTGAAGACGGCCAGAGATGGAGCTTGACGTACCGGCTCAGGAAGTCTATTCTAGGCATATGGTGCAGCAAGATAAAAGGAATGGAGTCTGGAGTTAGCGGTGGAGGAGAAGGGTGCAGATAAGAGAGATTTACCCAGTGAACGGAGTTCCCGGGGAGGAATGTAGGGAGAGATGAGAGTGGAGAGGTACTGAGGAGCTGCAGAGTGAAAGAGGAGTTTGAACTGTATGCGGAAACGGATAGCTGATGTAGTTTTCAGGATAACCACAATGAATGTACATAAGGTAACGTGGCATGCACTGCCTTCATCTGCTTGCAGATCTATCTCATTCATATTCAATGTGGTTATCCTGGAAACCTGACTAGCTGGGTATTTCTCAAGCATAGGTTGAGCATCACTTTTTTCTGCAATTTGATAACTGGCAGTTATCTTACAGTAGAAGTGTGCACAGTGCAAATATTTTCAGTCCATTTTTGGTTCATTTGGGAACGACATTCTGCATTTGTAGGGAATTGTGATGTCACAGACAGTGAATCCAGTAATGAAATCCTGACACTTACCCAATGAAGCAGTTGGTGGCTGTGAGAACACACATTTCTGAATTCAGAGACACTCCCCTCCTCCCTAGGTGTGGGTGTCATGGAAATGCAGGCTGACCTGCCAGAGCGACTTGCCTGGCTGGAACCCAGGGCCTGTGTTTATAGTTTTGGGATTCCACAATCTGCAAGGGAAAGAAGTAAGTGATATCTGTAGGCTTGCTATTGCTATAATTCATTTGGTGGAAGAGGAAAATCATAATCTAGACCACAGGTGAGTAAATACTTCAAACTGCAGCCTCCATTCCATCCATGTAATTTTGTTACCGCTCCCCCTTTAAGTTGGGTTATATCTTATGTGACTATATATACCCATATATATCTAATTTAAATGAGAATCCACATATACCGATTGGATTATATTTAATAAGATTTATAATCAGCCAGAATGAGCTCACTAACCAGGGGTTAAAAGCCACAGAGCCCCTAAAATTTAAAATAATTTCCCATCTACTTAGACTACAAATCATCCTCTATTTATAATCTCACCTCTCTGTTCACCTACAGCTCATTTTCGGCTTTTTTTTAATGGGCTTTATTTTCATTCAGCACCACAACCCTCTGTTGCCTTCCACTCAACCAGTTCCTTCCTCTTACCATATGCATATATAAAAGTATCTGCATAGGAATTATCCTGTGTATAATTTTACACACATATAAAGTAGGCAGCCTCAAGGCTAGAGTTGGGCAGAGTTTGGAGTTCACACATGTATTTTGCAAAATGCAACATACATGTTTATTTACACCTGCTCCAGAGTAGGCATAAATATAATTGTTTGTGAATATCTCCCTCTAAGCACCTCTAAGGTCTCTAAAGCCCTCTAAAGAATTATCCCTGACTATACCCTCGCCAATGAAAATTATATGATGTGACACCTGCCAATAAGACTTCTCAGGAGTAAAGTCCATGCTCTGGAATTCTCTACTTCAGGAAGTAGGTGAAAACCTTGCTCTTCTCCAAAGCCTTGAATGGAAGAGGCAACCAATTAGCTACTAACTTTTAGTGGTTGCAACTCAGTTCCAGTTCTTCAATAATCAGAACTGTGAGGGTTTTGAATAAATTATAAAGGTTAAAAATGACAAATGAGGTTTTTGACCGGATTATATTCAGTACCCCAGTAAAGATTTTGAGTTTATGGTAAGCGTATGGGTGTCTGAAGTCTTTTCCTCATTTTTAAATGAGGGGTCCTTTTACTAAGCAGCGGTAAAAAGTGGCCTGCGTTAGTGTGGGTGCATGTTTTGAGCATGCACTGGGCCATTTTATTTTATAGCAGCTGGGAAAAGGGGCTTTTTTTAATGGTCTGGGAAATGGGTGTGCGCTGAAATTAAAACTAGCCTGCGCCTATTTATGGCCTGAGCCCTTACCACCACCCATTGACATAGCGGTAAGGGCTCACACGCTACCATGCAGTAACCATGCAGCACATGATTACCACTGGAAATGCCCCCCCCCCCCCCCCCCCCCGTAGTACAAAATATAAAAAAAATTCTACTGCAGGATTCAGTGCATGCCAAACTCAGAATTACCGCAGGGTGCACACATTAGCCCAGCGGTAGTGAAGATTTGGCATGTGCTACCTGTGAGTTAGCCTTCCCACGCCTTAGTAAAAGGGCCCCTGAGTGATATATATTTGGGCACTACTGAGTTTCACTTTTTGTGGTACTACAAGTAATTGAATTTGGAATACCAGTGTTTCTCCGAGGACAAGCAGGCTGCTTGTTCTCACGATTGGGTCGGTGTCCACAGCGGCCCCCACAACGGAATTTTTCAAAGCAAAAAGTTTTCAAAGCTTTGAGAAAACCTTCTGGTGCGTACACATCTTCCCGCCTGTCGTGCGAGAGACCCGCTCAGTTACATTTTTTTCCACGGTGAAGAGAGGCAGCGATTTGCTTCTCTTCTGTCCCCTTCAGAGAGCCTTCTGCCGTTTTCCGGAGTTTATCTCCAGTTTTCTTCGAGTTTTTCTTCCTACTTTGCCTTTTAAGTTAAAACAAAAAAAGTAGAATCCTTTACCTTTTTAGTTTTTGCCCTCTAAAGTTTCCTTTCGCTTCCACCGCGGCTTCTCTTTTTTCTGCTGTTCTCCTTTTTGGCACAATCGTGAATTTTGATCTCGCCACCGCTATTTTTCCAATCATGTCATCGAGGACTCCCAGCAGCTTCAAGAGGTGTACTCAGTGCAACCGGACTATCTTGGGTACCGACCCCCACGCATAGTGTCTTCAGTGCCTTGGGCCCGACCATCGCCCAGACGCACGTAAGTTGTGTCTTAGCTTGAAAAAGCGGACACAGGTGTCGAGACAAGCTCTTCGGGACCGACTTTTCGGAGCTTCATCCGGTTCCTTGGCATTGACGTCTACATCAGTTCCGAGGTTGGTGTCATTGATATCGGCACAGGGAATGGCATCGACTTCAGGAGCGCAGGTAATGGCTGTCCGGAGACCACCACACACTGGGAGCAGTGAGCTGTCGAGTGGGTCTCCACCTGTCTCGAAGACTTCTGCTGTGCAGGCCTACCGGGACCGACCACTCTCGGACCCGACCCCAAGGAGGCATGTGGATTCCACGTCCTCCTCGTTGGTACCGAGGAGTATCAATGACGTGCATCGAGCGAAGGCGAAGAAGCATTGTCATCTGTCTCCTTCCAAGCACATTACCGGGAGCTCCAGGGTGTCGAAGGATTCGGCACCTGTGAAGCGCCGACGCCGGGAGGAACGCTCACCCTCCATTCAAGAGGTGTCGGTGCGTCGGTCTTTGGGCAGCCCAGTATCGCCTCCTCAACCTCCACAGGTTCTGACGCCGATTCCTGCACCGACCCCGCAGCCTTACTCGACAGCGAATCTGGATGAGCACATCCGAGCCATTCTTCCAGGTCTTATGGAAGGGTGCTGCGTCAGTCTGCTCCGGTACCAGGGGTGCTTGCACCCTCCGTACCATCGATGGAAGTGGCAGCTGGCTCTCCGCCTGTGGTGAGGTCTCCAACGCCGGTGCCACCTGTGACATCAGCCTCGGCTGCCACCCAGGTTGACTCCCCGTCGACATCGCTGGAGGGAGCTTCATCGCCACCGGCATGGGACTCGACTTCTCGACATCGCCATCGAGGACATGGTTCCTCGGCATTGAGACGGGCTCGGTTTCGGACTGCAGTTAAGGAACTCTTGTCCGATACCGATGAGGATGCCTCATGGGATGAAGGGCAAGATCCCAGGTATTTCTCTTCTGAGGAGTCTTGTGGTCTTCCCTCTCATCCTACTCCTTCTCCAGAAAGAAAGCTTTCTCCCCCGGAGAGTCTTTCTTTCTCTTCATTTGTCCGGGAAATGTCAGTGGCTGTTCCCTTCCCTGTGGTATCTGAGGATGATTTCCTGGGCGGCGTCTGTGGCTCAGCCCTAAGGGAGTTTCAATCCGGCATGCAGCCACTGGAGGTGTAGAACAAATTTGATGGTGGTTCCTCCTGAGGAAGATTTGTGAAATGCGGTCCTGCATTGAGGAGCCGGCATAACATGAAACAGATATGGTGGACTGTTGAGTTAGTCACTGAGCACACAGCACCTGTATTGTGATGCATACTAATGACTGGAGGTGGTGTATTTGAACAGCCAACGGAGGTTTAACAGACATATAGAGTTTGTCCATGAAGAACAGTCATCCAGCGTTTATGTGGAAACATTTTCACTGCGTCCATGCGGAAGGCGTGGCGTTTGTAGGAAAAGGACCATTTTGCTGGCAGGACTGAGTTTTGATTATTTGAGTATGATATAATGTATAAGCATGGCAAAACATATGCACAATACGAAACAGTATAAGTATGCAGTTTAAAATGTAAAATCAACTGTTTTGTATTTAAATTAAATACAGGTGTGCAAGGTGAGCGGAGGAGTGAATGTGTGAGGTTTTAATAGTAGGCAGCAGTGCTAGTGAGGTTAGCGGGCATTGCAATACAATAAAATGTTTTTGTGATAAAGAAAAAATACTGGAGTCTTTGTGTAGTCGATATTAAAAGTGACTCTGGAATTAAAAGACTTATCCCCTGATTAGTAATTTTGGTATCTGAGGATGAGCCCAGGACTGAGATGCTCGAGGTCCTTGACTATCCTTCGCCACCTAAGGAGTCATCCACGGTTCCTTTGCATAATGTGCTCAAGGAGACACTTATGCGGAACTAGATGAAACCACTAAGTAATCCCACCATTCCCAAGAAGGCTGAGTCCCAATATCGGATTCACGGTGAAACTGAGCTGCTGAAGTCGCAGTTACTTCACGACTCTATGATTGTGGATTCCGCTCTCAAGAGAGCCAGGAGTTCTAGAGACTTTGCCTCGGTGCCCCCGGGGAGAGAATCTAGAACCCTGGACTCTTTTGGGAGAAAGGCATATCAGGCCTCTATGCTCGTGGCCAAAATTCAATCTTACCAGCTCTACACGAGCATTCATTTGAGGAACACGGTGAAGCAACTGGCGGACTTGGTTGATAAGCTCCCTCCGGAGCAGGCCAAGCCTTTTCAGGAGGTGGTCAGGCAGCAGAAGGCGTGTCGTAAATTCCTGCCCAGGGGTGCTTACAATTCTTTTGATGTTGCATCCAGAACTGCTGCCCAAGGTACAGTGATGTGCAGACTCTCATGGCTGCGTGCCTCTGACCTGGACAATCGAGTCCAGCAGCGGATTGCAGATGTTCCTTGCCGGGGGGGATAATATTTTTGGTGAGAAAGTTGAACAAGTGGCATCAGATTACTCAGCGGGAAACCGCTATGGACAATCTCTCCCGCCGGGTGCCTTCTGTTACTACCTCATCAGGTAGACGATTTTTCCGGGGATGGAAGAATGCTCCCTATGCTTATAACAAGCATAGGTACAACAGTGCCGTAGCAAGGGCTAATGGCACCCGGGGCGGGTCACCGCTGCGCACCCCCCCCCCCCCCGGGTGCAGCACAGCGTGACCCCCGCCTCTGCGGCGCACTCCCCCCCCGGAGCGCAACCCTCCCCCCCCCCAGACCGCATTCTTACCTGCGGGAGGGCCGATCTGCCCCGAGTCACTCGGAGCTGCGTCGGCCCCGCTGGTTCCCTGCCCCGGAACAGGAAGTAACCTGTTCCGGGGCAGAGGGAGCAGGGAAACAGCGGGGCCGGCACCCCCCGAGCGCGTGCACTCGGGGCGGACCACCCCTCCTGCCCCCCCTTCCTACGCCACTGAGGTACAATCCTCCTTCTCGACAGCCTTCTCAGGTTCATCCCCAGCGCGCTCGTTCTCATCAACAGCGTGCGCCAAGGCAGGCCCCTGCAGCTCCCCAGCAAAAGCAAGGGACAGGCTTTTGACTGGTTCCAGTTGAGCATAGCTACTGTAAAAGTGTCTGTGCTGGATGGCTTTTGCCAGTCGGAGGGAGGTTAAAATTTCACCAAAGGTGGCCTCTCATAACCTCCGACCAGTGGGTTCTTCAAATAGTCTGGTTGGATACTCTCTCAATTTGATATCCAAACCTCCAAATTCCCCACCAGAAGCTCAGTCCTTCAGCTTCCAGCACAGGCAGGTACTTGCAGAGGAACTCTCCGCCCTTCTCAGTGCCAATGTGGTCGAGTCCGTTCCACCAGAGCAAGAAGGGCTGGGATTCTATTCCAGGTACTTTACTTGTGCAAAAGAAAACAGGGGGGATGTGTCCCATCCTAGACCTAAGGGCCCTGAACAAATTCCTAGTCCAACAAAAGTTCAGGATGGTTTCCCTGGGCATCCTTCTTCCCATGATTTAGGAAAATGATTGGCTATGCTCTCTGGACTTAAAGGATGCTTATACACACTGTGATAAAGTCACATCCAGGATAGTGGGGTTAAGGCAGCTTCAGTCTGAACTACAAGTCCCAGAAGGCATTGCAGGCAAGGAACCAGGGGGTGAGATGGGAAACCTGGACTGGACTCCTAGCTGCAATAAGGGAGGGCATGGGTGTAAGCTAGGAGGAGGTGTAGATTGGCTGCCACTAGGGGGAAAGAGAGATAGGAAACCTTGTGTGCAGGAGCTCCTCATTAGGCTCATGCTCAACTCAGCTGGTATGGGTGGGTAGAGAAGCTAATGAGTGGAGAATGATTGGTTGTGAAGATAGAAGCCAGGGATTGATTAGGCAGGTGGGAAGGAGTCTCATCAGTTCAGTTGAGGAGAGAGAAGGAGACAAGTATTTGCAGGCTGAAAATCCTTGGGCAGGGAGGTCCCTAAAGTACTGAAGCAGGCTGAGATTCCTTGGGTGAGAGGAAGTCCCAAAAGTATTGAATTCACTGTGAAGCTGATGCAGGGGGAAACCCTTGGGTAGAAGGAGTCCCTAAAATATTGAACTCTCCTGAAGGTAAAGAGGATAGAAGGTAGAAAATGCTGCTTGGTGACTGAACTGTGATGATGCACTGAAAGAACTGTTTGTCTTGGGAATTGAATTTCTGTTTATTGTGCATTGGATAAAGAGCCCAGACTGGAGCCTGTAAGCCTGTATTGAATCCTGGTATGTGCTATGCTGCTGTTGGAACTGTGTACTAGAAACCTGCATGGAATAAAAGTCCTTAAGATTGAAGTTACTGGTGGACATCTATTTCTTCATTGTACCGGGAGCTTGTGGCTGGAGGAGATTGTTCTATCCTTGGCTGCACAAGAGAGGTACCTGGTTACAACACATCCCGATACTTCTAGCTCACAGGAGGTATCTTCGATTCCGTCTGGGAGTGCAGCACTTCCAGTATTGTGTGCTGCCCTTTGGTCTAGCGTCTGCACCCAGGGTCTTTACAAAATGCCTGGCAATAGTTGCAGCGTCGCTACGCAGACTGGGAGTGCATGTGTTCCCTTATCTCGACGATTGGCTGGTGAAGAACACCTCAGAGGCAGGAGCTCTGCAGTCCATGCAGATGACTATCCAACTGCTGGAGCTACTCGGGTTTGTAATAAATTACCCCAAGTCACATCTTTTCCCTGTTCAGAAACTGGAATTTATAGGAGCTCTGCAGGACTCACAGATGGCTCGTGCCTATCTTCCAGAAGCGAGAGCAGACAATCTTCTGTCTCTAGTTTCCAGGGCCAGGGCATCTCAGCAGATCACAGCTCGGCAGATGTTGAGACTTCTAGGTCATATGGCCTCCACAGTCCATGTGACACCCTTGGCTCGTCTTCACATGAGATCAGCTCAATGGACCCTACCTTCTCAGTGGTATCAAGGTGCAGGGGATCTAGAGGATGCAATCCAGCTGTCCGCCAATTTTCACAATTCCCTTCAGTGGTGGACAATTCGATGCAATTTGACCTTGGGACGTCCATTTCAAATTCCTCAGCCATAAAAAGTGCTGACAATGGATGCATCCCTCCTGGGGTGGGGAGCTCATGTCGATGGGCTTCATACTCAGGGAGTTTGGTCCCTCCGGGGAAAAGGTCTTCAGATCAATCTCCTGGAGTTGTGAGCGGTCTGGAACACTCTAAAGGCTTTCAGAGATCGGCTGTCCAACCAAATTATCCAAATTCAGACAGACAATCAGGTTGCCATGTACTACATCAACAAGCAGGGGGGCACCGGATCTTGCCCCCTGTGTGGGGAAGCCATCCAGATGTGGCTTTGGGCTTGCCGTTACTGCATGTTTATCTAAGCCCCTTATCTGGCAGGTGTAAACAACAGTCTGGCCGACAGGTTGAACAGAATAATGCAACCTCACGAGCGGTCACTCAACTTGGGCGTCGTACGAAAGATCTTCCGAGAGTGGGGCACCCCCTCAGTGGATCTTTTTGCAACTCAGGTCAATCACAAAGTCCCTCAGTTCTGTTCCAGACTTCAGGCCCACGACAGACTAGCGTCGGATGCCTTTCTCCTTCATTGTTGGAAGGGCCTTCTGTACGTATATCTTGTGGGGAAGACTTTGCTGAAACTCAAGCAAGACCACAGAACCATGATTTTGATTGCTCCCTTCTGGCCGCGTCAGATTTGGTTCCCTCTTCTTCTGGAGTTGTCCTCCAAAGAACCCTGAAGATTGGAGTGTTTTCCAACCCTCATAACTCAGAACGAAAGGGCGCTTCTGCATCCCATCCTCCGGTCTCTGGCTCACAGCCTGGATGTTGAGAGCGTAGAATTTGCTTCCTTGGGTCTCTCTGAGGGTGTCTCACAAGTTTTGCTTGCTTCCAGGAAAGATTCCACGAAGAGGTGCTACTTTTTCAAATGGAGGAGGTTTGCCATCTGGTGTGATAGCAAGGCCCTAGATCCTCGCTCTTGTCCTACACAGACCCTGCTTGAATACCTTCTGCACTTGTCAGAGTCTGGTCTCAAGACCAACTTCGTAAGGGTTCATTTTAGTGCAATTAGTGCTTTCCGTTATCGTGTAGAGGGTAAGCCTATCTCTGGACAGCCTTTAGCTGTTCGCTTCATGAGAGGTTTGTTTTGTCAAAGCCCCCTGTCAAACCTCCACCAGTGTCATGGGATCTCAACGTCGTTCCCACCCAGCTGATGAAGCCTCCTTTTGAGCCACTGAATTCCTGCCATCTGAAGTACTTGACCTGGAATGTCATTTTCTTGGTGGCTTTTACTTCAGCTCGTAGAGTCAGTGAGCTCCAAGCCTTGGTAGTGCATGCTCCTTATCTCAAGTTTCATCACAACAGAGTAGTCCTCCGCACGCACTCTAAATTCTTGTCGAAGGTGGTGTCGGAGTTCCATCTGAACCAGTCAATTGTCTTGCCAACATTTTTTCCCCATCCTCATACCCGCCCTGCTGAACGTCAGTTGCACACCTTGGACTGCAAGAGAGCATTGGCCTTTTACGTGGAGCGGACAAACCCCTTCAGACAGTCTGCCCAAATGTTTGTTTCTTTTGATCCCAACAGAAGGGGAATCGCAGTCAGGAAATGCACCATTTCCAATTGGCTAGCAGATTGCATTTTCTTCACTTATGCCCAAGCTGGGCTGAATCTTGACGGTCATGTCACGGCTCACAGTGTTAGAGCCATGGTAGCGTCGGTGGCCCACTTGAAGTCAGCCACTATAGAAGAGATTTGCAAGGCTGCGACGTGGTCATCAATCCACACATTCACATCTCACTACTGCTTCCAACAGGATACCCGACATGACAGTCGGTTTGGGCAGTCAGTGCTGCAGAATCTGTTCATGGTTTAGAATCCAACTCCACCCCCTTAGGCCCATTTTTTATTCTGTTCCAGGCTGCACTTTCAGTTAGATGTTCTGGTTCCTAGGTCAATCCTTGTTATGTCCGCGGCATTGCGAGGCCCAATTGACCTTTCTTTTTTTGTTTTGAGTGAGCCTGGGTGCTAGGGATACCCCAATCGTGAGAACAAGCAGCCTGCTTGTCCTCGGAGAAAGCGAAGATACATACCTGTAGCAAGTATTCTCCGAGGACAGCAGGCTGATTGTTCTTACAAACCCGCCAACCTCCCCTTTGGAGTTGTTCTTCTTTAATTCTTGCTTTTGGATATAACTGAGTGGGTCTCTCGCGCGATGGGCGGGAAGACGGCCACACATGCACGGTGTGCGCACCCTGCGCGCCAGAAGGTTCTCTCAAAGCTTTGAAGACTGTTTGCTTCGAAAAATTCCATTGTGGGGGCCGCTGTGGATGCCGATCCAATCGTGAGAACAATCAGCCTGCTGTCCTTGGAGAATACCTGCTACAGGTTTGTGTCTTCGCTTTCTCCACAGGTTCTAACCATCTAAATTGCCAAAATATTCATTACAGCAAAGGGGTGGGGCTTGGGCAGGACTAAACTCTACACATTTAGCCCCTGTTTCAGAACAGGAGTAAATGTGTATGTCTTGATACTTTGATTGGGATTTATATCGGCTCATTCCCACATACATGAGTCAGCAAAGTGCTCGTTTTCGACCAGCCCAAGATTAAAGTAGGCATTTCCCTTAATCTCTCTTATTTTATTTTCCTCTCTAAGTCCGGATTTCTACACATTTAACACCTCTGAATTTCAGACCTGGCATGCATACATATAGGTTTGTAAATTGGTTGCCTTGCATGTGCATATACTAACAGTTACACATGTAAGATGCATTTTTACAACTTACAAATGTACCTGTCAGCAAATATATATGTGTAGGTACCCATATAATCCCCATTGATTGTTTTCCACATTAAGGGCCCTGTTTACTAAGATGCACTAGTGTTTTAGCGTGTGCTCATTTTTAGCATGAGCTAATGCTAGAGATACTCATATATTCCTATGGGTGTCTCTAGTGTTAGCGCATATCACATAATGTTCTTCTTACAAAATTTATTAAATATCATACCTCATTCAAACACATCAAATCTCACCAAATCATCTAAACTCAATTGTATAAGATCAACCCAGAATAAGTCTCAAATAGTCCGTTATAGTCACCGTACAACGGTCACTCTGCTTAGTTCTCCTTATTTATATCCCAGGTGCATAATCAACTATCCAATCAATAAAAGATCACAAGATGAAAAGCACAGCGTTCAAAGATGAAAAAAGTTGATGCGCACAAATTGAAGACACAGATGTTCCACTGTTATTTTGATCTCAAACACCATCAGATGTGAAATCTTCACAGCTTCTAACTTTACATGGAGATCGTTCAGGGTTTGACTTGCTCCTTTCATTCATCATCCAATCATCAATCGGGTCTCAACACAGGCCATGTTTCCTTATTACTTTATCAGGAGACCTTTCACAAATAGTATCAACAATTATTCCCTTTCTTATACATTCACCATACACTTCTTAACAATATCAAAGTTTTAAATAATACCTTAACAGCCCCATTAGAGCATCTGGTACACCAAGGACTACCTCTGTATTTGGTACAACAGACTCACGTGAATCAGATGGTTTCACGTCTAACTTGCTTCCTCTTTTATAGCGCTATTAATAGAGGCCAATCCACTTCTTTATTAAGACCATGTGGCACCACAGTCCTCCAATTATATATCATTCGTTGTTCTCTGCGGACTAATTCCCACTCGGGATTGCCCACATCCCCCTGTAATTGGAATAACACTACAAACTTCAAATCAGCACCCAAATGATTGAAATGTAGCCAATGATTAACAAGCGGATTCTCCATTTTCTTAAGCCTAATATTGCTAAGATGTTGTATGAAGAGACATGTGAGATTTGATGTGTTTGAATGAGGTATGATATTTAATAAATTTTGTAAGAACATTATATCTAACACTTTTAAAATAAACACCAGTTTGTTCTCGACCCCCAGGGTCAGGATTACTGACTTTCCAAAGCATCTGTCAGCTTTTTAAAGCTTAAACCCTCTCTGTCACATAGAGCTCACAAACATGTATCCAACCTCATGTACCTCATTCTACCACAATATCACTTTCTATTCATTCATACCATGTATTTGTTCAGATCGGAATCGGCTAACGCCGTTAACGGTTATATGTAAGCCACATTGAGCCTACAAAAAGGTGGGAAAATGTGGGATACAAATGTAACAAATAAATAATAAATAATGTGATATGTTTAGAGTGCATACAATTAGTTGGTTTAATATGTAGATGATACAGTGTGACTAATTATAGCCAAGTGTAACCCTTGTATTTACAATAGTGTTAGCGCATGCTAATTTTTAGCGTGCACTAAAAGCATTAGCGCACCTACAGCGTGGCTTAGTAAACAGGGCCCTAAGCTTTTTGGAATGGATGCTCCTGCTGTATGTAACTGGCACAAGCACATTTATGATGGTTCAATATATGGTGTCTAAAAAATCAGCGCAAAAAAGGGCATATGAGTATTCTATAAGCCATGATTAAAGTTAGGTGCAATTTATAGTATTAGCACTTATGGCTGGGAATACCATCTAGCTTAAAAAAAAAAAGTCCAAGTGAAAAAATGCACAAAATCAAGTCATTGGGATTAGACTGGCCACACAGACATCCCAGCAGAGCAGTGGGGCACCCTTGAGGGGCAATGCAGTGGTCTTCACATAAAAGGTCTCAGGTACACATCTCACTGTTACCCCCTTATATTGTATGGTCAGCCTCAAAATCCCATCACAAACCTATTGTACCCAACTGTACACTACTACAATAGCCACGGTGTCACCTATGTGTGGGTATAGTAAGCTTTTGGTGAGTTTTGGAGGGCTCACACTTTCCACCACAAGTGTAACAGTTTGAGTGGCATATGGGCCTGGGTTCCCTTCTGTAGAATGCATTGCAGGAACTTGCTGATGTAATAGGACTGGCCATAACATCTGAAGCTACTACTACTACTACTTAACATTTCTAAAGCGCTACTAGGGTTACGCAGCGCTGTACAATTTAACATGGAAGGACAGTCCCTGCTCAAGGAGCTTACAATCTAAAAAGACAGGTGTACAATCTAAAGACAAGTGTAGAGTCCGTCTGGTGGGTGATACTATATTTCATGAGAGGTTAGGTGCCGAACGCAGCATTGAAGAGGTGAGTTTTAAGCAGAGATTTGAAAATGGGTAGGGAGGGAGCTTGGCGTAGGGGTTGAGGAAGATTGTTCCAGGCAAAGGGTGAGGCAAGGCAGAATGAGCGGAGCCTGGAGTTGGCAGTGGTGGAGAAGGGAACTGACAGGAGGGATTTGTCCTGTGAGCGGAGGTTACGGGTGGGGACATAGGGGGAGTTGAGGGTAGAGAGGTAGTGAGGAGCCGCAGATCGGGTGCATTTGTAGGTAAGGAGGAGAAGCTTGAATTGTATGCGGTATCTGATCGGAAGCCAGTAAAGTGATTTGAGGAGAGGAGTGATGTGAGTATATCGGTTCTGGCGGAAGCTGTCATAGAGACTGGTATATATGGTTTCTTTCACCTCTTTGGAGGGTGGGAGGGGGCCAGTGACCACTGGGGGAATAAGAGAGGGTCATGCCTCAATCCCTCTAGTGGTCATCTGGTCATTTAGGGTGCCTTTTTCTGGATTAGTCATGATAAAAACAGGTCTAGACCAAAACTCCTAAATTGTAGCCCTGGATGTTTTTGTTATGTTTCCTTATGGCAGAAAATGTCTAGGTTTTGGGAACGCCCAAATCCTGCCCCAACATGCCCCCTTGTGATTTGAACACATTGCAGACGAACTGCATAACAAAATGTTTAACAATTTGGAAGTTTTGACAAGTAAAACATCTAAATGCCGCTTTGTGCTACATTTTGAACATTTTTCTGTTTCAAAAATGAACCCCATAACTGCCTTAGTACATAGGACACATCATCAATTGTCTCTGTTTTTGTAATGTTAAAACTTCAAGACATAATACTTTTAGTTTCCTCCATAACTCTTCGAACATCTTCAAGCTGTCAACTAACGGAGTCAGCAGGTTCGTCATCACAATCCGACACTGATGCTTCACATAATATATGACAAAAGTAGCCATATTTTTATGTCTTCTTCTCCTTTTGTTAATATATATTTGCTGTTTTATAATGAAATAAGCAGTGCTTTGGGTGATATCCTGATATGCAAAAATGATATTATTAATCTTCAAAACATTGTCACAATATACTATTGTTTTATTAAAATTCTATTAACTTTGTATTTCAAATTACTATGTAAGCTGCATTGAGCCTGCATTATGTGGGAAAGCGCGGGGTACAAATGTAATAATAATAATATAGTGTGCGTGTGTGATGCCATTTGTGACAGCACAACCACGCAATCAGCCTAGGCTGAGGCCTGGGCACTGTCAACACGACTCATCTCCACCACCGATCCTTCTCCTGCTCTGATGCCCCTGATCCAATCCTCCTTCTGATCCTCTCTGTTCTGATCCCCCAACCCCCCCTGCTCTGATCTGCCCTCCAAATCCCTTTGATTCCCTCACTCTGATTCCTCCAATCTGCTGTAGATCTGATCTCCCCAACCCTCTCTAAGCCCCTCCCAGAAGCAAAGCCCTTCTCTCCAATCCAATCCTCTCCCCATCCCCTCAGATCCACTCCAGACCCCTCACCCAATCTTGGTATTTACCTGGAAATAAACCCTGGTGATACTGTAACAAGAAGTGGGAGAGGTTCCCTTTCACTCCCATCTCATCTGACTCTGGATTCAAAATTGGCATCAATGACCCCTAGAAGTATTCTCACAGTGCTATCACTAGGAATCAGCCTTCCACATAAGAGCAATAGGGTGACCCCAAGTGATAGTATCACAAAAAAAAAAAAACGCTAGGTGTGATCAATGCCATTTTTGATCCCAGAACCATTTGGGGTGGGAGCAGAGGGGACAGCTCCCACCACTTACTCCAAGCCACTAGGGCTTACTTCCAGGTAAGACCCAGAGGTGGGTTGGGGGTCCAGAGGGTTCTGGAGGGATGGATTTGGTAAAGTTGGATGGTTTTTGCTTCAGGGGATGGACAGAATTCAGCAGCATGCCTACTGTTGACAGGCAACCCAAACCAAAACAGAAGGAAATCAAATGAAGTATATATAAAATAAAACAAAATGAAACATGACCCTCAAATGAAATGAAATGACTGAAATGAAAATGTCCTGCTTGCACACTCCTAATACACAATGGCAGATTTAACTGATGAGGTCAGACTATATGGTTTTAGTGAGTGTGGGAGTAAGAACTCATGATTGGGTATTATGGAGTTTGTTGGAAAGTTAAGTGAGGAAAAGGCAAAATGTTAACAGCTGCTAGTGGCCATTATTATAGAAGCCCTATTCACAATTTAGATATTTATATCCTGGCAAATAAATACCTACCTGGCATAAATGTCCAGAACCCAATTTTAGAATGCTGGGTTCTACGGGTGGGGCTTGGCCAGGAGTAAAATCTATATGCTTAGTCCCTATTTCAGAAGAAGAATAAATGTGTGTAACCACCCCCCCCACCCCCCCCCCCATGGGAGATGTCTTTGCAGCAGAGCAGGAGTGGGAGAATCTCCTGGGGGTTACTATGTTGATGAGAGCTGGTAGAGCTGCCTACATTGGGAGGAGTTGGGAGACTGATACAGTTGATGTTATAAAAGCATGATTGACACTTGACAGCATTCTTATGCATGGAGTTGGGTTTGATGGGAGAAAAGCATCTGCATTACTGAGAGTGTGGTCTTTGTTTGCCCACACCCCTGCTGAGACTCTAGAAGTTAAGGGGATGCCCTGTCCTTGCATAAGAAGCAGGTCATGCAGGGAAAAAAACACATAATAAATGGCAGAGGATAGGTTGAGGCAAAGACATGAGGGCTCTGGGACAAAGGGATTGGAGACCTCAAGAGCAAAGCAGATGGGCAACATGCAGGAGACTGAGGTGGGCGAGGAGTACGGTACTGCACCTCAAAGAAGTTCCAGGCCACGATTGAATCTGGCAGCTGGAAACGAGCCTAGTGGGACATTCTTAAGGAACAGCGAAATCAGCCCTAGGTTGATCTGCCTGCAGGACGGGTTTGAGCCTACTAGGACTTGGAGAAATAACTGTGAGATTTAGCCAGGCCCCGGCCTACACCCAGCTCATTAAACAACACTTTTTGTAGATCCTGGTCTGGATGCCTAGCCCAAAGAGCTTAGCCAGTATCCAGGACTGTGTGAGTGGGACCAGGGTTACAGGTGTATGTCCTGATACTTCAAGATTGGGATTTATATCGGTTTATTATATGTGTGCATGGATGTTCCAGCTGTATATAGCTGGCATAAGCACATTGAATACTGTATATATTTTAGAATATACTCTAAGCCTGCAGAACCTGTTCTAAAATATGAGAGGAACTGGAAACACCTTGACCTGGATGTCTCAATTCTTTTACATTCCAGGGGTGGACTGACCATTGGAACAATAGGGCATTGACTGAGGGCCCACAGCAGTAGGGGGCCTACTCTCCCCTAACTTACATCTAAATTAATCAGTTTTGATAGGTGGTTAGGGACCCATGATCGTTATTGCTCAAGGGCCCAGATCACTGTCTGTCGGCCCTTGCTACATTCTATTTAAAATGCCACTCACTGTATCAGACTCCACCTCCGGGATTTTATGTGGTAGCCATGTTAGTCCACTTTTAAAGGTAATCAATAGAAATAAAACAAAATAAAACATGGAAAAGAAAATAAGATGATACCTTTATTATTGGACATAACTTATTACATTTCTTGATTAGCTTTCGAAGGTTGCCCTTCTTCGTCAGATCGGATATAAGCAAATGTTGGTAGATGACAGTATATACAAGTGAAACATCAAAGCATTTCAGTGACAGTCTAACAGGATGGGGGTGGGTAGGTGAGAGACAGGGAGATATGCATGCAGACAGGATGGTGTCAAAGTAGTACAATTCTGTGGTTTATAATAGGCTAGAAAACCCAGATCTTTGTTAAGTCCTGTCTGGTGGGTGTCAAAATATTCAATCATTCTGATTTCAAAGATCTTACGTTCCTGTATTGCTTTAAAGTTCCCTTTTAGGATTCTTACCATGAAATCACTGGTACAGTGTTCTGGTTTTGTAAAGTGCTGCCCCATAGGTGTGACATCTTTATTGGTACTAGCATTGTTCATATGGTGTCTATGTAAATTAAATCTCTTCTTTAGCATGTGACTTGTTTCTCCAATGTAGCAGCCTTCGTTGCATTTTTTACTCTGAATGATATATACCACATTGGAACATGAGCATGTGAAACAGTCCTTAATGTTGAATATTTTTCCTTTCTGAATGACCGTGGGGTCCTGTGAAATATTTTGGCATAGTTTGCAGCTGGATATATTGCAAGGATGTGTGACATTCTTTCCTTTTTGAGTCTGTGTTGGGAGCTTACTTCAAATTAGCTTGTGTTTTAAGTTGGGTGGCTGTCGGAAGGCCAGCACTGGTGGGGATGGGAATATCTCTTTCAGTAATTCATCCTCCTGGAGTAGAGGCTGCAGATCTTTTATGATTTTTCTTATTTTTTCCAGCTCTGGGTTGTATATCACTATAAGGGGGATTCTGTCTGTGGCTTTTTTTTTCTTTGTACTGTAGCAGATTTTCCCTGGGTGTTTTGAGGGAGGAGGCAATATTCTTGGAGATTATTTTGGGGTTGTAGCCTTTCTGTTTGAAGGATGCAGTCAGGATTTCAAGGTGTCTGTCTCTGTCCCCTGGGCCAGAGCAGATACGGTGGTATCTTGTGGCTTGGCTGTAAATAATGGATCTTTTTGTATGTGAAGGATGGAAGATGGAGTTGTGGAGGTAGCTGCATTTGCCCCCACCGCTGCTCCCCCCCCCCCCCCCCGAGGCTGTCATGCCACCCCCCCCCTCCGTCCGCCACCCCCCTCCATCCGCCACTGGGCAGGGCCCCCTGCATTGAAATCATAGCACCTCACCTCCATGTGAAAGCGCAGCAGGCAGCGGCAGATCGCCTCCCTTCGGGCCTTCCCTCCCTGTGTCCCGCCCTCACGGAAGTTACGTCAGACGAGGGCGGGATACAGGGAGGGAAGGAGGCCCGAAGGGAAGCAATCTGCTGCTGCCTGCTGCACTTTCACACAGCGGTGAGGCACTGTGATTTCAATGCAGGGGGCCCGGCCCGGTGGCGGACAGTTGATAACGGAGCCGAGGGCGGGTGGGTGGGACTGCAGCGCCGGGCCCCCCTTGGACACCCGGGCCCGGGGAATTTTGTCCCCCATGTCCTCCCCTCTCGGCGGCCCTGCATAGATTTAGCATACATTTAGGAGATAAATTTAGGAGCATAATCTTTATAGAATAAGGCCCTTAGGAAATCATTTTCACCTAAGTGTATTCTATTTAAGATTTAGGTGCGGGGGCCACAGAGGCCTGCCCCCCCCCCAATTGGATCTGTGCCCCTGGTTTGACTAGCAGGGGTCACAACCCCTGTCAACTGAAGCGTTTTTTCCAGTGCTGGTCTCTGGCTCCGCCACATTTCCTGCCCTGCTCTCTCTTCCCCTCACATCCGGCATACTTATTTTAGTAAAACTGAGCATACCAGACATGACATGAGGGGAAGAGAGAGCAGGGCAGGAAATGTGGTGGTGCCGGAAACCAGTGCTGGAAAATGCGCTTCAGCCAGCGGGGGTTGGGGACCCCCGCCAGTCAAGGTATGTGCAGCAGGAGTAGGAGCAGCAGTGGCGGTCGGTGGGTCGGTGGGGGGTAGCAGACCAAAATGTGCCCCCTCACTTTGGGCTCTGGCCCCCTCCCACCTCGAGGTCTGGCTATGCTCCTGATTCCAGCAACTAAAACTACGTGCATCCATTTACACCAATGAAATCATGGCATAAATCTCTGCATAAACATTTACACTGACTGGGCCATATTCTATAACAACATGTGTAAATTTGGGAATGCCCATGAAATGCCCATTTCCCCGCCCATAACCATGCTGTTTTTTGGATGAGCGCAATAGAATTTAAGCGCAGTGGGTTACTGCATATACTTAGTGAATTATGCGCATAAATTCTAATTATTGCCAATTAGTGTTCATCATTGCTTGTTAATTGCTGTTAACAACGCTGATTGGCTTGTTAAGCTCATTAAGTTACGCACATTGTTATGGAACATGCTTGGATTTAGGCACTGAACACTATATAGAATATATATAGAATCCAGCAATTAGTGTGCAACTGAAAATGGGCTGTGGCCATGGGAGGCATATAGGTAGGTCAGGGGCACTCACTAAAGATGCATGCAGTATTATAGAATTTTGGGGATCCATGCCTAATTTAGGCACACAGGTTCACATCAGGTTTCAGTTGGTGTAAATCCTCGACACTCAAAGTTGGGCACAGATCCTGGTGCTATGCACTATTCTATAAATGGCACCAAACTCGGAGTGCCGTTTATATAATAGCACTCAGATATTTGGGCAACATTTATAGAATCTGGCCCTATGCGTGTACTTTACATATTTTATAAAATATGAATGCACATTTATTTATTTATGACATTTGTACCCCACATTATCCCAAACAGGATCGGGTTCAATGTGGCTTACATACAAGAAAAACTTCCAGTTGAAGTACAATCAAGATCATTTTAACATATCAGGAAAGATTACATGTTTTCTGTATAATGAAGTCTAGAGAATTAGCTTAGTTGAAACAGATAACATCAGTTTATTGTCTATTGATGAGATGAGTACTAAACAGAAAGGCCTTTAATAGTTTGCAAAATCTTAAATAATCATCCGTACATCTTAGTTGCTTAGGTAGAGAGTTCCACAGTTTGCTGCTCTGATTTGTAGGGGGTTGGCCACTCCATCTGGGCTCTTCCACTTTGGCATGGTTTGGGTCTGAGGTTGTTTAAACCATGTCAATCCATTTTAAAGTCTACCGTGGGTTCACTTGTTAAAGAATAGCTCTTACAAGAGTGACAGTTTCTCAGGAAGTAGTAAAATGTTAAGGAAAGAAGTAGGCACATGGGAAGTTAGGCTTTCTGTACTTGTAAAATTCACAGTAATGGTACTGCATCCCTTTAAGGCATACTATCTCTCCTTTCCCTACTTAAGAAAATAAAAATAAAAACAAACATTTCTTCATAAATTGGCAACTGACTTGTAATTGCAAGCCTGTTAAAGCACTTGAAATAGTAGACTATAGTTCAAATTTGTATTAGGCCATGGCTTCCCCATAACTCTGATGCTCTGAATTCCAGCCTGCAAATGTGGTGATTAAAGAGATAGGACTAATTGGATTTCACAGTTGCACAACATTTTCTGGTCACATACTAACTCCATCCCTGGGAATCCCTACATGCAGATCACATAATAGTACACATAATTTTTATGGCGCATATACACATATATTGGGCCTTTCAATTTAATAAGAACCATTTTCCATATGTACAACATGCTTTATACACATGGAAAGCTGGTATAAATGCTGGCACCTATTTAGGTGTAGATTGGGTGGATTATATAACAAAGTAATTCATAGGAACACCCCCTAAACATACCCTCAAAATTATGCATTTTAGGATTTACTTGCTGATTATTATAGAATACGATCTGTGCATAAATCCCAATGACAGCCAATTAATACCAATAATTGGTAGTTAGCAGCCAACAGGGCTGGCCCAAGGCAAGATGCCATCTGAGGCGGAGCTAACATGCTGCCCCCCCCCCCCCCGTGGGCCGAGATGCCACCCCCCCCCAGGCCAAGATGCCACCCCCTCCCTCCTTTTGTGGCGGTCCAAACCCAGCAGCGGCAGCAATTCCCATAGGCTGCCCTGCCACTGGCACCTGCTGTATATTATGGGTATAGTTATGAACTATGAAATATGAACCATGGTTAAGGCCGGTAAGAGCTAAGGCCTAAGAGCATATAGGTTGACAGGCCTAAGTATTTGAGTGTCTCTTAGTTGACCTCTTTACTGAATCAGAGCTCATAATCTGCTGATACCTAAGTAAACACTATAGATAATAAACATTATGCACCCTAGAGCAGAGTCAAAGGGCAAAGGCCATAAATCATGAGGCCCAGGAACTTATGATCTGATAAGATGTCCTGGCAGGCAAACTGGCCTGGGAAAGGTGGAGACCATAAACAGACACGGGAATATGGTTTAGCAGCTGAGATAAACTAAATGACTTTGAAAGAAGGCAGGATGATCCTGGGTAAGATGGCTTGTTGAGGCATTGTAAATCATTGTTAAACACAAGTGTATAAAAGTAGCTGTTTTAGTCCAGTATGTTGGAGCGATGGATACAGAGAGCATATGTATGCAGCAGTTCTATCCTCCCATGAGAAAATATTAATTGTATCAATATACTTAGTAAGTGAATAAAAATACTTTCTCATATACGCGCAGTCTTAGTCTTTTATCTCTCTCTAAATTGCGGGTGGTTGGTGAGTACTAATTTGGGAGGTGATACAAGCAGCCTTCAGTCTTTTGAAAAACACTGCCTCATCCCTTTACTGCGCAGGGCCGGTCTTAGGCCGAGGCTTAGGGGGGCCCCGCGCCTCAGTCAGCCTCTTCCCAGGGCCGGCGGCGATCCGACGACACGCTATTCTGCCCGCCCTGGCGCCCTCTTCTCCCCCCCAACCAACAAGGATCCTTTTTCTTTTAAATTTACCCGCCTCCATCGCTGACTCGCTGGAATCTGACTAGACACTGGACAGCACAGCAGGCATCGTCACTGAAAGCACTCCTCCCCTCCCAAGTGCACCCGATGTCTCTAGCAGAATGGAGAAGCTTCCTGATTCGTTCATTCTCAGTGTCCCGCCCTCGAGGGCAGGGCTCAGGGAGAGAGGGGAATTGCTGGATAGGGATGAATGGAGGGGGCAGGTGACAGAGGAGCATGGATGGGCATGGATTGGGAGGGCAGGGCTCAGGGAGAGAGGGGAATTGCTGGAAAAGGATGAATGGAGGGGGCAGGGGACAGAGGAGCATGGATGGGAGGGCAGGGCTCAGGGAGAGAGGATAAATTGCTGGACATAGAGGGGAGGGAAGAGAGATGAAGGAGATGAAATGAGGGAAAAGGAAGAGAGGAGAAAAACTGCACATGGATGAAGAAAATAGGCAGAAGCTGAGGACCAGAAATGAAGAAGAAAGGAGGAAAGGAAAGAAATAAATGGAAAGGAAGCCCTGGAAACGGAGTTAAGAGGACAGATAGCAGCAGAATCAGATACTGGGCCAGCATGATCAGAAAAAGAAAGTCACCAGACAACAAAGGTAGAAAAAAAATAATTTTATTTTCATTTTGGTTTATTCTATAAAGTATGCCTAGTTGCGAGGACAGGTGCTCTGCATATTCTATAATCTGCACGGGAATTTTGGTTTATTCTATAAAGTATGCCTAGTCATTTTTAGTGTTTGGAATATGTCCACTTTGAGAATTTACATCTGCTATCTTATTTTGCAATGTATAGCAATTTCTTTCTAAGAATATTGCTGACAATTCCTGTCAGTGTGGCAAGTGATGAGCGATCATTTTCACGGGGGGGGGGGGGGGGGGGGGGGGCGTCGCCGCCACCGCCACCAACTGATAGTCTGCAGGGGGGGCGCCAACTGATAGGCTGCAGGGGGGCACCAGAGACCCTAGGCACGGCCCTGGGGAGAGGGGAATTGCTGGAAAAGGATGAATGGAGGGGGCAGGGGACAGAGGAGCATGGATGGGCATGGATTGGGAGGGCAGGGCTCAGGGAGAGAGGGGAATTGCTGGAAAGGGATGAATGGAGGGGGCAGGGGACAGAGGAGCATGGATGGGCATGGATTGGGAGGGGAGGGCAGGGCTCAGGGAGAGAGGGGAATTGCTGGAAAAGGATGAATGGAGGGGGCAGGGGACAGAGGAGCATGGATGGGCATGGATTGGGAGGGGAGGGCTCAGGGAGAGAGGGGAATTGCTGGATAGGGATGAATGGAGGGGGCAGGGGACAGAGGAGCATGGGAGGGCAGGGCTCAGGGAGAGAGGGGAATTGCTGGATAGGGATAAATGGAGGGGGCATGGGACAGAGGAGCAGGGCAGGGCTCAGGGAGAGAGGGGAATTGCTGGACATGGAGGGCAGGGGATAGAGGAGAAATGTTGGGCACGAATGGAGGGAAGGAAAGACTAAGGAAGGAGATGCACATGGATGGAGGGGAAGGGATAGAGGAGAAATGCTGGACATGGATGTAGGGAAGGGGAGGAAAGTAGATGCACATGGAAGGAGGGGAGTGAGGAGAAATGCTGGATATGCATGGAGAGGAAATTGCTGAATTTAAGGGCTGCATTGGCACACTGAAGGCAGATGCTGAAACTCGAGAAAGGATAGGGACAGGGCTACAGATGGTAGACAGGACACATAAGGACACAGGAGGATGGTGGACATGGTGAGAGAAAAAATATCAAATGGAAAGAAGACACTGCATAAAACAGAAGACACTGGGACCAAAGCGAATAGAAAAACCAAATGATCAGACAACAAAGGTAGAAAAAAGTATTTTATTCAGAATTTATTAATTGGAATATGTCAGCTTTTGGAAATGTGCATCTGTGATATTTTGCATGTAAGTTTCAATTTTTCTAGTATTGCTGCATGCTGAGTCTGACTTCTTGAGGTAACTTTCCAGTTCAGTATTTTGCCTTCATATCTGTTGTGTCATGTGTTTTTTTATGTGTGATCAAGGTGCAGTATCCTGCTAGCGTGTAGCATTTGCAGCCCTTTTTGTCTTGTTTTTTTTACGAGGTAGTGTATTGGTGTTTTAGAGCCTGGTGTAATTACAGTTCTGCCTTTCCACACATAAGGTTGTGCTCGTCCTGTCCTTGGAATTAGTGCTGTTATGGTTTGGTAAGGTTATGAGTGTGTTTTTGCACAAGTTTGTGTATAGTGTTTTGCAGTGGAGAGATTGTGTGTCCGCACCTCTGACCCCCCCCCCCCCCCCCCCCCGGGGTTATGAGAATTGGAACTACTAATTGTAGTGGACTTGAACGGAATAATTTCTGGGGAGGGGGAGTTTCATGATAGCATTGTGCTTATTATTTCAATCAGTTTTTCTGTACAAGTTTAGCTTCATTTGTCTTTATTTGAAATTTCATAAATAAAAAGTTTTCTAAAAATTGAATAATATTATCAATGGGGTGGAGCTGGGGTGGGGGCGGGGCTAGGATGGGGCGGGGCTAGGATGGGGCCCCACCAAATTGGTCTGCATAGGGCCCCACACTTGCTAAGACCGGCCTTGTTACTGCGGCTGCCTGAATGCTGACAAAACAGGAAGTTATATCAGAGGGGCAGCAGCAGTAAAGGGAAGAGGTGGGTGTTGGCAGCTACAGGGCAACATATGGGAATCGATGCCGCTGCCGGGTTTGGAATGTCACCATGAGCTAAAACGCCGCGAAGGAGGAGATGCTGCCCCTCCAAGGTGCCACTCCTGAAGAGTGCTGCCTGAGGCACCCGCCTCACATGGCCTAATGGTCGGGCCACCCCTGGCAACCAATTATTGGCACTTATTGGCTTATTAATCAATTAATTTCCACGCACACATAGGCAATGCATGCTGATTTGTATGCACAACTTTAGTCACCATATATAGAATCCAGGGGTTATTGCATGAGAAAGTCCTATTTTAAAATGTGCTAAGCCCATTTCTTAGCACATTTTAGTAAAAAGGTCCCTAAATAACTATCATTTTCTACTTTTGTTTCTGCCCAGAGAATATCTTATAATTTACCTTGTTTATAAGAATATCTGTGTTCTCAGTGTGTTCCTTCTAATGGAAATAGTGCCTATTATAAGAACATCCCCCTTATAGCCATATCATTATGCAGTATCCAGTTTATCCCTTCTTATGGCACTAATTTTTGTTTTAAAACTTTTTCATGGTAATATAATTTTTACCTTTCCTTTGAAATTAATTTCAGTAATAGGGACTTTCTGTTAAACAGGAGTGGGCTTCCAAATCTTTAAAACACAAATGGCTTCTTGGGAATGAAACAGAGATCAGAGTAACAAAATGAGTAATTTGGTTTCTTATTAAAGGGCCAGATTAAATAAGGTTTTTCCCTCCAAACACAGAAGGGGGAAAAAGCCTTTGGGCATCAGGCTCTAAATTCCTGGTTCCCAAACCTGTACTGGAGGACTCCCAGCCAGTTGAATTTTCAGGCTATCCATAATGAATATGTATGAGACAGATTTGCATGTAGTGGAGATTTTGCATGCAAATCTATCTCGCACATTTTCATTGTGGATATTCTGAAAACCTGACTGCCTTGGGATTCCCCAGGACTGGTTTGGGAATCACTGCCCTAAATAGTCAAACTTCCTAGAATAATTCATCATTTGCATGTCATGGGTGTAGAGGGAAGCTGCTTTTCAGTAATTAAAAACATTGTCTTCCCTCTTACAGGTAAAGGAACTTCCACTTTGATATCCCACGTTACTCTCTCCTACCGCAAGAAGACTATTTAGATTTTTGCCTTCCTGGAGCAGCTAGAACCATGAATCCTGTTTTGTTTTGTTTGTTTTTACTAGGAATACCATGTGCTATAGGAGTTATGAATGCATACATGATAGGAATGTCTCCTTCAGAACTCCTGCACTGTGATTAATTACTTTTGTATGATACAGGGTGACAACATGTGCTGATGAGGCTGCTTTAAACACTGCATCACTGACAGGGAAGATCTATGAGTTAGAATGGACAACAAACACAACATGAATCAACAATATAGTATTAACAGTAGCTTTCAAGGTAAGACAATGAACAAACCTCATACCACATTGATCGCTCCCCCCCCCCCGCCCCAAATGCTTTGACCACTAACTTTGCAGAAAAGTGATGTTTTCTGACTGTTGTATATACTCAATTATAAAACAAGAAATTTGTGTGAAAATGCATGTGAAAAACTGGGGTCGTCTTATCTATGGGTAACACCCGTAGCACTAAGAAAATTAATTCCCCCTCCACACTCTTATCAGTACCAGCCTCAGATTGGCATCTCATTCTCCCCTCCCCCAGCCATGTACCTTCAAATCTCTCTTCCATACAGCACTGGCACCTCAGTGGTACTCCTAGGCTACCTGAGGTCTGCTCCAGAGTGCTTTCTCTGGGTCGGACTGGTCCTGCCCATGCAGAAATAGAAGTTGAGTCATAAGGGACAGAGCAGACCTCAGGTGGCCTACATCATGTACCGCTACAGTACCAGTGCTGTATGGAAGAGAGATTTGAAGATACATGGGGGAAGGGGGAGGAACCAATAAAAAAAAGACATGCTTGGGGGTGCAGCAGAGAGGGGATGTTGGTTCTATGTGTCTGGATAGGGCGGCAGAGAAGGCATGCTGGATCTGCATGGTGGAGTGTGAGTGAGGTAGGGAGAAGAACATGCTGCCTGGGTAGGAGTGTGAGTGAGGAAGGGAGAATTGTGTGTGTGAGGGCAAAAGGCCTGTTGGCTGGAGAGGGTGGGGTGGAGGGTCAAATTTGGCTGTGTGTGGCCTCAACTTATACAATGAGTCACACCAATTTTGGCCATTTTTAGTCCCAAGACAACTTTCAACTTACACACGGATGAACTTATAGACGAGTATATACAGTAGTCAATTTTGATATTTGGTTTGGCATGTATTTTGTTAGCTATTGAAGATTTGTTCAGAGACATTATACAAATATGGAGTTTTTGACCTATGATCAATATATGCTTATTTGGTTATACTGAATAGTTTCAATAGGTGATAGCATTGTATTTCTGAGGTCTATTTTCTCCATAAAAATCTTCTGTATGTTTCTTTTGCGTGTTAATGGAAATGGAATATTGTTAATTGTTGAAATAAATCATAGACTTTACCAATTTGAATCGAGGTGTGTAATACGTATTTTAATTTTTGACTTTGTATTTTGTTATTTTCAAGTCTTTTTTGGTTTTGGATTTATGGTTAAGCTGCATAGGCTCCCATTAGAACATAAGAAAAACCATACTGACTGAAAAGGCCATTGAGTTCAGCATCCAATGGCTGTGATGTATAATCCAAACATATTCCTGGTATGATTCAAGCCTGAGTCTAATATTTTAATCACATTCATATACAATTAATGAGATAATAGTGATCTATTATTATCCAAGTCACTCTAAGGAAAAATATTCTACATGCACATGTAGATGGTAATTACATAACCCCTTTTCCATATGGAAAGCATGTCATGCATGTAGAAGTAGGCTTTTATAATATAGCAAATATTATACATGTGGAAAAAAACCATCATAAGAATGTTCCTATATTTTTGTAACCTGTGCATATGCATTCTTGGGATTGTAGTTTGGGTGGCGCTGCAGTAGACTTCCAATGTATGCATGTTTAAAAAAAAAAAAAATACATGTACATGCAGAGTACACACACATTTACACAAGGCTTTTTTGAGGGGGTACTTGGGGGTACTGAGTACCGGCACCTTTTCCATTGTCTGCTAAAAATGACCCATGGTCCCCAAGTTTTAATGAAAGAGCTCAGTTCTGCCTTGTCATAGATTCTGTCACTGGTTGCAGGGGTTCTGGCTATTGGGATGTGGGTCCCTCAGTGATCACCCCACCCCTGAAGGGTGGTCTGGCATTTGAGTACCAGCACCTTTTTTGCTAGAAAAAATGCACTGCATTTACAGTGGGGGAAATAAGTATTTGATCCCTTGCTGATTTTGTAAGTTTGCCCACTGACAAAGACATGAGCAGCCCATAATTGAAGGGTAGGTTATTGGTAACAGTGAGAGATAGCACATCACAAATTAAATCCGGAAAATCACATTGTGGAAAGTATATGAATTTATTTGCATTCTGCAGAGGGAAATAAGTATTTGATCCCCCACCAACCAGTAAGAGATCTGGCCCCTACAGACCAGGTAGATGCTCCAAATCAACTCGTTACCTGCATGACAGACAGCTGTCGGCAATGGTCACCTGTATGAAAGACACCTGTCCACAGACTCAGTGAATCAGTCAGACTCTAACCTCTACAAAATGGCCAAGAGCAAGGAGCTGTCTAAGGATGTCAGGGACAAGATCATACACCTGCACAAGGCTGGAATGGGCTACAAAACCATCAGTAAGACGCTGGGCGAGAAGGAGACAACTGTTGGTGCCATAGTAAGAAAATGGAAGAAGTACAAAATGACTGTCAATCGACAAAGATCTGGGGCTCCACGCAAAATCTCACCTCGTGGGGTGTCCTTGATCATGAGGAAGGTTAGAAATCAGCCTACAACTACAAGGGGGAAACTTGTCAATGATCTCAAGGCAGCTGGGACCACTGTCACCACGAAAACCATTGGTAACACATTACGACATAACGGATTGCAATCCTGCAGTGCCCGCAAGGTCCCCCTGCTCCGGAAGGCACATGTGACGGCCCGTCTGAAGTTTGCCAGTGAACACCTGGATGATGCCGAGAGTGATTGGGAGAAGGTGCTGTGGTCAGATGAGACAAAAATTGAGCTCTTTGGCATGAACTCAACTCGCCGTGTTTGGAGGAAGAGAAATGCTGCCTATGACCCAAAGAACACCGTCCCCACTGTCAAGCATGGAGGTGGAAATGTTATGTTTTGGGGGTGTTTCTCTGCTAAGGGCACAGGACTACTTCACCGCATCAATGGGAGAATGGATGGGGCCATGTACCGTACAATTCTGAGTGACAACCTCCTTCCCTCCGCCAGGGCCTTAAAAATGGGTCGTGGCTGGGTCTTCCAGCACGACAATGACCCAAAACATACAGCCAAGGCAACAAAGGAGTGGCTCAGGAAGAAGCACATTAGGGTCATGGAGTGGCCTAGCCAGTCACCAGACCTTAATCCCATTGAAAACTTATGGAGGGAGCTGAAGCTGCGAGTTGCCAAGCGACAGCCCAGAACTCTTAATGATTTAGAGATGATCTGCAAAGAGGAGTGGACCAAAATTCCTCCTGACATGTGTGCAAACCTCATCATCAACTACAGAAGACGTCTGACCGCTGTGCTTGCCAACAAGGGTTTTGCCACCAAGTATTAGGTCTTGTTTGCCAGAGGGATTAAATACTTATTTCCCTCTGCAGAATGCAAATAAATTCATATACTTTCCACAATGTGATTTTCCGGATTTAATTTGTGATGTGCTATCTCTCACTGTTACCAATAACCTACCCTTCAATTATGGGCTGCTCATGTCTTTGTCAGTGGGCAAACTTACAAAATCAGCAAGGGATCAAATACTTATTTCCCCCACTGTACATCTTCACAGCAGGTGAACAGACCTCTCACCTTTGCAGCAGGTGTAAATTTATGAGAGAGTATTTGTGCACTATTATGGGTCATTGTAGGTACCTATTTCATAAAGGCATGTAGGTATTCCTTTTATCTGTCACATTCTCAACCTCTCACTTTCCACTGCAACTGTCCATACTGCCTTTATACATTCTGTGGTCACACCTCTCCTTAAGAAGCCTTCACTTGACCCTACTTGTCCCTCTAATTACTGACCCATCTCCCTCCTCCCTTTTCTCTCCAAATTACTTGAGCGTGCTGTTCACCACCGCTGCCTTGATTTTCTCTCCTCACATGCTATTCTTGACCCACTACAATCTGGTTTTCGACCCTCTCCACTCAACCGAAACTGCGCTTACTAAAGTCTCCAATGACCTATTACTGGCTAAATCCAGAGGTCAATATTCCATCATTCTTCTTGATCTTTCCGCTGCTTTTGACACTGTCGATCACAGCATACTCCTCGATACCCTGTCCTCACTTGGATTCCAGGGCTCTGTCCTTTCCTGGTTCTCTTCCTACCTCTCCCTCCGCACCTTCAGTGTTCACTCTGGTGGATCCTCTTCTACTTCTATCCCTCTGCCTGTCGGCGTACCTCAGGGTTCTGTTATTGGTCCCCTCCTCTTTTCTATCTACACTTCTTCCCTTGGTTCATTAATCTCATCCCATGGCTTTTCCTACCATCTCTATGCTGATGACTCCCAAATCTACCTTTCTACCCCTGATATCTCACCTTGCATCCAAACCAAAGTTTCAGCATGCTTGTCTGACATTGCTGTCTGGATGTCTCAATGCCACCTGAAATTAAACATGACCAAAACCGAGCTTCTCATTTTCCCCCCAAACCCACCTCCCCACTCCCCCCGTTTTCTATTTCTGTTGATGGCTCTCTCATTCTCCCTGTCTCTTCAGCTCGAAACCTTGGGGTCATCTTTGACTCTTCTCTCTCCTTCTCTGCTCATATCCAGCAGATCGCCAAGACCTGTCGTTTCTTTCTTTACAACATCCGTAAAATCCGCCCCTTTCTTTCCGAGCACTCTACCAAAACCCTCATCCACACCCTTGTCACCTCTCGTTTAGAGTACTGCAATCTGCTTCTTGCTGGCCTCCCACTTAGTCACCTCTCCCCTCTCCAATCGGTTCAAAACTCTGCTGCCCGTCTCGTCTTCCACCAGGGTCGCTTTACTCATACTACCCCTCTCCTCAAGTCGCTTTACTGGCTCCCTATCCGTTTTCGCATCCTGTTCAAACTTCTTCTACTAACCTATAAATGTACTCACTCTGCTGCTCCCCAGTATCTCTCCACACTCGTCCTTCCTTACACCCCTTCCCGTGCACTCCGCTCCATGGATAAATCCTTCTTATCTGTTCCCTTCTCCACTACTGTCAACTCCAGACTTCGCGCCTTCTGTCTCGCTGCACCCTATGCCTGGAATAAACTTCCTGAGCCCCTACGTCTTGCCCCATCCTTGGCCCCCTTTAAATCTAGACTGAAAGTTCACCTCTTTAACATTGCTTTTGACTCGTAACCACTTGTAACCACTCGCCTCCACCTACCCTCCTCTCCTTCCTGTACATATTAATTGATTTGATTTGCTTACTTTATTTTTTGTCTATTAGATTGTAAGCTCTGTGAGCAGGGACTGTCTTTCTTCTATGTTTGTGCAGCGCTGCGTACGCCTTGTAGCGCTATAGAAATGCTAAATAGTAGTAGTAGTAGTAGGTATCTATCAGGCTTAGTTTCGAAAGGGATCGCTGGCAATCTTCCGACACAAATCGGGAGATCGCCGGCGATCTCCTGATCCCAACCAAATCGGTATTATCGAAAGCTGATTTTGGCCAGCCCCAACTGCTTTTTCATCGTGGCGCCGGCCAACCTTCAAGGGGGCGTGTTGGTAGGGTAGCGAAGGCGGGATGGGGGCGGGATGGGGGCGTGGGTACGGGATGGTCGGCTTCACCTTATAATGGAAAAAAAATGGCTGGCTCGAACGAGCATTTCGCTGGCCGGACTTGGTCCATTTATTTTTAGGACCAAGTCTGAAAAAAGTGCCCCAACTGACCAGATGACCACCAGAGGGAAGCAGGGATCACCTCCCCTTACTCCACCCAGTGGTCACCAACCCCCTCCCACCCCCCAAAAAAAACTAAAACTTTTTTGGCCAGCCTGTATGCCAGCCTGAAATGTCATACCCAGCTCCTTGACAACAGTGTGCAGGTCCCTGGAGCAGTTTTTAGAGGGTGCAGTGCACTTCAGGCAGGTGGACCCAGGCCCATCCCCCCCCCCCCCCATCTGTTCCACTTGTGGTGGTTAATGTTGAGCCCACCAAAAATCCTCAAAACCCACTGTACCCACACGAAGGTGCCCCCCTTCATCCCTTAGGGCTATGGTAATGGTGTAGAGTTGTAGCAAGTGGGTTTTGGGGGGGGCTTTGGAGGGCTCTGCACCCAAGGTAAGGGTGCTATGCACCTGGAAGCTATTTTTGTTTTGTTTTTTTAATTTTTTTAAGTGCCCCCTAGGGTGCCCGGTTGGTGTCCTGGCATGTGAGGGGGGCCAGTGCACTACAAATGCTGGCTCCTCCCACACCCAAATGCCTTGCATTTTGCTGGGTTTGAGATGGCCGGGCCCGGTTTCCATTATGGCTGAAAAACGAAGTCAGCCATCTCATATAAACCCAGCGATCCTATTCTAAACTCGGCGAGCAATTTGGCCTGCGCCAAACATATTTCGAAAATACTCTTGGCTCCGCCCCGTCACGGAGCCAGCCCCAAAGATGGCTATCGATTTGGCCAGCGCCGTTCGATTATGCCCCTCCAAGTTACCTTTATAATATAAGTATAAAATGTGTTAACTGTAGGGACTAATTTGATAACTGTATAGACTGTGTAACTGTGTAAATATTATGGGCCCCCTCTATAGGTACCCTGATGCCATATGGTCAGAGCTTATTCAATAATGGCATCAGAACACCCAGATTCCGTTATAAAATACTAGCATAGCCCAGCATCAGTGTTCTTCATGTATTTGCCTATATGTAAACACTCCTATATAAGTATGCAAGGGTGTGCATAAATTTAGTTACCCACATTTGTGGAAGTCCCACCCATACCCCTCCTATTTGCCACCCCATGTGAACTTTACTCTAATATTAATGCGCTATACAACTCATGCTCCCTTACAGAATAGCACTTAGATGCATTTCTTGACACTTACATGCATAAGTGAACATTTACCTATGAATGGGGCTGAGATTCTGCATGTAAATTTAGGCAGCAACACAAACAACAGAGGTGATCCAAGGAATGAAGAACATACAGGAATTCATCTAAATAAAATTTATTGAAGAGGGGTCCAATTTGGCCAAGTTTCAGCTCTGCCTTTGTCAGGGGTCACCATATTCTTCTAAACAAAATTTAAAAGGTTCACTTCAGCAGAAACACTCGGCCAAGATGAAGGCAAAGGCGAAACATGGCCAAATCGGGTCCCTCTTTAATAAAATTTATTGTGGTGAACTCTACTACTACTAATCATTTCTATAGCACTACTAGACATACGCAGTGCTGTACACATTACATGCAGGTACTTTCTTTGTCCCTAGAGGGCTCACAATCTAAGTTTTTGTACCTGGGGCAATGGAGGGTTAAGGGGCCCTTTTACTAAGGTGCGCTGAACAAAGGTTTGCGGTAGTGTAGACGCATGTTTTGGGTGCACACAGAATCATTTTTTAGCGCACCTGTAAAAAATGCCTTTTTAAAATTTTTCCTGAAAATGGGCATTCGGCAAAATGAAAATTACCGCACGTCATTTTGGGTCTGAGACCTTACTGCCAGCCATTGATCTAGTAGTAAGGTCTCATGCAGTAACTGGGCAGTAAAGGTCTATGCGTGTAAAATGCCAATTACTGCCCGATTACCACCCACATGCCAGAAAATAAAAATATTTTCTGGCGCACGTAGTGGACGCACGTCAAAAATTAAATTACCACAAGGGCCACGTGGTAACTCAAAATTGACATGTGTTGGGCACGCATAGGTGCCTAAGCGGCTTACTAAAAAGGCCCCCAAGTGACTTGCCCAAGGTCCTGCAGTGGGAATCAAACCCATGTTGCCAGGATCAAAGACTGCTGCATTAACCATTAGGCCACTCCTTTCTGGTCTTCATTCCTTGGACCACCTCTACTGTTTGGGTTGCTTTGTGTGTTACTGCTGTAGGATATTCACAGATAATGAATTACCTGTGTCCAGGTTCCCCAAGCAGAACTATCTGCAAGCAAATAATCCTGTACTAGGTCTAGGGGTGGGAACCTTGGAACCTAGCCAAATACTTCCGTTAGAAAGAACTGCAGCTGAGAACGCAGGCTGATATATATATTAGATTTATTATGGTATATCAGGTAAGAAAATATAGGTAATGTATACAAAATATAGACACTCTGCAAAGCTTTGGCTGAATACAAAATTACTGGCTGATAAAAATTAGTCTCATACGTCACACTACTAAACACTAATTCTTACTGGTTACCAGATAAAACTACACCACTGATCAGTCACACTATGTTATGAGGTAGTACAGTTATTAGCAGCTTCTCCTGATCACAAGTGTGACGCCACCAGCCTTCTGCTCAGGTAAATACCACTAACTAAACCCAGACCAATAGGCAATAGATCACCGTGTCTCTCACCAAGCTGACCTCAGGGTCGTCTTCTGGGAATGCACGGGACACCTCACAGACTCAAGCTGGTATGGCAGCGAGTCTTAGTCAGAGCTAGGACTGGAACTCTGCAGCAGACAAGGAGGGCACAGGTCACTCAGTGCAGGTACAGCTGAACCACGATACTTTCCTCCAGATACACAGTTCATCAGTTGGTGGACCTTATTAGGTCTCACTGGTCTTCTTTCCACCTCCACCTTCTTCCAAGGCTTCCGACTAACTCCTTTTTGTTCCCGCTCTTCCCAGTACCTCTTGGTCCGGTGGCTGCAGGAACCAATCTGGATCTTCCTCGGCTAACTGCATGGCAAGAACTGTCCGTTGTTCTTGACCTTCAAGTTGTTACATTTTGGTATGCATTTTCTGTTTCTCACCCGCCTTGCTGGAGCCAGCCTCTCAAGGAGATAAGGGGGGGCCTGGTGTCCTTGGTGTTGAGCTTCTGCTGTAATTTTCCACAAGCTGCAAAGCTGTTTCTTGCTGACGCAGAGATGTGCGGGTCAGGGGTGGATGCAGCCATCTTGTTGAAACAGGATGTCATAGGCTTGTATAGGCCAAGACCAGCAAGGTGAGACACACAGGGAAATACTCCTACACTGCAGAGAGTTTTCTTGCTATAAATTCAGGCAGCCAGTTATAGAGCTGCCCTTTGCATGTCTACTCCTCCCTGTTCTGTGTATGTTTAATATACAAGTACTGTTTTTCTGACCCTACTGGGATCACAATCTAAGATGTTTTTTTTTTAATACCTGGGATAGTGGAGGGTCACCAGGTGCTACAGTGGGAAGCAAACCCATTTCCCCAGGCTCTGAATACAGTGCACTAACCATTAGGCTACTCCTCCACTGCATGTGCTGCCTCTTTGAAAATTATCTTAGAGAGTTTATGGACACATTTTATATCTGTTTTATAGCCTACAAACATTTCCCAGGTCAATTTACAGGAATATGAGTGAATTTTAAAATGTAAAGTGGTCATTGTGGGTTAAAAAAAATCTGAATATTCAGCAACAGTATCCAGATGCTGGCTGCCACTGAATATCTGGATTTTGTGGTCAGTGCAGGAACAGGAAGCAACAGCAGAGGGAGCAGGGAACCAGCGGAGCCAACAGCCACGCGGCTGCTCTCAGCAGGTAGGAAGAATGCGCGGGGGGGGGGGGGCGGCCTTGGATGTGATGCGCCGGGGGAGAGGATGCTGCGCCAGAGGGGTATCATGCTGCACCTGGGGGGGGGTTCGTGCTGCACCCAGGGGGGACAGACGCTGTACCTGGGGTGGGGTGTCGAAGTTGGTCCATGTTCGGTCAGCTGGATGTTCACCATGGATTGGGTCTAGACAATCAAGGAGTTTTGTGTAGTCGATGGTATTGAGGTGTATCGTGAGTCGTAATTTTTCAATTTTCTCTTTGAAGTATTTTGCAAGATTGTCTGCTGATGGGGTGTCTGTGCTGTTAGCAGTAACTGATGTAGTGTTTAATAATTTGTTGACTAGTTGGAAAAGTTTGTGTGTATCTTTGTAGTCTGGTCCAATTTTAGTTTTGTAATATGATCGTTTAGTTTGTCTAATAGTGTATTTGTATTTTCTTTGTAGTTGCTTCCAGGCGTTGAGGGCGGAGTCATCTTTCCTTTTGTTCCATGCTCGTTCTAACCTTCTAACTTGTGTTTTTAGTTTTTTCAGTTCTTCATTGAACCAAGGTATAGAGTTCTTTCTGTGTCAGGTTCTGGTTTGGAGTGGTGCTATGTTGTCTAATATGCTTTTGCATCTATTGTCCCATTCTTGAAGAAATTGGTATGAATCCGTTATTGCTGTCCATTCGTTATTATAGAATTGTTGCCAGAATGTTAATGGATCTATTTTACCTCTTGTGGTATAAGTTAGTCGTTCTTGTTTGTGGTGTAGGTCTTTTATGCGCCATTGAAGGGAAAAGTTTGCTTTGTAGTGGTCGGACCATGGTATAGCTGTCCACTTTATATCTGTTATCACGAGGTTTAGGTCTGAGGAGAATATATATATAATGATATCTAGTGTTTGTCCTTTAGTGTGAGTTGACTGCATATTTGGCCAGTGGAGATCCCACAGTTGGAAGAGATCCCTGCATTCTCTCTCTCCCCCATTCATTCACTGTCTGCCTGCCCTTTCTCTCTGCCTCTTCAATCCACAATTTGCCCTCCCTCTCCCATCCATCCAGGGTTTGCCCTCCCTCTCGCTTCCCCATCCAGGATCTGCCCCTCTCTCCGCCCCTTTTTTCAGCCCCCCAGTTCCAGCCCCCACTATTCCACCAGTCCCCCATTTCAGCCCCAGCCCTTTTCTCTCACCAGTCCCAAGCTTCAGCCCCCCAGCCACTTCTCCCTGTCCGCTTTTCAGCCCCCAGTCCCCAGTTTCAGCCCCTGCCCCTTTTCAGCCTCCAGTCCCAGTACTAGCCCCCTTATCCCACCTACCCCCCTTTTCAGCCCCCAGTTCCAGCCCCCTTCATCCACATGCCTTGTATTAAGGCCCCCCTTTTCAGAACCATTCTCCCACCTGACCCACACATGCCCCATTTTCCCACCAGCCCCAGGCATGGCCCCCATTTTCCCATATTGCCCCTTCTCAGACCCCAGTGCCAGTCCCCTTCTCCCATCCGAGAACCCCCTTCCCAGTCCCCTTGTCCCATCCAAGAACCCCAGTCCCCTTTCCACCCGTCCCCTTCAACCATCCAAGAAGCCCCTCCCCACCCCTTCTCCCATCCAAGAACCCCTGTCCCCTCCCCACCCATCCCCTTCAACCATCTAAGAACCCCCTCCCCACCCCCTTCTCCCATCCATGAACCCCCTCCCCACCTCAGTCCCCTTCTCCCAGTGTAATGCAGTATGGTACAGTGGGAGTATTTACAGGTCAGAGGTTAGTAATATGGTAAGTATTACAGTTCGGTATAGCGCAATAGTAAGCCGTTATAGTATTTAGGGTCTGAGGTCAGCAAGTCTCTAGGGTGTTACAGTATAATGCAGTGAAATACAGTAGTAGTTTACAATCACTAGTGCAGTTTACAATCACTGAGAGTTTACAATCACTAGTGGTTTCGTAAAATGCAATGGAATACAGTAGAAGCAGCTAAAGGTCAGTACCATGCAGTAGGGGCAGTAGTAACTGATGGGAATTTACCAACACTAGTACAATCTAATCAAAAGCAGAGTCACCATGCTATGGGAGGATACTTACTCAAAAGAAAAAGATAATTCCCTTACAAAAGGAAACGTACAAGGAAACACAGGAATATAGATTAACCCTCTCCCCCCCCCCCCAACACTAGTACAATCCAATATGATATAATAAGATATAATAGACACAGATAGAAGATCAGTGCTAACAATATAGGTCCATAATATTGCATTCAAGCATCCTTAATTTAATGCTGCTTACGAGTTGTGGTTCTGTTCGTAGTTCCAGCGGTCGGATGTATATGTGGTCCTTGGTCGTTTATCTTTCTATTTACCTCCACTGACCCAGGATCAATTTGATGGTGTCAGGTACATCCTCGGCGCTTGATCGGTGTTCCCAGGCGTGGGATTGGGGTTAGCTGGTGCAATCATGCGTTTCCTGCCCTGGCCCTATGTATGCATTTCGTTTTTCCGTGCCTCTTTTTTCCCGACAGAGCAGATCGGCTTCGGAGTGGGTGATGTGATGTTCTGCTCCGGTCAACGGGGCCACCGTTGGCTCCCGCGAACGCTCGGCTCAATTGTTCGCTCGTGGAGAGGTCACCTCTCGTGGAGAGGTCAGCGTCTGTCTTAGTTGATGCATGGCGCTTTTCAAGGCGAATATGTGCCTCCTCATGGATTCTCAGTTTGGTTCCGCGCTCGTCGTTCCGTTCGTGGGGAGGATCGGCGGGGAGCCTCGCTCAACTATCCGGCGTTCTGTGCGGCGTGGTCAGCTGCGGACTTCCAAAAACTCAGATTTCTGCCACGACTCAATCAGTCACCTGACCTGTGACTCCGCCATGAGGCACTCAGTCTGTCCGCTGATGCCGCCGAGCGCCAGCCAGAATCGGTCCCTGCCCTGATCCCTCGTTGTTCCGTTTGTGGGGAGGATCGGCAGGGAGCCTCACTCGATCAGTCACCTGACCGGTGACTCCACCACGAGGCACTCAGTCTGTCCACCGATGCCGCTGAACATCAACCAGGTTTGGTTCCGGTGATTGTCGGTCCCTGCCCTGAACCCTGATCCTTCTAGTGTTCGGTCTAAGGTCCGTGCAATCCTGCAGCGGTCAATTCTCGGCTGTTAGGAGACTCTCCATCCTTTTAAAAGATGCCGTTTACTGTGGGTAGCAGAGCAGTACATGCCAATAGAATGTCCACTTACAGTTCCGAGGATAGCTGCTAAGAGGCTCAGGAACACTGAGGCTCTATTGTAGATCTTTCATTGCAGGTTTCACCCTCCTGCCGTGGCCACCTGGGGCGGACTGCAACCACAGCCCCGCCCTTGGTACACCACTGGTAGGAGTATTTATCTTCAGAAACATTGTGAATAATGAAGTTGCTACTAGTTGCCTCTTGTATTTGATTCTGCCTTTGCCACATTATAATTATTTTGCCTAAAGAAACTTAACTCAAGTAAATAACTGGTTCATAACAACAACCTTGTAACTGCCTGACAAGAGAGCGGACATTGTGGAGAAAGAGTTAAGGTGCTTATAACCTCCCAGAGAATTCCTGTCCCAACCAAGAAACATTGATAGGAACCTGAATTTATGCACTTTCAGGATATACATTAGCCCCCCTAGCTTTATAACAGGGCCTTTAAATTTAAACAGCATTTGCATTTTTAAATTTATAGAATACTAGCACTTACACATGTGAATTTACATTTATGTGTGTAAGTGCTAGCAGCATACACAGCGCTATTCTATAATTTAAACACACAAAGCTCTTACCTCCAGATTCTATATATGGCGCCAAGCATTAGGCTCTACTTTTGCACCAAGTTCTTGGTGCGGAAAAGCATTCTCACAGATGCAAGGTGCCGAAACGGAGCAGAAACGGCAGATCCATGCGAAAACTCACTTATGCACCCATTTATAGAACAGCAACTGTTTTCACATGGATCTACAAAGGAGGGCGTAACAATGGGAGGGACATGGGTGCAGATTTGCTCCCAGCTTGCGTGTTGTGATTTACACCTGATTTCAGTTAGTGTAAATCCTTGCACCCAAAGTTGACCGTGGAGGGCGCCCATCACGGAGCACCCTTTAGAGCAGCGGTGTCCAACCTCGGCCCTCACCAGGTTGGGTTTTCAGGATTTCCCCAATGATTGTGGCCCTTGTGGACCAATGTTGGACAACCCTGTTTTATACAATACTAGTAAAAAAGGCCCGTTTCTGACACAAATGAAGCAGGCGCTAGCAAGGTTTTCCTCGGAGTGTGTATGTTTGAGAGAGAGAGAGAGAGTGTGTGTGAGAGATGGAGTGTGTGTGTCATAGAGAGAATGAGAGAGAGACAGAGACAGCGTGTGTGTGTTTGTGTGAGAGACAGTGTCTGTGTGTGTGACAGAGAGATAGAGTGTGATAGACAGGGAGTGTGTCAGAGAGAGTGTATGTGAGAGACAGTGAGTGAGTGTGAGCCCCCACCTCCCCTCACGCAGGACCCCCCTCCCCACCCCCACCTCTCTGGTTTCAGGACCCCCTCCCCACCTCCCTCTCCCCTGCCCCGCCTCCAGCCATCCATGTCCAGTGACCCTCCTCTCCCCCTGCCCCCACTGCAGCTACCCATGTCCAGCGACCCTCCCCTCCCCCCCAGCACATCAAACCCCCTTGCCACCCGCAGCTGCCAGTGGTAATGCTGTCTGGCCACTGCTGCTTCTCCTGTTGAGCAGCAGCGGCCGCTACAAAAAGAAAAGAAGCGATAAATGTTTTTAAACCCAGCCCAAATCATTCACAAATGCCCGAGTCTTACAACGCAGTCTCTGCAGCTGCTCCTCCTCTCGCCTGTCACATCACTGCGCTCCTCCGGGGTGTTACTCCAGGGGCAGTGACGTGGAGGCGAGAGGAGGAGCAGCTGCAGAGACTGCGTTGTAAGACTCGGGCATTTGCGAATGATTTGGGCTGGGTTTAAAAACATTTATCGCTTTTTTTCTTTTTGTAGCGGCCGCTGCTGCTCAACAGGAGAAGCAGCAGCGGCCGGACAGCATTAGTACTGGCATCTGCGGGTGGCGATGGGGTTTGATGCGCCGGGGGGGGGGGGGGGGGGGTGTGTTTGATGTGCTTGGGGGGAGGGGGGATTGGGTGATGCGCCGAGGGGGGGAGTTTCTGTGGTGCCGCGTTTGTAGTTTTTTGATGCGCCGCTCCCTGACACTTGCTCCAAAGTGGCAGGGTGCGGCACACTGACAGCTGATTCTCAGGCAGGGGGATGAGTAGGGAAACATGCTCTGCGTGTTTCCCTACGCCTCCCTGGGAATCAGCTGTTAGTGATGTCATCCTGGCTACAGAGCCTAGCTCAGCAACTCCAGGAGCCACGGACACAGGCAGTCCCACATTAGAACGTTGGTGGTGAGAATTATTATATAGGATGATTCAGCACCAATTTTTTCGGTGCCAAATTTTGAGTGTCATTTACTGAATCCAGCCCTTAGCATGTAAATACAAGGGAACATTTACAGGGGAGGGACATGGGCATGGCCTTGGCATGTCATATAGCATACTGCAAGTTACACACATAAATGCTACATTTAGGTCAGCCATATACCTGGCATAAAGGGTACACCTAAATGTAGGTGCGTTAAAGCCAACTTTTGCTAGTATTCTATAAGAACATGGGTACATAACTGTTCTTATCGAATAAGCTCACAGTCTGCATAAAGTGGGCAACTAAGGTTTGGTGCCCAATTATAGAATTGCCCCATAGGTGACTGCCTAGTGGGACTGAACCCCCACCCCCCCAGGATCTGAGCTGGGAGTCACAGAGCTATTGTATACAACAGTACTTTCAAGATGCTCCAAATGAACATAAGTGAAATGGATTTGCATAGAACTGAGGCAATATGCATGCAAAGCTACCCCATGAATATTTATTAGGGTGCCTAGTATGTGGCCCTGGAGGGCCAGAGTTGCCCTGTTCAGCTGCATCAGAGGTTGTTACTGAAATCATAAAGGGAAAGTACAAAAAGACATCAGATGAATGAGACAACCATGTTGTTATATATTTTTATTGACAAACTGTTTAGAATGCTAGTAATAATAATAACAACAAAAAGACAAATAATAAATAATTTATTGTATCCTAGAAAAGGGACATAAAGGATTAATTGCTTTACAGAAGGAAGACATTCCAAAGTAGAGGGATACACTTCACAGTAAAATTGTGTTCCTTCAGGCACTGATTCCCCCCCACTCTTTCAATTAAAAAAAGTCATAAAACATTCCTGGCTAATGTAAAGCAGGCCATGACAATGTTCTGTATATTAGCCTTATTCTCTTGGGATTATGATGTGGTCTCTACCCACTTATGACAGCCTAGCTCATTTGCAACATTAGTATATTCTTTCTATAGATTTGGATCAGCTTTGCTTTCAAGTATCACGGGCCTTCTTAAGTACCATGCCCTTATTCTGATGATACAGATCACCTATAGACTTGTATTAGTCTTTCTCTCTTGTGGCACTGAATAGACCTATATCAACCTTATTCTCTTATGATATAGTCCCAATAGTGCTCTATTGACATTCTGTCAGGACTCTAGTCTAATGCCAACCTTGTGGTGTAGTGTTGTGATAGGTTTTCTGGAAGCCTCTTACATTGTTATGACAGACATCATGAGATAAGCCTATAAAGAAGGTGCCAAGATTTAGGTGACAGAAATGCACGTAAATGACCAGAATACCATTATATATGTACATATGTCTGCATGTATATGTGGAAATGCCAACATTCTGGCCATGTGCTATTCTTTATAATTTCACCTAAATGTAACGGTGTTTAATTTAAGGGTGAGCATTCACATGGGTAACATCTGGGCAGAGCAGGGAGTTGAATGCTAAGATTATAGCGTACTATCATCTATATCAGGCTTGCCCAACCTACGACCCGTGGCCCAGAATCTGGCCAACCGAGTGCTTTTTTCTGGCTCTTGGAAGCTTGGCAATTCTTGTGATGCTTATAGCAGGATTCCTGCTTCCTGCTGCAACTCAGTTCTCTGTATGCTTGAGCTATATGGGACTGGAAGTTTGGGTTGGTCTAGCGGTTTCAAGTCTCATGAGACCAACCCGAACTTCCAGCACCAAATGGCCCAAGCTTGCAAGGAGCTGTGCCACAGTGGAGAAGCATGAATCCCATTGTTTTTTCTATGCTGAAGCCAGGTGAGGGTAAAGAGACTAGGGGAGGAAGGTACATGAGAGAGAGAGAGAGAGAGAGAAAGAAAGAGACTAGGGGGGAGAAATACATGAGTCAGAGAGACAGACTGGGTGAAGACTAGGGGGGTACCTGAGAAAGACAGACTGGGTGAAGGCTGGGAAGGGAGCAATGCACCATTGTATTTTGCCACTATTTGATGAGACATGCAGCAAAATACGATGGTGCGTGTTTTGGCCCTCCAAAGGTTACAACATATAAAATATGGCCCCTGATAGGAAAAGGTTGGACAAGCCTGATCTACGTGCATTTTTTTGTGATTTAAATGTGATCATTTATATCAGCTCTATGGCTAGTACGCCTTGTAGCGCTATAGAAATGCTAAATAGTAGTAGTAGTAGTAAATGATCACACCTTAATTCTAGATGCATGTTTCACATGGTACACTGGTAGTCTGTGAGGAGGTAATCCACCGAGGTGGATGAACACTCACTCCTACGGTAGCACAACAGATAAAAGATATAGACAAAGACGCTACAGCATCTGCAACACTTTACAAAGGTCTTTTTCAAGACCATTCGGCATCGAGACTGATTTCTAGTACCTGAGGCAGGCCTGTGGCCGTAACATGGTACTGTGTCGAGTCTGTGAATAAAGTGGTTCCATATACATCAGTTTCCTGTTTCTCTGGAGTCATTGGTCCACTTCCCACTTTCTTTTATCTGTTACACTGGTAGTCTGTACAGAAGAGTCACGTGTTCTTCATAGATTAGGCTACATTTAGGCACTTTATAGGCATCTAGATAAAAAAATTGCTCTCTAGCTCCCTAATTCTATAAAAAACACAAAAAATTGCACATGCAATTTAATTGAGTAACAAGCTAATTAGAACCAATACCTGGCATTTTAACAAGCAATTATTGGCACTAATTAGAGTTAATTGACAGGTATGTGCATACATTTTTGCTGTGATATGTTTAAAGGACCAACAAAACAGATGCTGGAGTACATGAACTTTCAAGACCACACATACCCCCCCCCCCCCCATTCTTACAAAGCCGCACCACAATGCCGACATAGCCCATTACCACACTGGCAGAGACTAGTGCGGCTCTGTAAAAGGGGGGGGGGGGGGTAGTGAGGGGTTCTTTTTTTTTTTTTTTGGGTTGCTTCATATTTTTCTCTTTTCGTGCACTAGCAATGTCTCTGGGAGCATCACAATATTCTTTCTTTCTAATTTGCATCAAATTGTTCCTGTTATCAAAATGTAGCATTGACTCTCTGATTGTATCATGCTGTTCTTGCATTATTTTGTACTGTTGTCACCATCTTCTCTTACCACTTTATAGTGTTGCTTCTCTTAATGTGATACTCTGTTCTATTGTATAACAGTTCTGAAGTCATACTCAGCACTCTCTCCTTGGTTAAATTTCATTGTTCCTTGACACAGTGCATCACTGTCCCCATAGCGAACTCACACAGTTTTTATTCTCATGTAGGAAGGTGCTTGATTTGCCTTGCTCTGATAATAGATCATTGCTGTAAAATTGTTGAAATTATCGTGTCTCCTCTTGACCACATCACTTGTTCTTCCACATTTTAAATTCCTGGAAAATAGAAAGTCAATTTCTACCGTGAATAATGCTTCTTTACCATTAAATTCAGCGAAACCTAGGTATAAATGACTCCTTTTAGCTGCTCCTCCTCAAGAAGAGCCTGAGATTCAGAGGATTTATGCTCCTTTGAGAGTTTTGCTGCTAAATTAGCCTCTTTGTAGATTTACTACGGCTGATTGCCTACATTTATGCTGTATATGAATATCAAATACAAAATGAAGAATATGATCACTGGAAAAAGTTTCCACTAAAAGTCTATAAATAGTGATCAATCCAAAAAAAAACGTATCTGTTCAGGGAATTTTTACCATACAAATCACTCTTAAATTTTTATGTCTGTTAACGGAAGGAAAAGAGCCTCAGTTATTGCTGAGACCTCATATACAGTGGGGGAAATAAGTATTTGATCCCTTGCTGATTTTGTAAGTTTGCCCACTGACAAAGACATGAGCAGCCCATAATTGAAGGGTAGGTTATTGGTAACAGTGAGAGATAGCACATCACAAATTAAATCCGGAAAATCACATTGTGGAAAGTATATGAATTTATTTGCATTCTGCAGAGGGAAATAAGTATTTGATCCCCCACCAACCAGTAAGAGATCTGGCCCCTACAGACCAGGTAGATGCTCCAAATCAACTCGTTACCTGCATGACAGACAGCTGTCGGCAATGGTCACCTGTATGAAAGACACCTGTCCACAGACTCAGTGAATCAGTCAGACTCTAACCTCTACAAAATGGCCAAGAGCAAGGAGCTGTCTAAGGATGTCAGGGACAAGATCATACACCTGCACAAGGCTGGAATGGGCTACAAAACCATCAGTAAGACGCTGGGCGAGAAGGAGACAACTGTTGGTGCCATAGTAAGAAAATGGAAGAAGTACAAAATGACTGTCAATCGACAAAGATCTGGGGCTCCACGCAAAATCTCACCTCGTGGGGTGTCCTTGATCATGAGGAAGGTTAGAAATCAGCCTACAACTACAAGGGGGAAACTTGTCAATGATCTCAAGGCAGCTGGGACCACTGTCACCACGAAAACCATTGGTAACACATTACGACATAACGGATTGCAATCCTGCAGTGCCCGCAAGGTCCCCCTGCTCCGGAAGGCACATGTGACGGCCCGTCTGAAGTTTGCCCGTGAACACCTGGATGATGCCGAGAGTGATTGGGAGAAGGTGCTGTGGTCAGATGAGACAAAAATTGAGCTCTTTGGCATGAACTCAACTCGCCGTGTTTGGAGGAAGAGAAATGCTGCCTATGACCCAAAGAACACCGTCCCCACTGTCAAGCATGGAGGTGGAAATGTTATGTTTTGGGGGTGTTTCTCTGCTAAGGGCACAGGACTACTTCACCGCATCAATGGGAGAATGGATGGGGCCATGTACCGTACAATTCTGAGTGACAACCTCCTTCCCTCCGCCAGGGCCTTAAAAATGGGTCGTGGCTGGGTCTTCCAGCACGACAATGACCCAAAACATACAGCCAAGGCAACAAAGGAGTGGCTCAGGAAGAAGCACATTAGGGTCATGGAGTGGCCTAGCCAGTCACCAGACCTTAATCCCATTGAAAACTTATGGAGGGAGCTGAAGCTGCGAGTTGCCAAGCGACAGCCCAGAACTCTTAATGATTTAGAGATGATCTGCAAAGAGGAGTGGACCAAAATTCCTCCTGACATGTGTGCAAACCTCATCATCAACTACAGAAGACGTCTGACCGCTGTGCTTGCCAACAAGGGTTTTGCCACCAAGTATTAGGTCTTGTTTGCCAGAGGGATTAAATACTTATTTCCCTCTGCAGAATGCAAATAAATTCATATACTTTCCACAATGTGATTTTCCGGATTTAATTTGTGATGTGCTATCTCTCACTGTTACCAATAACCTACCCTTCAATTATGGGCTGCTCATGTCTTTGTCAGTGGGCAAACTTACAAAATCAGCAAGGGATCAAATACTTATTTCCCCCACTGTAGCATTCATGGGAACTGCATATTGTAGCGTTCTCCGCTCAGCTACATTCAATCATCGGCTTGATATGGAGGTTTTTTTGAGCCGATGATTGAATGCAGCTGAGTACACACTGGCGCTAAAAAAAATAAATATTTTTTGTAGCGCCGGATATGATGGCGTGCTTGGGCTGGGAAATGGTACTTCCTTTTTAGCAGGCAGTAAGCCTGCATTGGGCTTACCCCCGCTTTGTAAAAGGGGATCTAAATGTTGCTGAATATTGGTGGCCTGTCAGCTCAGCATGGTTTAAGGGAGCAGGAGCCTCCACCCAATAACTCCTAAATTTAGGAGCATAAAAAGTGGGTGGAAACAGGTGCAGGTTTAGGGCAGGGAAAATGTTAGGGGCTCAGCATTGATTTGTGACCTGGATTGGCCACTGTTGGAAACAGGATGCTGGGCTTGATGGACCTTTGGTCTGTCCCAGTATGACAATACTTATGTACTTATGCACCCCCAGAGTTTATATATGGTGCCTAAAGTTGCTGATAATTAGCCACTAACAAACAATTATTGGCACTAATTAGAATTTAAATAATGGTGCTGAGGAACACTACCTTCAATATAAAATGGAGGAAAAAGACCTCAATTTCCCCGGGTGCTCGGGCAGACTATGCTGCTCCCATCTTCAAAGCACTCACCAGGTTCGTTGATCATCATCGTTCTAAAAAAACCTCCACAAATCTACTTTTTTAAACATTTTATTTCTGCAAAATTCTTGTTCACCAAAATCACCACCAACAGCGTGCAAAACAGATATTAAGCTACTTAGCTCATTCTTGATCAGACTTGCTGCATAGCTCCAATGGGGACCCGTTTTGCCACTTTTTCAAGGAAGAATCCAAAAGCTTTTTCACTTCTTCTTAAGCAGATGCTTAAGAAGAAGTGAAAAAGATTTTGGATTCTCCCTTGATGCTTAAGAAGAAGTGAAAAAGCTTTTGGATTCTTCCTTGAAAAAGCTGGAGGGCAAAACGGGTCCCCGTTGGGAGTTGGAGCTATGCAGCAAGTCTGATCAAGAATGAGCTAAGTAGCTTAATATATGTTTTGCACGCTGTTGGTGATTTTGGTGAACAAGAATTGTGCAGAAAGAAAATGTTTAAAAAAGTACACACTGTGAAGTATCCCACAATTTTGGATTGTATGCCGGATTCATTTTTAAGGCTTTACACCCAGTATGGTATATTTTTGAAATATTTTATCTTTTTCCTTCATTAGTTAGATGGCATCTATTTGCTGTTTTTTTAGTAGTGCTTTATATGTATTGCTTGTTAAGGCAAGTTTATCTTGTGTGCGCACATTTTTGAAGTATTCCGATATTTTGGTTTTTATTGCCAGACTTATTTCTATGAATTTTTGCATTTGGGATAATACACTTTATATCTCACTCACTTTTATTAGTTTTTTTATGATATTCTATAAAGTTCGTTTTTAAGTAAGGTTGACTATGCTTGCTGTTTTTTAAAAGCGTCTGGTATTTAACTCTGATGGCTTACACACAGGATGTAATAGACAGGTTCGTTCCTTTGTTTTCTTTTGTCTGGTACTTAGCAACTATAGTCCCATTATTAGCCAATCAATTATGTGTTTATTAGTTATATTTTATTTGAGAGATTCTATATTTTATTGTTTTATATTTTTACTACCCTCAATGTCAGTTAGCCGACATTCCGGTTTGTATTTTTCTTTGCTTTTTATTTGAATTTTAATAATATAAATTATATATATATAATCTCATATACACATATATTTTACAAATATCTATTTACATACTCCATCTCTATATATATAATTAATTTGCCCAAAAAATGTTTTGGTGATATATATATATATATATATATATATACACACACACATTTTGTTTATTCATATTTTAGGTTTCATGTGACTTATTAATTGATCAGTAAATGCTCCAATCGATATATTATAGAACATCTATTGATTGGTAGGTTTTCCTTTTTTTCCTTTGTTTATGTTTTGCTAATATTAAAAATCTTACAGAATTATAAAATTATTTAATATCATCTGATGCAATATATTTAATTAGTTTCTATTTGTATTAGATTTATTATGTATTTCCCTGTTTATTTATATTATTATGTTTTGTTAAGGTATTTATGTTCAATTACAATTTAAATGCCTGAATATAGTTTTTTAAAACTGTATCTGTGATGTCTTTAACAAACATTCTTTAGAATTATATAAATATACGGGTGTTTATGATTATGTAAATGATCTGTTTTTAAAATATTCTTTTATACATTTCTTTTATATATATGTTTTGATATGTTTTTATATGTTTACAATTTTGTAGACCCCTGAAGAAGGCTGATACAGCCGAAACACGGACCGTGTTGGGTCCTAATAAAGGTTTTTCTGGAGCATCTTACCCTTGAGTGTGGTGACTGATCTCTTGACATTGGGCCCTCTCCACCCCCTTTTTTCTGTTGTGACAGAGAGAATAAACCAGGGATAACAGGGTCAGGGCTGAAGCTTCAGACTCCAAACACAGACAGAGAGAAAATGGCTGAAGCTTCAGACTCCAAACACAGAGCAAGGCAATGGAAGGACTAGCAGTCCACAGGAACAATAGACAGAGGGGCAAAAGCCCACACAGAAGGACTAGCTGTCCGCAGGCACAAGTAACAGAAGAGCCAGAGCCCACACAGAAAGACAGGCTTTGTAGCAGCGCAACAGAACACTCACTAACCTGACGACCTTTTGGTATAACACAATGCAAAGGCCCTAAATGCAAGCAAAGCACTTCCTTATGAAGGCTCTCACTGATGAGGTCACAGACACAGGACTCTCACAGACAGTCACTGCTGGGCACTTCCCTGCTCGGCCACACTCAGGCAGAAAGCACACTGAAGCACTGGGAGGCTCCACACACACAGGTGCAGTATAGTGAAGCAATTAGAGTCATGCTGGAAGCAGCCAGCACACAGAGAGAGAGCTAACTCAGGCAACACACACAGGCAGTGGTGTGCTGGAGCAGGCTCTCACAGGCTCGCAAGAGCCGGTTGTTAAATTATTAAGAATTTTGGGAGCCGGTTGTTAAAGTAGGGCCCTCCATGGCTACTTTAACAACTGGCTCCCAAAATGTGGGCTTGGGCCCCCTGCTGAATTCTCTTTTACTTTGCTGGTGGGGATGCTGAGCCCTGCCAGCCAAGTAAATAGACTGCTGCTGCTCCCAGCTCCTTGTTTCCAGCTCTGAGCAGCAGGCTGGGACTTCTCCAGCATGTGTGAGAAGTTTCAGCATGCTGCTCAGAGCAAGACGTTGGGAGTGGTGGCAGTCCATTTATTGGCTGCCAGCAAAGGTATGCCTAGTGTGCCTGCATGAAGGGAGGGAGGAGAGAGAGGCAAGTGTTGCTCCCCCCCCCAGCCACCCTTGGCCCTTCCAACTGCAGAGATGGCTACGTCTGGAGAAAGAGCCTGTTGTTAAAAATTTACCAGCACACCCCTGACACAGGTGCAGTATAGTGAAGCAATCAGAGTCATGCTGGAAGCAGCCAGCACAGAGAGAGAGAGCTAACTCAGAAAGGACAGACAGAAGCCAGCTCAGAAGCTGACCCCCAGAAATAAGGTAAGTCTGAGAGGGGTCACGACCACAGACGTGACACTAAGTTAGGTGTAGGCGTTTACACCATCACACCTAAATTTTAGTCACAGGAATGGGTGCCATGCATATTCTATAAACCACATCTAACTTTAGGCAAGGTTTATAGAATAGCGCTAAGTGTGTTTTTTTCAGTGGGATATCTTTGGCCGGTTTCAAGATAACTAGCTAAGTCTTAGCAGGATATGTTGAAACCGGCTAAAAATAAACTGGATATTCAATGCTGGTCATTGGAAACAACACGGCATTGAATATCCAGCATCAGTGAGGACTGCAGGAGTTAGCCGGGCTGACTCCCATGCTCTGAATATCGACCTCCTTAAGTCTTGGGGCAGCATAGGCACCCATGCTATAGATTTATCTGGAATGTGCTCACAGTAAAAACATCCACATATTTTGCCCTAGCTATTTGTGTGGGCAGCTGATTGGAAATAAATGCTTTGTTTTCCTCTCTTTCAAAAACATCATTCCCTCCCCGTATCCCGCCCCCCGAGACACCTCTTGTAAACCTGGCTGACATGGTATGCAGTCTGGCCAGCCAATATTCAGAGCGATTTAAGTGAGCAAGAGAGACTCCAGCCCACTTAAATTGTTCTGAGCCACCCAACTGCTGATATTCAGCAGCATTAAACCAGGTAGTGCTGCTAAATATTGTCTGACAGCCTACAAAAAGTCCAATTCTGGTTTCATCTCAGTAACAGCAACATATCCCCTCTCCAGTAGCAGATTATTATGAATTAATGCACAACTCAACAAAAGTCACTCAGAACCTATAGATTTGTCTTATCATTCCGTAACAGCACTAACAAGGACATTCCTAGGAAAAGGCAGCACAGTAAATAATGTAATGAGCCCTAGGCCATCAGTACACCTATTCAGAAAATTGTACAAGGTGGATTACTACAGATAGAGCAACAGAATCCATGGCCTCGGTCACATATGTAGAACATAGATAGGCTCTCTCCAAATACAGGAGAAACAACCACAAAATAAAAGTAGAAATATGTAAACAAAAATTAACCTGAAACTCTTTGTAGGCAGCACAACACCAAAACAGCTTCCTCTTTATATTGCTTCTATAAACTTTCCATTTCCCTCCTACCTATGTTCAACATCTGTCCTCTCTCTTCCATTCTTCTCCATCCATGTCAGGCATTTCTCCTCCCCACCATGACCAAAAAATATTCTCTTTCGTCTCTTCCTGCCCCCTTCCCAGCATCTCCCCCAAACTTACCTCCCACCTTCCCCATGTCCAGCATCTCCCCCAATCTTCCACCTCTCCATGTTTAGCATGTCCCCTGATCTACCCTGCAACTTCCCCTTCAACTTTCTCCATGTCCAGCATGTCCCCCAATCTCCCTTTCCAGCTACCCCATGTCCAGCATTGCCTCTCACACCCCTATCCATGCTGTAGCCCTCAGATCTGAAACAGAAACAGAAAACAGCAGTGATGAGGCCTCATAGCCTGAACACATGCTCTGTGTCTTTCGATCCTACCTCCTCTGATACCTAGTACATGCATGGACTTTGAGGCCCCACACTGCTATTTTATATGCCGCATGTTCAGCCTTTTTTTCTGTTTTTGCAAGGACATCCTTAGTCAGGTTCAGCCCTTGCATTCTGCATACCACCACTATCTCCTTTGCATATTTGAATATTTTCAGCCCCTGTATTCTGCTAGAGTCTCCCCCCGCCCAATGTTTTCAGCCCCTCACATTTTGTATTTTGTTAGATTCTCTTCTGTATTCTCAGTGTCTTACCTTCCATGCTTTTCCACTGCTGCTAACCAAACTAACGTATAGCATCCAACATAATCAGCAATGGACCCTCGGTAAAATTTGAGAATCAAAATTCCAAGAAGATTAGAATATGATAATTACTGGACTGGTTTGAGTTGACCCAGATAAAAGGAATGGGAGCAACCATGCAGACATAGTCAGAATGTGCCTTACCTGGATTACTGGTAGCACTGTTCATCATCCACACTGTCTGGTACAGCTATGGTCTGCTTAGCAAAGTAGGGCTCATACGAAATGTCAGAGATCCATTTCTCATGCTCGCTCACCAAGGTGTGAATGCCAGGACTGCCAGACTCACAGATATCACCAAAGCTGCTGATACCAGCTAAGAACCAGGCCCCATCTTCATTGCACACCAATGGATTACCAGGCATCATCTTTTCAAAGAAAATAAAAGTATAAGTTGTGGGCACTGGCATATATAACCATGCATTGAATGTTATTAAATATACATTAGCGCATTGGTTTTCAAACTTTTATTCTTGGAACCTGGTGCCCACTGATTAACACTTTCAAAGTCCCCTTTTCGCTAGCTCACAGTACTGCTAACTATCTTTTCATCTCAGATGTTCCTGCTGGCTTTGTGTGGATCTGAAGTCACTTTAAGCTATGTGAACCTGCTCCCATATTTCATGACAAGCACAGAAGTAGGTGTGAACTTCCCGACCACCACAAGGCAGGATTTCCACAATGATGCCTACGCTAAGATTCAGAAGGGGAAGGAGCCTTGATCCAGTCAGTGGTATACTGCAATCCACTGGCAAGTCGTGACCCCAAGATGGAAAACCATTGTATTATTATAGTGAGTGTGTATTAGCATAGAGTAGCATACATCAGGCATGTCTTATCACATATCACCATGTGCCAAGTGTGCATTAATTTAAAATAGTTCAAGTGGAGGCAGATTTTAGAAAGCACGTGTAGTGTGGATTCACATGTCCAGATCTGCACATGTAAATCTCTCCATGTGCTGCAGAAGCAGTGATTATGAAAAGCTGCACATGGGGAAAAAACCTTCCACCCCCCACCCCACCACCACCACTTTGATATGAGAATAACCATAGCCCCCATCAACAGTACCTGTTTCCCTGGAACACTTTCCCAACTTTGATCCTCTCTGATGCATCCACTCCCCCACCGGCACCCATGAAGCATCCAATCACCCTTCCTACATCATGAGCCTCTCCTGATTCCTCCTCATAATAGAACACTCCCTAGGCCACACTCCAGCCTTACTGGGGTCCCTGGTGTCTAGTAGGAGTAAGAGTGAAGCCCACTCACTCCTGCTCCCTCAACTGCAGGTCTCCAAAACAGCCGCTGTGACAACTAGCTGTAATCTTGCAATATTACTGCTAGGGGTCAGGCTGACAAATAAGGCCTATATGTTCTCATTTGGCAGCCTGACTCATAGTGGTAATACAGCAAGATTACTGTTAGGGGGTCACAGCAACCATTTTGAGTGCTGGAGCTGAAGTAGCAGGAGTGAGTAAGCACCGGGGACCCCCTTAATGCTGGAGATACAGTTCAACAGATGAGGATGGAGATCTCCCAGTGGAGGACCTTGTGGGATGGGGGGGTCTGATAGAATAGCTTTGGGGGTGTTTTTCTACCATGGGAGGAGTGGTCAGGGGATCTTCATGCCACGGTTGGATCATATGCTTCAAGAGTGTTTGGGGGCAGCAGATGCTTTGGAGGGATTTGTTCGCTTGATGGGGTTTAGGTGGGGCCATACCTGAGCCTTTACATCTGTTCTTTAAGCAGGAACCTAGGCATGCCTTGTAAGATGGGAAATCCGCGTTGGTGTGCTAGGCCCTATTTAACCAATTCCTCTCCCTGCTCCTACCATGCCTCCTGCCAAGGTAAACATGGTGAGCATCACCATGTGCAAATGGCCCACATTCTGAAATAGCATCTAGCTTAGTTTAGTTGACATTTAGTCCAATCTATACATGTTCATTTTACTTACTTCCTGGGATGTTGTAAAATAAGGGCTATAAGCACACATTATCATATACCTAACAAATTAGCATAGTTAAGAGTATGCACTATCATATATTTTCAGATATTTGTGTTCTTTATCATAGAATGGCCTGGAAATAAGAAAGAAGGGAAGAATGTGGGGAGAGGGGAGATCTCATAACACAACAGCAATAGTTCCCTGAACTCTTTCACTGTTCATGTGAGCATATTGTCCAGAACTTAAACATGCACAAATACAAAAGGGTGGTGGTTAATGGAATTCGCTTGGATGAGGGAAAGGTGAGTAGTGGAGTGCCTCAGGGATCGGTGCTGGGGCTGATTCTGTTCAATATATTTGTGCGTGACATTGCCGAAGGGTTAGAAAGTAAAGTTTGCCTTTTTGTGGACGATACTAAGATTTGTAACAGAGTGGACACCCGGAAGGGAGTGGAAAACATGAAAAAGGATCTGCAGAAGCTAGAAGAATGGTCTAAGGTTTGGCAATTAAAATTCAATGCGAAGAAATGCAAAGTGATGCACTTAGGGAGTAGAAATCCATGGGAGACGTATGTGTTAGTCGGTGAGAGTCTGATATGTACAGACGGGGAGAGGGATCTTGGGGTGATAGTATCTGAGGATCTGAAGGTGACGAAACAGTGTGACAAGGCGGTGGCCGTAGCTAGAAGGTTGCTAGGCTGTATAGAGAGAGGTGTGACCAGCAGAAGAAAGGAAGTGTTGATGCCCCTGTATAAGTCATTGGTGAGGTCCCACCTGGAGTATTGTGTTCAGTTTTGGAGGCCGTATCTTGCTAAGGATGTAAAAAGAATTGAAGCGGTGCAAAGAAAAGCTACGAGAATGGTATCAAATTTGCGTTACAAGACATATGAGGAGAGACTTGCTGACCTGAACATGTATACCCTGGAGGAAAGGAGAAATAGGGGTGATATGATACAGACGTTCAAATATTTGAAAGGTATTAATCCGCAAACTAACCTTTTCCAGAGATGGGAAGGCAGTAGAACTAGAGGACATGAAATGAGATTGAAGGGGGGTAGACTCAAAAAAAAATGTCAGGAAGTATTTTTTCACGGAGAGAGTGGTGGATGCTTAGAATGCCCTCCAGCGGGAAGTGGTGGAGATGAAAACGGTAACGGAATTCAAAAATGCTTGGGATAAACATAAAGGAATCCTGTTCAGAAGGAATGAATCCTCAGAAGCTTAGCGGAGATTGGGTGGCAGAGCCGGTGGTGGGGGGCAGGGCTGGTGGTTGGGAGGCGGGGCTAGTGCTGGGCAGACTTCTACGGTCTGTGCCGTGAAAATAGCAGATACTAATCAAGGTTAGGTGTACACAAAAAGTAGCACATGAGTTATCTTGTTGGGCAGACTGGATGGACTGTGCAGGTCTGTCTGTGCCGTCATCTACTATGTTACTATCCTGCTTATTTTCGAAAGTGAAAGGCGGCCATCTTCTGACACAAATCGGGAGATGGCCAGCCTTCTCCTAAGCCCAGCCAAATCGGTATAATCGAAAGCCGATTTTGGCCAGCATCAACTGCTTTCCGTCACAGGGCCGGCCAAAGTTCAAGGGGGCGTGTCAGCAGTGTACCGAAGGTGGGACGAGGGCGTCGTTAAGAGATGGCCGGCCTCGGCCGATAATGGAAAAAAGAAGGCCGGCTCTGATGCGCATTTGGCTGACTTTACTTGGTCCTTTTTTGTTCACGACCAAGCCTTGAAAAGGTGCCCGAACTGTCCAGATGACCACCAAAGGGAATCGGGGATCACCTCCCCTTACTCCCCCAGTGGTCACTAACCCCCTCCCACCCAAAAAAAAAAAATTTAAAAACATTTTTTGCCAGCCTCTATGCCAGCCTCAAATGTCATACCCAGCTCCATCACAGCACTATGCAGGTCCCTGGAACAGTTTTAGTGGGTACTGCAGTGCACGTCAGGCAGGCGGACCCAGGCCCATCCCCCCCTACCTGTTACACTTGTGGTGGTAAATGTGAGTCCTTCAAAACCCACCCAAAACGCACTGTACCCACATCTAGGTGCCCCCCTTCATCCCTAAGAGCTATGGTAGTGGTGTACACAGTTGTGGGGAGTGGGTGTTGGGGGGGTTTGGGGGGATCAGCACCCAAGGTAAGGGAGCTATGCACCTGGGATCAATTTGTGAAGTCCACTGCAGTGCCCTCTAGGGTGCCCGGTTGGTGTCCTGGCATGTGAGGGTGACCAATGCACTACGAATGCTGGCTCCTCCCATGACCAAAGAGCTTGAATTTGGCCGGGTTTGAGATAGCCACCATTAGTTTTCATCAGGGGTGTAGCTACGTGGGGTCACGGGGGCATGGACCCCCACAGATTACGTCATGGCCCCCTCTACATTTGACCCCCCCCCCCGCCCACCCCAGCCCCTCCGCCGCATCAGGCACCTTGTTTGCTGGCAGGGGTCCCCAATCCCCGCCAGCCGAAGAGTCTTCTTCAGCGCCGGTCGACTCCGGCACCTTTGTTGTGTGATCATCTGTTTCTGACACCTTACGTCCTGCACCGTGCATGTAGCCCCATGCAGGACGTAAGGCGTCAGAAACAGATGATCACACAATGAAGGCGCCGGAGTCGACTGGCGCTGAAGAAGACTCTTCGGCTGGCGGGGATTGGGGACCCCCCTGCCAGCAAACAAGGTACCTGAGGTGGCGGCGGGGCGGCGGCGGCAGGGGGGGGTTGCGGTTGCAGTGGCGGGGGGATCCAAAGTGGGGGTGGGGGTCAGCGGTTAAACAGTGCCCCCCCCACCTCGGGCTCTGGCCCCCCTCGCACCGAGGTCTGGCTACACCCCTGGTTTCCATTATCGGCGAAAACCAATGGCGGCAATCTCTAACGCCGGCGATCTCTAAGGGCGGCCCAAATGTTGAGATTTGGCCGGCCCTGACCGTATTATCGAAACGAAAGATGGCCGGCCATCCTGTTTCGATAATACGGTCGGGTACGCCGCTTTACGGGGCTGTAATTAGAGATGGCCGCCCTTATAGTTGGGCAGCTCCGTTCGATTATGCCCCTCCATGTTACAAATGGGGTTAGGGATGGGGTTGGGGGTATATGTGTAATTCTGAATATATTTCTACCATGGACACAGCAAAAAACTGATCCCAGCTCTGACAACAGTGATCAGACTGTTGCACCACGATAAAGAAAACAAAATGTAATCCCAGGCTACAGAATTAACAATGTGGGGGGGAAGCACTGTAATGCTTCTTATGTGGCCCATCTACTCTTCCCTAGACAGACCATAGTATCCCCACCTCACTGTACTCTCCCAACCAGATTCCTGCATTCCGCCCCTTCTCCAGTATTCTTCCCAGCCAGTCTCCAGCACCCCTTCTCTGATCCCAGTACTTTCCCAGCATCTACCCTCTATCTTCATCATTCCTCTGTAAACCCAATGCTTTCCCCAGTTGAATTCAGCAGCCCCCCCCCCCCCCTTTTACCTCTCAGGCTTCCTCCCTTCTCCAGCTCAGTGAGGTTTCAAAGACTTCTGCTATGTGGCTGGCTGGCTAGTATGCTCTTCTAAGGCCATGCATGGTGACTACAGCTGGCTAGCTCCCCTTTCCTCAGATGTGGCTGACTTCTCCTTTGGCCACATGAGATGGCTGTAGCTGGCTCCTCTTTTAGCCATGAAGGAAATAAAGATGCCATAGTTAATGGCTATCCCTATTGACATCATCAAAGGTGTGTAACATTGGGCCTTTGATAACATTGACTAAGACAGCTGTGTACCTAGGAGACAGTGGGTCAGTCACCTTATGTCCTCAAATATATTTGAAGGTCGAGTAGGCTGAGTAAAAGGGTCTTGTGGGCTGGTTTTGGCCCATGAGCTGTAGTTTGTCCAGGTTGTGTGTTTCAGCTTTTTAAATGTGGTATGTGAGTTTGGTTGACATTTATTTATTTTGGTTTAACTAGGGGGCCCTTTTACTAAGCTGCATCCAGTGGTAACTGCCAAATTAGTGCACGTTAATCTTGGCACTAAAAAATATTTCAATTTTTTTGGAAGGGGTGTGTCAGGGGGGGCAGAGCGTTGGTGTTACTGTGCTAAACAGTTAGTGCAGGATTACCGCCTACTACTGCCTACAAAATGGGTAGCAGTAAGTATTCATGAGGTAATTTTTTAAGTGCCCACGCGCTAATTAGCATATGATCATTGATACAAAAAAAAAAAAGAAAATTGGCCATTTTGCAGCTGTGGTAAAAATGACCTTAGCGTGCAGAAAATAAAAACGGCAAAATGGTGTGCTAAGGCCATTTTTTGCCACAGCTTAAAAGGACCCCTAGGTTAGTTAAACAGTGGAAGCATGTCCGGGCAGGTAGAACTGAATCTAGCTTCTTGAAGTCTTTCTTTTGGTAAGTATTGAAATTAAAGATTAGTGGAGCAGGTTCTTTGAATTTTTGTATTTCGTATTTTCGATGTTGTTTCTTTTTTTATTTTACTATAGGTAGACATATTTATTTTTTAGTACATTGAAACTTCCTTTTGCATCTATAACTTCAGTGTGAAATGCAGCCTGTGTCAGGTGGCTATAAAGACTTTTTTGTTGACTGTTCTTTGCTTCATATATTGAAAAATTGGGGTTTAGGAATGTATTGGTAACTTTTTTTCTTGGGGCCCTGTTTACTAAGCTGCACTAGAGGCACGCGAGCGTTTTTAGCATGTGCTAACCATGTAGATTCCCATAATATTCCTATGGGCATCTACACGGTTAATTTGCGCTAATTTTTAGCATGAGCTAAAAATGCTAGCACATCTTAGTAAACAGGACCCTTGGTTTGTTTTCTTTGCTTTTACATGTGTACATATATAAAGAAAATATATTTGGAGGTCACGTGATGCCTTGCTGAGAGAGCGGGTGTTAGTGAGAAGAGCTCCCGAAACTCGATCCTCAAAATTTGCCTCCAACTAGTTTTTTTTGCTAAAACCATTGAAAAATTGGAGGTGCTAAGGAGTTGTGGGTCACGAAATTGGACAAGGCTGATTTTTGTGCTCATTGATGGCTTCTAAAGCGCAACAGCGTGAGAAAGATAAACTATGGCACAGCGAATCAAAGATGACGACTGGGGGAGACACAGGATCTTCTTCCGTTAGCTCCGCATGGGTGGCAGAGATAGTCACAGAAGTGAAACGAGCTATTGAAATGTCGCTGGATAAGAACCTGCAAGCGGTTACGGACAAATTGGACATTGTCAACAGAAGGCTTGAGGCACTGCGAGGTGATTTCTCCACATAGTGCCAACGCATCTCAGACATAGAGGATCGGGTACAGCAGTTATCTGCAACAAATTCAAATCTACAGAATAAACTCAAGACATTGGAGGACAAGATCGATGACATTGAGAACCGCACCAGGAGAGGGAACTTACGACTAGTGGGCCTACCTGAGACCATCATCAAGTCAGAGTTGCGAAGGTTCTTGGTGTCTTGACTTGCAGCCGCAATTCGGAAGCCATCAACTGCGGATCCTCTGCGAGTTCAGCAATCCCACAGGTTAGGACCAAAGAGGGCGGAAGAGTCCAGACTACGTGTGGTTATCTTTAAACTTCTGAACTATGCCCACAAGGCAGAAATACTGAGGGCCATTAGAGCTAAAGGCCAGCTAAAATAAATTCGATTTTATGCTTCCAAGACTTTTCTGCCAGAGTATCAAATCTGAGGCGTGCATATGCTCATGTACACCATGTACAATTTGCTTTATTATACCCAGCAAGGCTCAAAGTCTTTACAGATGGTAAACCGCAACTTTTTGAGACACCAGAAGTTGCACAAAGTTTTATGAAGGGCATGAGCTGGGTTGATAAGGCATTGGAGGGAACAGCAGAGCCCAGGTCCTGAGAGAAAAGAATGAGTAACATGGCGGGAGACATACAGGTCATGTTCTATGGGCTATTTGCTTGGAGCGAATATGAATATAATGACTGATAAGTGACTCCTGATCCCTCATTATAAGAATCTGATAGTTAAATGTTGCTTATGGTGCTGCATATGTGGGTTTTTTGTGTGTGTGGGTGTGGATAGGTATGGCTGGTGTGAAAGAACGAATGGCGTATGTTGGGCCGGACAATTTTAGAGAGCAATGTATATTTAATTCTTTATCTTGTGTTTCTGGTATTCTCCCTGGTAGGTTGGGGTTTAGTGGGGATTGGGGTTTTTTGTTTGGGAGAGGGGGATTTTTTTGGAGTGATCTGGTTAATGGGGGTGTTGGGGTGGGGTTTTCGGTTGGAGGAGGTTTTCTTTTTTTGATGATGAGGAGTTGCATGCGGTGAGAGCCTCATTAAAGGTAGGTAATTGAGGGGCTGCTGGCTGGGACAGCCCTCTGATCGGAATATGCTATTATCTTGGTTTTTTAAATATTTTTTCTCATCCACTTAGTGATGGTGCTTAAATTGGTCTCTTGGAATGTAAATGGGGTGTCATCACCCATTAAGCAGCAAAGGATTCTACAGGCTTTGAATCGTCAAAGGGCGGCATTGTATTTTTACAAGAGACCCACTTATCCACGGTGGAACACATGAAGTTTCGAAGCTGGTGGGTGGGTCAAGTAATTGATTCTCTGGCAGATCACTGTAAGGCCGGTCTCCTGGTCCTTGTTTAGAGGGGGCTGGATGTGACGTTTCAACAATCTTGGAGGGATCCGAAGGGCAGATTTTTAATGATTAAGGTTTTGATTAACAAAAAACCTATACTACTTTGTAACATTTATGGCCCCGATGTATATGAACATAGGTGGGTACGAACTATCATTCAGAAAATGGCTGAATTGGCTGATATGCCTATTATTATGGGAGGAGATTTCAACATGGTTAATGACCCCGCATTGGATAAATCTAGAGGCACACTGCAAAATAGAGGAAATCCTTCTAAGGGTATAACGTTACTTTGCTCCAGCCTGGAGCTTTTGGATTAGAGAGCTGCATGGGAATGGGGTTCGCAGGAATCCCGCGGAACCTGTGGGATTCCCGCAGGGACGGAAGCAGTTCTGCGAGTTCCTGCAGGGTTCCTGCGGGGACGGAAGCAGGTCCTGCGGGGTTCCTGTGGGGACAGAAGCAGGTCCTGCGGGGTTCCCGTGGAAGTGTAAGCTGCACTGCATTAGCGTCTCATCTACTGAGTACCTTGAGTGCTGTCTCCTCCTCCTCCTCTTCCTCCTTGCTTTAACAGCACAAATGTGGAAAGTCTTCCGTTAAGGAGGTGGTAGAGACACAAATGATGATGGAATTCAAAAAGGCTTGGAATGAACACAGAGGATCTCTAATTAGAAAATGGAAGTTATAAAAATCCTAACCTTAAATGGCTGCATGTGTGTGGATGTGTCAAGTGACGCTTAGATGGCGACTCTGGCTGTGATTAACTAGGGCCGATAACGGGCAGACTTGTATGGTCTGTGTCTAATATATGGCAGTCTGGTTTAGGATAGGATAGAAAGGGCTTAGACAGCAACTTCAGTGGCTGGAACATAAGGACAGTGCTGGACAGATTTTTATGGTCTGTATCCCACAAATGAGAAGACAAATAGACTGGAGTGGACTTCAATGAGAACTCCAGCAGTTGGAACATAAGTATAGGGCCAGATAGACTTCTATGGTCTATGTTCCAGAAACACGAAAGAAAGTATATAATATCACACTCATTGATTTAATCATGAATTGATAATGAGTGTGACTATTGGGCAGACTGGATGGACCGTTCAGGTCTTTATTTGCTGTCACTTACTATGTTACAATTAATCCTCTTTGCTCCCGGGCTGATGCGCAGACCTCAGCTCTGACACAGGCAAGAGCATCGGATGTCACCTGACCTACTGGCGCGTGCATGTGGTGACCTCTCAGCACACAGTGCCAGAAATTAGAGACAAATCTTACATGTGCACACCAGAGTGAAGTTTCAGCTTCCATTCCCTCCTTGCCTACAGTGATGTGGCTCAAATCCAGAGAGAGACTGAGGGAGCTGACCAGAATTTTCTTTTATGTACCATTAAATTCTTGCGGGGAGGGTGGGGATGGGTAATATTCCAGTGGGGATGGGTAAGGATGGGTGAGATTCTAGCAGGGACGGGCGAGGAAGGGTAAGATTTCTATCCCCGTGCAACTCTCTATTTTGGATGTCTGGAGAACGCTATATCCCATGGATTGGGATTGTACGCATTTATCAAGAGCACATGGTTCTCAGTCAAGAATTGATTACTGGCTTCTCTTGAAGGAGCTTTTTTCTTCTGTGATAGATGCAGGCATAGGATCGTATAGCGTATTTGATCATGCTTCAGTATGGTGTTCCCTGGACTTTGGGGGATCAGGAAGTAAACAATATCAATGGCGATTTCCCCCACAGTTATACCGGGATTCGGCCTTTCGGGAGCATCTATTACACAAATGGGAGGAGTATCAAAAACATAATGAAGGTCATGTTCAGCAACCAATACTTTCCTGGGAAGCAGAAAAGGTTGTGCTTAGAGGGGAGATCATAGCTTATTCCTCCTTTAAAAAGAAGTCTAGAGATAGAGTAATTTTAAGGTTGGAGAAACAAGTGGTAAATGCTTGAAGACAATACGGGGCTAACCCAACCTCACAATTAAAAAATTCCCTCTTGACGCTTCAAACAACTCTTGCTGAGCTTCTTCACAATAGGGCAGTGAAATCTATAAAATATTATAAATATCAAATGTACTTACATGGGAATAAGTCAGGGAAATTATTATCTCATCTGATTAGGCAATCAGGGGGATCACCATATCTCACATAGATAGGGGGGATGGAGTTCAGGTAAGGAAAGATCAGGACACAGTAGAGGTTTTTCAGAAGTACTACCAAAAATTATATGCCAGGCCTCTGGGAGGGACTTTGGAGGGTAAAGTATATTTAGATAGTTTAGATTTGCCTTGCTTGGGGGAAGGAGATGTAAGTAAACTTAATGCTCACATAACAGAGGAGGAAGTAGCCTTGGTAGTACAGCAAAGTTCTTTTTTAAAAGCCCCAGGCCCAGACGGATTTTGAGCAGAATTCTACAAACTTTTATGCCCATCCATTATTCCTGTCTTGCGGTCTTTCTTTACTTAGATAACATCAACAGCAGACCTCCCTCAATCACTTCAGTTGGCCAATATGATAGTATTGCTGAAACCAGGGAGGATCCCGGAGAAACCGTCCTCTTATAGGCCTATATCACTGTTGAATGTAGAGACCAAATTGTTTGCAAAGATTTTGGCTAATCGTATGACCCAGATACTTCCTACGTTGATGGAGGAGCCCCAGGTAGGATTTGTTCGTGGCCGAACAATCTATATATATAAAACTCACCCTCAACGTTCTATTGGCTTCTGATGTCACTGAAGCCAAGGTTCGTATGTTCGAAGCTCTGAAGCCTCGAAAATCACAGTCTCTGGGCCCCGCCCTCGTGTCAAACGTTATGACGTTGAGGGCGGAGGCGGAGCAATTCACCGCCCTCGCGTCAAACGTTATGACGTTGAGGGCGGAGGCGGAGCAATTCACCAACATCGATGACGGGTGGGGGGGGGGCCACAGGAAAGCCTTGCTAGCGCCCGTTTCATTGGCTCCAGAAACGGGCCTTTTTTCACTAGTTACACATAATTTACGTAAGCTATTTATCTCCATGGAATACATTGAAAAAATAGCTAAACCTTCTCTGCTGGTAAGTTTCGATGCAGAGAAGGCAGTCGATCGTGTTTATTGGGGGTTCCTTTTTGCCACTCTGCGACACTATGGGTTTAGGGGCTTTTTCTTGGATGTAGTGGGTTCACTTCCCACTGCAGGCACAGGCAGCTCCTTGTGACTCTGGGCAAGTCACTTAATCCTCCATTGCCCCAGGTACAAATAAGTACCTGTATATAATATGTAAGCCGCATTGAGTCTGCTATGAGTGTGAAAGCACAGGGTATAAATGTAATAAAAAAATTAAAATGCTGTTAGCGCACTTTATTCAGCTCCAAAGGCGCAAATACAACGACATTTGAGATACACCAAGGCACCAGACAGGGCTGTCCGCATTCTCCACTGCTTTTTGTTTTGTTGTTAGACCCGTTGGTTCTGGAAATTATGAGTAATAGGGAGATCCAGGAGGTCCGAATAGGTACTCATGAGTTTAAACTTTCGGCATTCACGGATGATTTACTGGTGCATATCATTGAGCCCCAGGTATTTCTACCGGCACTGATGGAGAGCTTTGAGGAATATGGGGATTTCTCTGGGTTTAGGCTGAATCTAGAAAAATCGTTAGCACTGCCTACGATGAAGTCCGTTAGAGAGACCTGGAGTGGCCCTTTTCACCTGAAGTGGGAATCTAATTCCTTCTGGTACCTAGGGATTCAGTTACCCTTCAAAACATCTATGCTTTATAATGCGAACATACCATTATTATTAGAATATACTAGATCAAGTTTAACCAAATGGATGCATTTCCCGTTGTCGATTCATGGGAGAATCCATCTTTTCAATATGGTTTTATTCCCCAAATGGTTGTATACTCTCCAATTGTTACCTATTAGAGTGTTGAAACGGGACTTGAATGCATTGCGGAAGCTCTTATCTCGTTTTTGTTGGGCAGGGAGGAAGCCGAAGATGTCTTTTAAGCACTTAATTGGATCACTGAAGTATGGGGGACTGGGTCTTCCTGATCTTAACCTATATAATTATGCTTGTCTACTCCGTCATCCTGGGGACTGGGAACTTGGAGAGTGGCATTACACACCTAGGGAATATGAGTCGGCATATTTTTTATTTATTTTTTTTATTTATTGCATTTGTATCCCACATTTTCCCACCTATTTGCGGGTTCAGTGTGGCTTACAATACATTGTATTGATGGAAATACAATTTGTTACAACTCGATTATGGGTTACGTTGTGAGGAGTTAGGTTAGGACAAAGTCAACGTATCATTAAGGGAATAAACAGGAAAAGAACGGTGGAACAGTGGAAGAACAGTGGATGCTGATAAGGCAACAGAACAATAGCAAGAGAACATTCGGGTATAACATTTTATCTGTAAATTGAGGTTTAAATGTGATAAAATTACTGGGGATGAGAATAGGGAAGAGAGTGTATTAATGCATTGCTAACTGTGTGTGTGTAATTCATTTGTTTTGATCCTTTCAATAGATTTTTTCAAAGAGATGAGTCTTTAATAGTTTGCGGAAGTCGGTTAGTTTGTAGATCGTTTTCAGGTTGCGTGGTAGTTTATTCCAGAATTGCGTGCTAATGTAGGAAAAGGTTGATGCGTGCAGCACTTTGTATTTTATGCCTTTGCAGTTTGGGAAGTGGAGGTTGAGGAAGGTTCGGGATGATCTTTTGGCGTTTCTGGGTGGTAGGTCTATTAAGTCAGACATGTAGGCTGGGGCTTCACCATGGATGATTTTGTGGACTAGTGTGCATACTTTGAAGGTGATGCGTTCCTTGAGTGGGAGCCAGTGTAGCTTCTCTCGTAAGGGTTTCGCACTTTCGTATTTTGGTTTCCCGAAGATAAGTCTGGCTGCTGTGTTTTGGGCTGTTTGAAGTTTTCTCAGTATTATTCACCATGGTATGTTAATTCCCTTTTACATTGTGCAGCGGAGGAAGTGCCGCCCAGTTTACGCTGGAATGTGATCCTCTGCTCAATGAGACAGGTATGGCGTTATTTGGTACTGCTTTTGGATAGGTATCCAGGGGTCTCTGATCAACTCCCTATTAAGGGAAATTTATGTTTCTCTCCAGGCCAAGATGGGACTAGTTTTCAACGTTGGGCATTGAAAGGGATTATATTGATACAACATGTTATAGAAGACAAGGGGAGGATGCTTTCCTGGGGTATGCTAGAGAAAGGAGGAATTGTGGAGTCTAAACATTTTCTGGCATACTGCCAATTACAACATTATATTGCTTCTTTGCATAGAGCCACGTTAGCACCATCGTTGGGAAGTTTATTGGAGGATTTGTTTGATAAACTCAGAGATGGTGGATTGACTGTGTCTGCCCTCAATATGGCCCTGCAAAAGGTCATCCCGAAGAGGTCATTTGCGGATCTTACTCAAAGATGGAGCAGGGATTTGGGAATAATGACGGCCTCTCTTGATTTTCATAAATTGCTTAAAAATATTTCGATTAAAGATGAACTTGGTACTTGCGAACAGAATATCTCATCCAAACTCACACTACGCAAGGATAAATCTCTCACAAATAACACACTTACTGAGGGTAAGGCTTCAGATACTCGGCTCTGGCTTCTGTATTACCAGCTTAAACTGAGTCACTCAGCGTTCACTTGTAATGTCACTTGGGTACATGTCAACTTTTTTAAAATAGGTTCTGCCTATACCCCTATGTGCCTTCACATCCTAAGTTCTCTGTTATAATATTACCTTCTACATGGGAAATATAGCAAATAGAAACATACTATAGTATTGCAGTGATTAGATCAGCAACAGCATCTACTAAGAGTAGATGCAAAGCTGTTGGCGTACGGTCTGATGATAGTCTGCCTGCTGGTTGTGGTAGATAAGGCCTAATGCATACAGTAGATCCGGGGCTGCTGGTACATTTCCACTGCAATGGCAGGCAGTATCTTTTATATGGCTCCTCAGAAGCTTAGCCGAGATTGGGTGGCAGAGCCGCTGGTGGGAGGCGGGACTGGTGGGTGGGAGACGGGGATAGTGCTGGGCAGACTTATAGGGTCTGTGCCCTGAAGAGGACAGGTACAAATCAAAGTAGGGTATACATAAAAAGATATTATTCTTAAATATAAGTGAAAACAACTGGCGAGTATCCTCACCAGCCCAAAACCTCAGTCTGTGAAGCCTACACTTTATACTAGGCCAATCATCCCTTTCTATAGGGGAGTACTTAGCTGCTGCTTAGATTTTTTGGTTGAGGTGAAGGTAGACGGGTCCCTTTAAATGATCAAAGTAAGCGGATTGGTTATGCCATTGGGCGTCAGTTTGAAAAGGCAATCGCCATTTTGAGATTTATCAAACAGACTGCAAGTTGGAGGTTCCAGGTAGGCTGTTAGCCAGATATTGCGTACCCACGTATTTCTTAGATATTTACTCTCTTATTTGATAGTTACACTTACTGCTGTTTATTTATTTATTTATTTATCTGTTTTCAGTGATATGGGTTCTGCTCCTTAAGAAGCGTTCTAGCGAAACAGAGCTCACTGTTGGGCATACCCACTGAGAACTCACATCAAGCAGCAGCTAAGTACTCCCCTATAGAAAGGGATGATTGGCCTAGTATAAAGTGTAGGCTTCACAGACTGAGGTTTTGGGCTGGTGAGGATACTCGCCAGTTGTTTTCACTTATATTTAAGAATAATATCTTTTGAAGTGAACGCTGAGCGACTCTGTTTAAGCTGGTAATACAGAAGCCAGAGCCGAGTATCTGAAGCCTTACTCTCAGTAAGTGTGTTATTTGTGAGAGATTTATACTTGCGTAGTGTGAGTTTGGATTAAAAATATTATGGAAATTTCGGTGAATGTTGAGATTCGAGAGTGTCAATTTCGCACATTACATAGGGTTTATTTTACACAAGAGCAAAAGATCAAAGCAGGGGGCATAGATACACCTGTGTGTCAAAAATGCCGACAAGATAATAATTCATTTTTTCATGCCTTCTGGAGCTGCCCAAAAATAGCACAATTCTGGAGAGACATATCAAATTATTTGGGGAAGTTGTTGGATCGGCAGCTGCTGGTTGCTTGATAAGTATGAGTCTTTTCATATTTCCAACCAAACTCAGGTCTTATTAATTCGCAAGGCAGGAGCCATGGGAAAGCGGGTCATTTTGTGTGCCTGGTGGGAGAGGAGGCCCCCTGTTTTTGGGCTTGGCGGAACCACATGCACGCATTGATGCTTTTGAAAAGAAGACATGCTGACTGTTCCCCCAAGCGTAAGAAACTATTTTTGTCAGGGTGGGATTTTTGCATTCGGTCCCTTCCGCACAGGGCCAGAAGCATGATCTTGAACTCTGTTTGAGGGTTCATCCCCTATTTTTTTTTCTTTTGGTGACCTGCTGGACTGCCTCATTCTGGCCGCGTCTTGGTGAATGCAGGGTTGGTTTCCGGGCTCAAGCCGCATGTGTCAACTCTAGATTTATATTTGGTCCTCCATGTATGGGTGTTTTTTTTTGTTTTGTTTAACTTGGCGGGGGGGGGGGGGGGCAAGGGATCTGTTGTTAAATATGGAAAACTGGATGATGGATTTCCTTTCATACTGTTTTGAAGATATTATATGTACTGTGTTATATTGCTTAGTTCTATAATGACCATTGTGGTATTATGTAAATACATCATCAATAAAATTGTTGGTATATTACATATTGATTGGGTCTTCAGAGAAGGCCTGTTATTTTTTCTGATAAATTACCTTTAAGCAATTTTGAAAGTAGTTTCAGTAGTTAAAAAACATTTTACTCATGCTATATAATAATTGTCCTCCCTTAATGGGGTAAAAAGTGTGCATATACTTTTCAGTGCACTTAGAGGAGGCTTCCTAGGAGCATATTTAGGCAAGGGGAGGAAACAGTGCACAAAAATATTAAGCATTTGGCCTTTGAAAGTTTGTGCAAATACCGAGGGTAAAAAGCATGCATAAATGTTTCATCAATGCAGGCAGTCTGTAATAAATTCATAATAACAAAAAAGAACTAAGCAAATAAGAATTAATACTCTTTATTTCACAGCCAATATTGATATAGAAGTCTCTGCATGCAGAGTCAATTGATAAATGTTATTTCTTAGGTTTTATATTGTGTTATGGATTTATTACACACTGAGGAGTACCGTTGGCTCACCTTTTCTCTTACCTGCTTTAGATGAAAGTGGGGACAGCAACATAGGAAAGAAAGGCTTCTTGCTCTCTTTCATGGTTGTTCTAGCAGTAAAAACTGTCTTAGGGATATGGCGTTTGTTCTGTAGACCCTGCGTTATCTGGCCAGATCCAGAGAGTTTAGATTTTCAATATATGTGTTTCCTACTATTATATCACTTTATGTTTTGTGGTATCATTTTAATTATTTATATTTCTTGATTTTATATGTTTTTTATCATATATGTTTAAAAACCTGTTAAAAATGATTTTTGTTAAACCCTTAGGGCTCCATTTAGAAAGCAGCACTACCGATTAGCATGCACTGAATGTGAAGAAGCCCATGGGAATTGAATGGGCTTCTTCGCATTCAGCATGCCACTAAGCAGTAGTTCCACTTTGTAAAAGGATCCCTTCATGTCAATACGTTTTAAATATATTTTAAATATATTTTGTGATGTCTGTTTTTATGCACAATTGATTCCTGATGCAGGCAAGATGCCAAAACACAATTCATGTAAGGTCCTTTTTACTAAAGCTTAGCTCACACTAAATGCTACAAAGCATAAAATGGGCTTCTTAGCATTTAGAATGCGCTAATTCCGTTATTACATGCTAAGTAAAAGGGCACCTTAGGGATTTCAGTTTGGGCTGTAGACCCAACGCTTCCTGGTCAAATCAGGAGAATTTCCAAATATTCAAGGGACCTCACTATCAAAGTCGTCTCACCTGGCAGGTGCTCCATTCACTTTCAGAGGCAGCACAGACCATTTCAGGTGATATGGAAATGCTCTCATACCTAGAGCTGGTTTGGCTGTAGAGACAGTTGCATTTCTTGGGTCCAATGAGAACCCCCTCTACTTCTTGCAGCATCCCAGGCTCTGTGAACACAAGAGATAATATCTCACACTCTCAGATATATAAGCTGGCACTGGGGGCCGAGAAAGGAGAAATGAATCAAAAAGCAAAATATGTCTGAAAAAGCACAATAGATCAGTTTTTAAAAATAATAAATGTGGATTCATGAACAAGAATCCCTAACTTCATACCTTAAACTGTCCCTATTTGTCAGAAGAAGTCACTGATTTCTAGACTAAATATTCTATTTTAGTTTCTTCCAGTTTAAAACACATTTGGCCCAATATTTATATATATGGATGGCATTTGTTTTAAATGTTGTCCATAACTTAAATTATGCATACATTCAGTGCTGCTATCCAGGTAGCAGGTGATGTTGAATATATATGTAGAGTGGTCAGCGACAGAGTTATCTAGATAGTGGTGATATTCAGTCTGCTATCTGGATAAATTTAGGACAGCTTTCTGCAACTATCTGGATAACTTGCTCTACTCACACACTGCTCTGGCACTATTCATAGAGGGGTCCTTTTACCAAGCAGCAGGAAAAATGGCCCTGCGGTAGCAGTGGGGGCTGTTTTTCTCGCACGCCAGGGCCCTTTTTACCGCAGTGGACAAAAAGCCCTCAAAACAAAATGGCCATATGGTAACACTCCGGGGAGCCCTTATCACCACCCATTGAGGTGGCGGTAAGGGCTCCTGCGTTAACCCGTCAGTAACCGGGCAGCATGGGTATTTTCCCCTCAGAAATGGTGCACAATCTACCCAGAACTACCACCAGTGACCGCGTTGGGCCAGCGGTACTACTGTAATAGCGAGCAGTAAGCCTGCTTTGGGCTTACTGTGCTCTGTAAAAGGGCCCCACAGTGCTGAGGCGATTAATAAGAATTTTCAGTGGCACTGTCTAGATAATTATTACTGCAAATCCACAGACAAGGCCAACTAGGGGAATTATCTGGATAATTCCGTTTGAATATTGACTCAATTATAATTCATCTGGCCGTGCCTCAGTTCTAATCCTAAAACAATAATTTAAAAATATGGAACAAAAAATATATAGAGAGGGGCATTTTTGCTAACACGTCCACGTTAGAATTGGGACATTTTGCTCATTACATCCAAAAAAAGCCATTTTCAAATAGGTAAAACATCTGCGTTTCCCTTTTGAAAATTTCTCAAAGATGGTCTTTTTTGCACAGAAGACATCTATAAAGAAGAACCATTTTCCAAACTGATATGTCCAACTTATAAACACCAAAAAGGCAGGCACAAGAACATCTGTCTGGTATCATTTTGAGAGAAATAGCCACACAGATGTCTCAGCAGCTCCCAGGAGTAGCCTAGTGGTCAGTGCAGTGAACTTTAAACAATGGCACTCAGGCACAATGCCAATCAAAACTCCTTTTTGTATTATGAGCCCTCCAGGAACAAAATAAAACCTGCTGTACCTAAAAGTATCCCATTACATTCGTCTTCCACCCTGCAGGTATGTCCCATATTTAGGTACAGTAGATAATTTGGTGGTTTTGGAAGGTCACAATTTCCACCACAAATGTACCAGGTGGAGTGGGATTGGGACCTGGATCCCCTTGTTCACAGTCTACTGCACTGACCACTAGGCTACTCTTGGGAGCTGCTTGCTGTTCTGTTCAGTATGCCCATAATACTTGATGCTGAAATAGCGCCTAGCAGTGTTGCCAATTAACCAGTGTCAAAACCCGCCCAAAATTTCACACCCCGCCCTCACCGTCATCAACCCCGCCCCAGCCATCATCAGCTCCACCCCCGCCATCACCAGCCCCACCCCCGACATCACCAGCCCCGCCCCTGATGTCACTAAACACTCCCCAATGTCACTAACCACGCCCCCAATGTCACTAACCACGCCCTCAAATCGCAGTGCTGGCGGAGAAAAAAAAACGCCTGGGAAAAAAAAAAGCAGCCCAAAAAACTGCAACCCACAGCGGTCAGAAATTTCCCACAGCGGGTTGCGGAAAACCGCCCAATTAGGCGAGAAAACCGCCCATCTGGCAACCTTGGCACCTAGTATTCACTTTCAGTTTCATTTCTTAAGGGGGTGGGGGGGGAGACAGCATCAACTGGGGGTCAGCTGGTCAGTAAGAGCACCTTTTTGTTGTTTGGATATGATTGAAACAGGTCTGAATTCAAATGTCCTTTCTTTTTGACTTGGAGATATCTTCCTGTTCCATTGCCACTGAAAGATATCCAAATTTTTTGCCTGCCCTAGTCTCATTCAAAATATGCTTCCAATATGCCCCCTTACTATTTGGATGAACTGCAATGAAATACGTTCTATTTTTGCTTTTCAAAAATCAGCATTTAGACTTTTTTGTTTTTGCCATTTTAAGGCATCCATGTGCTTCAAAAATAAGCCTTTCTGTGGTTACAATCAAAGCAGTTTACATATTATATACAGGTACTTATTTTGGGGCAATGGAGGGTTAAGTGACTTGCCTAGAGTCACAAGAAGCTGCAGTGGGAATTGAACCCAGTTCCTCAGGGCCCTTCAAGGTAGGACCGGGGAGGGTGCAGTAGTGGGGTGGGGGTGGGGAAGGCCATGGCTGTGGCCGTGTGCAGATTGGGGGGGGGCCCAATGACCTTTACTGCCTGGGGGCCCACAGCACTGTCAGAAGTTGTTCAAACCAAAACAGAGGCACAGCCAGCATGGTGCGTTTATAGGCTGTAAGGGCATTCAGTAAATGGCACCACAAATTAGTGCCAGGGAAAAATTGGTGCGCAGTGCTATTCTTTAAAGGGTGCTCCGTAATAAGCACTCTTCATAGAATAGCACATAGTGCCAATTCTAACGACCAACTTTAAGCACGAGGGCTTACTTCAATTGAAACCTGGTGTAAATCCTTGTGCACAAGTTGAGTACACATCCCCCAAATCTTTCATCGCTGCGTGCAACTTTTCAGGATACCTCTGAGCCGCCATGCCCCTCCCATGGCCACGCCCCATTTGGTATGGGGATTTCAGCATGTAGTGTTATAGAATAGTGTGCACCAATCTTAACTGGTGCCAATTAACATTAATAATTGATTGTTAGCATCCAATTATTAACTGTTTGTGGCTCATTAACCTATTAAGTTGCATGCACATCTCAGGATCACGGTCAAATTTCAGCACTTGTATAGAAACCAGGGGTAAATGTCTGAGACTCCTTCTTCACTTTTAAATTACCTATACATTTTCACTCTGGCAGGAACATTGTGCTTGTAATATTGTCGGTTCTTATCCCAAATGTAAGAACACCAGAAGTAAAACATTGTTGGACAGCAAAGGAGCCCAAGAAATAAGATTAGCAAGGACTGAGAGGAGCAGAGGCAAGAAACAAGTGAATAGATAGATATAAGAGGTGCATTACGGCTTCCTCCAGTAGTCCGGCCAGTGGCCCAGCACGTGGTCCCATACTGGAAGCGATGATTCTGAAGTGGGAGACAGATAGGCTGCAGGTAGTCACTGAACACAACTGGCTGGGTCAGCTGCACCATGGCAATGTCATTTCCCACTGACACAGTGAAGTAAGCCCCATGGATGATTATATTCTGCACATTCCTCTCTTTACTGCCACTCCCATCTTCAATTTGCACTGTCCAGTCGTTTGGCGTTGCATACTCCCTGATAAGAAAACAAATAATTGGAGGAGAAGCTTAGTGGTTAGAGCATTGGGATGACAATCAGGGAGGCCCAGTTCAAATCCTGTTGCTACTACCTGTGATCTCCCCTCTCCCATTTGCTATTTTCTATATAAAAAGACTTCTTACATTTCTTAAGAGAAATCGGGGTCATGTTTACTAAAGTGTGCTAAGCAGTTAGTGTGGGATTTAGTGAATGCCAGCCTATGCTGACAGCTACTGCATACCATAAGCAATCACTCACTGAAAATCCTGCATAACTGCTTAAAGGGTGGAGGCTACGCATGGTATAGATAGAGATTGGATATGGATTAAACATTGAAGTTAGCGCATGGTAATTAAGGAGTGTATTCACTTGTGCAGTTAGCACAGATGCACTTAACACTTCTTTAAGAGCTGGCATTGACTCTCACTTAATTAACTTAATTTATTTTTATTAATTTATTTATTAATTTGGATTTTGCTCACACCTTTTTTTCAGTAGTAGCTCAAGCTGGGGTGGGGGCATAGGGAAGGGCAGGAGAGAGGTTGGGCTAAAGGGCGTGAGGGTGTAGGGAAAGGCAAGGTTGACACCAATCTATGGAGGTGGGGGGAGTGGAAACTGCAAGGGAGATGCCGAGCTATGGGATAATTTGTAATTTTTGGTCCTTTATTCTGTAATTGGTGGGGTTTGGTCTGTGCCCTGTGTGTGACTGAGGTGAGAGATTCTGCTGACATGTAGTTTATGTGGGAATGTATAAGAGTTTAGCTTTTCCAATAAGGAGCATATTAGTGTTCTATATATGCAGTGCTGCCTTTTTAAAGGTACAGTTATTGCTTGGTATTTGCAGACATGCCAAGTCACATGTATTTGGTGTGTGACACCCGCAATTCTGCCCCTTCTCACACTCACACGCACAAGTACCCTATTCACATGCATTCTGGCTCCCAGCTCGGGATCTGTCTCACCTTTTCTTCCCCACCTTCAAGGGCCTTCCCTGACCGCTCTCTCCCTCTTGGGTCCAGCCAGTATCTACCTATCTCCTCTCTATCCCTACATTCCGGACTCCAGTGTTTCTCTCTCATCTCTCCCCCCTGGTCCTTCAAACTTGTGCACATCATTGGCAGAATTATGGCACTCTGCCTCAGGCCCATTCCTCTATGATGTCCTGTCTCATAAGTACATAAGTAATGCCACACTGGGTAAAGACCAAGGGTCCATCGAGCCCAGCATCCTGTCCACGACAGCGGCCAATCCAGGCCAAGGGCACCTGGCAAGCTTCCCAAACGTACAAATATTCTATACATGTTATTCCTGGAATTGTGGATTTTTCCCAAGTCCATTTAGTAGCGGTTTATGGACTTGTTCTTTAGGAAACCGTCTAACCCCTTTTTAAACTCTGCTAAGCTAACCGCCTTCACCACGTTCTCCGGCAACGAATTCCAGAGTTTAATTACGCATTGGGTGAAGAAAAGTTTTCTCCAATTTGTTTTAAATCTACTACACTGTAGTTTCATCGCATGCCCCCTAGTCCTAGTATTTTTGGAAAGCGTGAACAGACGCTTCACATCCACCTGTTCCACTCCACTCATTATTTTATATACCTCTATCATGTCTCCCCTCAGCCGTCTCTTCTCCAAGCTGAAAAGCCCTAGCCACCTTAGTCTTTCTTCATAGGGAAGTCGTCCCATCCCCGCTATCATTTTAGTCGCCCTTCGCGGCACCTTTTCCAATTCTACTATATCTTTCTTGAGATGCGGCGACCAGAATTGGACACAATACTCAAGGTGTGGTCGCACCATGGAGCGATATAATGGCATTATAACATCCTCACACCTGTTTTCCATACCTTTCTTAATAATGCCCAACATTCTATTCGCTTTCCGAGCCGCAGCAGCACACTGAGCAGAAGGTTTCAGTGTATTATCGACGACGACACCCAGATCCCTTTCTTGGTCTGTAACTCCTAACGTGAAACCTTGCATGACGTAGCTATAATTTGGGTTCTTTTTTCCCACATGCATCACCTTACACTTGCTCACATTAAACGTCATCTGCCATTTAGCCGCCCAGTCTCCCAGTCTCGTAAGGTCCTTCTGTAATTTTTCACAATCCTGTCGCAAGTTAACGACTTTGAATAACTTTGTGTCATCAGCAAATTTAATTACCTCGCTAGTTACTCCCATCTCTAAATCATTTATAAATATATTAAAAAGCAGTGGTCCTAGCACAGACCCCTGAGGAACCCCACTAACTACCACTAACCCCACTACCTATGTCCTGTCTCCTCTGACAGAATTTCCTATTTCTGCGAGGGCAGGACATCATAGAGAGCAAATTTCTCTCATGACTGTTCATTATGTAAATGCTGAAAACCCAGATGGCTGGGGTGCCTCCAGGACCAGGACTGGGAACCACTGGATTAGACTATCCAGCTCACTTTCAAAAGTGATCGCCGGCCATTTCCCGACATAAATCGGGAGATGGCCAGCGATTTCTTAAAAGCGGCGAAATTGGTATAATCGAAAGTGGCATTTTTGACAGCATCACCGCTTTCCCGTCGCTTCACCGGCGAAAGTTCAAGGGGGCGTATCGGTAGATTAGCGAAGGCGGGACATGGGCGAGCATGGGCGTGGCTACCAGATGGCCAGCTTTCGCTGATAATGGAAAAAAAAAGCGGCGTTAAGCAGTACTTCGCCGGGTTTACTTGGTCCTTTTATTTTCACGACCAAGCCTCAAAAAGGTGGCCCAACTCACCAGATGACCACCGGAAGGAATCGGGAATGACCTCCCCATACTCCCTCAGTGGTCACCAACCCCCTCCCACACTAAAAAACAAAAAATAAAAAACTTTTTGCCAGCCTCAAATTCCGTACCCACCTCCATGACAGCAGAATGTGTTCTGTCCTCCGACAGCCTTTGCCTGCTTGTGATGTGGCTCTGGGGTGAGTGTGGCACCTTTTCTGTTATTTGCACTGCAGAGTCACATCAGCAATGCATTGTGATGGGTGTAGGTATTGGTAGTTGGTAGGTTCTACTCCCATGGTGCTTTTCCCCCTGCTTACTGGGTCAGAGTGTGCCCTGTTTTGTTTCCTGTTGTAGTCCATGCGGTTGTGGCCATTTTTGTAAGATAGTTTTAGATCCCTTTCCTGTGTTACCCACGTTAGAGAACGTAGTTCTTACCTTGAATGGTGCTGAAAGAGGGCATTGTACACCATTGTTCCAGCTCTGACCTACTGCTAATCTTAGTACTAGGGGACTCTTTGCCAGTGGGGCACAACCTCTGATCTGCAGTTAACTGTGAGTAAAGGTGGTTGTTATGCCAAGAAAGGACTTTTTCAGAGAGAGTAGTCTTCAGGTGTGAACTGGTGTACCAAGATTATACAGCAGCAATAAGTCCTAGATGCTGTATGCATGTCCCTGGAGAAGTTTTAGTGGGTGCAGTACATTTGTGGGTAGTGGGTTTTGGTGGGGGGTTGGGGGGCTCAGCCCCAAAGTAAGGGAGCTATGCACGTGGGAGGTTTTCTGAAGTCCACCGCAGTGACCCCTAGGGTGGCCGGTTGGTGTCCCAACATGTCAGTGCACTAAAATTGCTGGCTCCTCCCACAGCCAAATGCCTTGAATCTGGCCGGGTTTGAGATCTCAAACCCCGGCCAAATCCAATGCATTTGGCTGGCCGGAACCATATTATCGAAACAAAAGATGGCTGGCCATCTTTTTCGAATATACGGTTCTGGCCAGCTCTTTGTGGCACCGCCAAAATACATCGCCGGCCATGTATTTCACCGGCGCTGTTCGATTATTCCCCTCCACGTTAGTTTTTGTAAAGTACATATTCCTGAACTGGTGTTAGATCTACCTGGGGTCCACGAGATAAACCTCACTCATTGTCCTTCAATCTCCAGCGTACTGGTGATAAATCTTCAGCTTTGAGATGGCTCACCCTTGGAGTCTCTATGTTTGTGTCTCGAGAACTGGTGGTATCAAGGTTTGCTACATAGGCTCTGAGAAGCTTCTTTGTGGGATTTGGTGTTTATTGATCAGAATATGTCAGTTTTTGGCATGTATATCTGCTATAACTGGTTTTAGACATGGCTTGGACCCATGAGAAAAACCTCCAGCATTCTGCTGCATTGTGGAGATAAATCTCCGGCTTTGGAATGGGCCACCTATGGTGTCTCTACAATATATAGGTGATACTTGATGAAAGAAGAGGTAAAGCCCTAGAAAGTTAATCGCAAGAATATGCTAGGTCAGTGGTTCCCAAACCTGTCCTGGGGGAACCTCCAGCCAGTCAGATTTTCAGGATATCCATCTTGAGTAGAGAGGTGTGGTAGCCGTGTTAGTCCACTTTTAAAGGTAATCAACAGAAATAAAACAAAATAAAACATGGAAAAGAAAATAAGATGATACCTTTTTTATTGGACATAACTTAATACATTTCTTGATTAGCTTTCGAAGGTTGCCCTTCTTCGTCAGATCAGAAATAAGCAAATGTTGGTAGATGACAGTATATATAAGTGAAACATCAAAGCATTTCAGTGACAGTCTAACAGGATGGGGGTGGATAGGTGAGAGACCTGGAGATATGTATGGGAATATCAAAGCATGTCAGTGACAGTCTAACTCTGAATAGGGAGACACAGATCACTTTGTTTGTAATATTCCATATGCTGGACCTTTGTTTGTAGCATTCCATGTGCTGGACCTTTGTTCACCTATCCACCCCCATCCTGTTAGACTGTTACTGAAATGCTTTGATGTTTCACTTATATATACTGTCATCTACCAACATTTGCTTATTTCCGATCTGACGAAGAAGGGCAACCTTCGAAAGCTAATCAAGAAATGTATTAAGTTATGTCCAATAAAAAAGGTATCATCTTGTTTTCTTTTCCATGTTTTATTTTGTTTTATTTCTATTGATCAGGATATCCACAATGAATATTCATGAGAGAGATTTGCATGCACCTCCTCCACTGCATGGACATCTCTGTCATGAATATTCACTGTGGATATCCTGAAATCCTGACTGGCCGAGTGTTCCCCTAGGAAAGGTTTCAGAGCCGTTGAGCTAGGCCTAAAGCCTATTTCTTGAAATATTTTCTAAAATTAAAGATGTCCACAAGAGGTAAGTGTCTACCCATCAATACATCGCAAAATGTCATCTAAATTCTTGTGCTGGGAAACTCATAACATCTAATTCAGGGGTTCTCAACCCAGTCCTTGGGACACACCTAGCCAATATAGTTTTCAAGCTACCCACAATGAATATGCATTAGGTAATGTAACATGCACTACTTCCATCTTTATGCCAATCTATCTCATCCATGTTCCTGGAAACCCGACTAGCTGGATGTGGCTTAAGGACTAGGATGAGAATTGTTGTTTTTCTGCAGTCTGAGAACTGGCAGCTATCTGGTAGTAGAAATGTGCACAGCACAGGGCAAATATTTTCGGTCCGTTTTTGGTTCATGTGGGCTTACTTCCCCATTTTCAACTTTTTTTGGATCATTTCAATTTAGCATGTGTTAAAGCTTTTTAACATGCACTAATTGACTTAACGTGTTAATAGGTTAACATGTATTAGTTCAATTTAGCATGCACAACATTTTTTAAGGAGCCCTAACTTTCTGGCAGTTTCACTGAAAGTCTTTCAACATGCTGACAACTTGCTTTAATACCTTAGTTTTATTTTTAGAGGGTTTCACACATTCCATCACACCATCAGTCTCAAATTCTGCTCATCAAGGGTTGCAAACTAGTTGGGTTTCCAAGAAATCTCTAATGAATATGCATAAGGGTAATGGTAAATTCTCAGGGGTTGATACTCAGCCAGTAGTACTCAGTATTTTGCTGACTGCTGCCAGTGTTATGCCCGGAAATTCAATGCCAGACTAATTCTATTGCATGACAATCTGTAGGGAACTGTGATATCACAGACACTGTACTAGGACATTACTAGATGAAACTAGTGGCAAAATTCTGACACTTACCCAATGAAGCAGTTGGCAGCTGAGAGGATCCAGCTCTCTGAAACCAGAGACCCCCCACAGGTGTAGGTGCCTTGGAAAAGCAGGCTAACCTGCCAGGGCCACTTGCCTGACTGGAACCCAGGGCCTGTGTTTGTAATTTTTGGGATGCCACAACCTGAAAGGCAAAGAAGTAAGTGATATCTGTAGGCATGATTATTGCTATAATTCATTTGGTGAAAGAGGAAAATCCATAATCTAGAACAGAGGTGAGTAAATACATAAAAGCTGCAGCCTCCCTTCCATCCATGTAAATTTTTGGCCCTACCCCCTTCAAGTTGGGTTACATTTTATATAATTTAAATGAGAATCCACACACACCAATTGGATTATTATCAAAGATTTGTGATCAGACAGAATGAGCCAAAAAAAACAAACAAACAAAAGACAAAACAAAACAGGGATTAAAAGTTGCCCAGCCCCTAAATTTGAAATTATTTCCCATCTAAGTGAACTGCAAAACATCCTCTGTATATAATCTCAGCTCTCTGTTTTCAACTACACCTCAAGTTCTGCTTTTTTATGGGCTTTGTTTTCATCTTGCACCTTTTTTAGCCATTTGTGGACAGAAGCACAGGCTGTGAAAAAACACACCATTTCTGACCATTCTCCACTAAGATGAAGCCACAAGGGAAGCATAAGTGCAGCGGCGCAGCTTCCATTGCCACAATACTAGTGGTCCCTCCTTCACTGAACTGCACAGCTTTGCTCAGTGCTGATTGGCGGCTCATAGCAACTGGCAACCTCCCCCAAAGGACCATTTGTGCCCCTCCCCCAATCGCATATGCCCTCCTTATCCAGAGAACCGATGGGGAGATCTATATAACAGTTTAGGTAGACACATATAGATGGTGTAGAAAAACATATAGAAATTACACAAATTAGGAAAGCTGGCAAATTGGGCAACAATATAATAATGGGTGGTTCCAATTACCCCAGTATTGACTGGAAAAAGATTACATCAGAGAGTGCTAAGGAGGTAAAATTCCTAGATATAACAAATGACTGCTTCTTGGAGCAACTGGTTCAAGAACCGACAAGGGGTGGAGCTTTTTTTAGGTCTAGTCCTTAGTGGAATACAGGGTATAGTACGAGAGGTAATGGTGTTGGGCCCACTGGGAAACAGTGATCATAACATGCTCAAATTTGAGTTGATAGTGAAGTCACCAAGGAAATCAACTGTGGCAGCATTTAATTTAAAGGGTGAGTATGATAAAATGAGGAAAATAGTTAAGAAGAAGGTTAGGACTTTAAATCAAGCATGGACATTGTTTAAAAATACCACCTTGGAAGCCCAGACCGGGTGTATTTGACGTAGTAACAGAGGTGGAAAGAAGAGCAAACAACAGCCAGCATGGTTAAAAGGCGAAATGAAAGAGGCCATTAGAGCCAAAAGAACATCCATCAAAGAATAGAAAAAGGATCTGAATGAAGAAAATAAGACGCAACATAAACACTGGCAAGTTAGATGTAAAGCATCGATACAGAAGGCTAAAAGAGAATATGAAGAGAAACTTGCCACAGACACAAAAGCTCATAGTAACACCTTTCTCAGGTACATCTGATAGTCTGATATTGCCTCACATCTATGCACCCGATTATGGTATTATTCATTCCCCAAGGTAAAAAAGGCAGCAGACTTGCTCTTATATTTAAGAGTTTTTTCCATGTGTCTTTAGTTAGTTCTGAGGTTTTCCCTTAACTGGAATATATGTTGCAATGATTCAAAATAGACAAATCAAATCACTCTACTCCTCATTTTCCGTCCTCTGGGAGCTTGGTCCAAGGCAGAGCCTCAACATGTAGAGATTACTTTCTCTGCCATGTCCCAATTTTCTAGGATTATCTTCCTGGGAGACTTAAATCTACACTTGGAAAATTATGCAGACACCAATGTCCACAACTTCAAATCATTCCTGAAGGACTGCAAACTAATTACATTTTCCAAGGGTGCAACTCATAAAAAAGGCCATACATAAAGTGTTCATGACTTCCTATGCCAGTGATGGGCAACCTTTTGAGCTTGGTGTGTCAAAATTCGCCAAAAAACCGAGCATAACTCGGGTGGTGTGTCACTTCGAGAAAAAAAACCATAATTTTGCGATATTTATAGTTTAAATAACAAAAATGTATAATTGTAATATATAACTGTATTTAATAAACCAAAACCTAATTATTTAACTTACCTGCTTAGTGACTTCTTTGTTCATCTGTCAGTCGGTTTCTTTTGTTGGTCTTGATATTATTTAACTTGTGTGGGGTGCCGTGAACTAAGATAAGTGAGGGGGAGGGGGAATTCTTTAACTAATCTGCCTATTAGTGACTTTTTTGTTGCTGAATTTCATAGGCTAAATCTTCAATTGAAGGTTGGTATTTTGTACACTTCAAGCCCAAGCAAGCGCTACTAACTTCATCTTTCAATCTGTTTCTTTTGTTGGTTTTGATATTATTTAACGTTGAGAATAAGGTTTCACAAAAGTATGTAGAGGGAAAAATTGTGAGTAAAGCCATTGCTATATTTTTCAGGGTGCTAAAAGTGTCTGGTAATCGGATCCAGGCACTCCAAATTTCCTGGTAACTCAGATATTCTCTTAATAATTGCATCTTTATTCTGCATATCGTGAAATAGAACTGGTGCACATCTTAGGAGAGTTTCTTTAATAAATTCTCCCTCACTGAGTGCTTTTCCATGCTGAGCTATGGAGTGAGCAATGCTCAAACTTGCAGATGTTAAATTTGTAGAACCTTTTACAAATTTAAGGATGGACTTAGATTGGCTCTTATAAAAGTGTAGCTGCCTGGAAATGTATTCCTTCCTTTCATCCTCACTTTTTTTCAAGAGCTGGGAATGATTAGTTTCAAAATGTCTATTTATATTCCATGTTCTGCTTACTACCGTTTCAGTACATAGAACGCAAAATGATCTGCCATTTTTTTCTATAATGCCATACATCTCGGTCCATGTCTCTTGAAAGGGTCGGCTACTGCTACTACTGAAGGAGTGGAACGCCGGTACTACCTGAATACTACTGAGCAACAGGACAACCTCATGTTTTGTGCCTACTGATGGACTTTTACTTATGCACTCTACCTCTGCTTTTGGCTGTTTGGCCACACCTTATTACTGCACTGGACATTTGTGCCTTATCCAGTTTTACTGTTTACTAACAAGACAAGTTTGCTGTTTACTAATGTACAGACAGAATGCAGGGCTATTAGATATATAGCTTGTAACAGTAGTTTGCAAGGCCTATACAAGACCAGCTTGCACGTAGCAACGCCATCTGAATAGGCGACCTTGGAGGGTGCTGACACCCCCCTGCATTCCTGAGCCGCACCTTATCTCCTGTGCTAGAAAGGAGCATTGTGTGTGTACAGAATAAGCTGCTAAGTTTCGTTTTTCTTGCCAGTATCATTTCAGTGTTATGACGTGTGTACGTACTGGGACTACAACTTTGTACTGTAAGAACTACAAATGTTTACTGCGCATGACAGGTATGACGTGTAAGGGGCCAAATGCGCAGGCCCAGTAGGGAAGTATAAATGTAAGCGTCAGATGATTTATGACACACAGTGTCCCGAGGCTACTCGGTGCTGTTCACTTGCTAGCAATAAAGTTGCCTTGTTTGGAACCAAAATTTGCCTTTCGTCTCCTGATTTCCCACCTGTTTCATTGGCGACCCAGATGGGACAGAAGTAGAAAGGGGAATCGGATTATATTCTTCCCCTCCCCCACTGCAGTCGGATCGGGTCATCGATTCCCACCCGAGGAGGTGGTGAGTGGCCACCGCTGATTTCAGCGTCCATCTCCCGGAGGAGGGCCGATCCACTCCGCCTGACTGTAGAGGGGGCTGTGTGGTTCCGACAAGGCACCTTTTTCCATTTCAGGGAGAAGCGCACGACGGCGCGGCCTGCGACCCCGGCGGACAGGCGAGTATACTCTACGTAGTGACCGGCCCAGTAAGGACCGAAGAAGAGGCGTGATCACCCTCTTTTAGCCAGTGACTAATACGGACTATTGGTATCCGACTAGGTCCCGAAACTCACTAGGCTCCGGCGACGAAACCGAGCGGCGAACGAACGGGGGGGGTTTCTTGTGGCGTATGAAAGTGTGTGAGTGGGCTTGCAGTTCCAGGCCGGGCGACCGCGTCCTGGTCAGGCCGAGTGTTGACCCTTCTGTGTCTGGTGGAACGAGACCCCTTACTCCTCCACCTCCCTTTTCCCCCTTTTGTCCGTCACCTGTCCTTTGGCACTCAGGTTAGGATGGGCGGGGGTGGGTCTTCACCGTTAGATTTAATGACGGAACACTTTAGCGAAGTGTTCGACCTAGATAAATGTAGCAGGGCCGGGATGATACAGAGATGTCAATTTATGTGGCCAGGGCTAGGAATTGCTGGATGGCCCCCGGAAGGGTCATTCGAGTATGAAAAAGTGGCGGCGGTCATGAATATTGTTATAATTGAGGGAAACCCCGGCTGTCCCGAGGACATTCCATACATAGAAGCGTGGTTGGATGTAGTCCGGGATCCGCCGGCTTGGGCCCAACGGAAGGTAGAAAAGGCCGCCCTTATGTTGGTAAAGCAGAGAAAAGGCCGGAAAACCAAACTTAGAACCCTGCCGACCCATGCCTTCGCTCTCCAAAGCTCGGCAACCGCTGCCGTCCCGAAGGCCGCAGGGACCGCCCCCATACGGCCTACCGCCCCTAGCACTGAAGCCACTGAGACCACGCCCCCTGCTACCAGAGTCAAGGCAGGAACTACGCCCAGTACTACCAACACACTTTCTAGGAAAAAACCCCCGAAGAAAACCGCAGGGAAAGTTCAGGGTTCGGCCGAGAAGAAGCCTCCAAAAGCCCCGATACTTGCTACGGCGGAGGCATACGAAGACGACATTGCGCCGCCGCCCTATGCTCCTATGTACCCTGACCTTACGGGCCTAGCAGAAGGCCCCGCTGACGCCGAGACTTCCGGGTCAGAATCGGATGCCGGGGAGACGTCCCACCCAGCCTCACCTGAGTCACCTGGCCTCGCAACCACACGGAAGAGTACACGGGTTGTGAAGAACATTACTCGGTTCCCCCAATCGAGTCCGCAACAGGCCCTTCTGTCCAGCCGAAAAGGGGGAACCTCTCACTTATTCCCAGTCCGACAGTCCACCACCTATACCCCTAACCCGGCAGAGGGGGGGGGCCAGCCCATCGAATCAACAGTCTATAGTCACGTTCCCTTCTCAAGTGCCGATTTGTATAACTGGAAATTCCATGGGCCGTCCTACGACCAGAAACCCGAGCAGCTGATAGAGCTGGTGGAAGGCATTATATACAGCTACAATCCAACTTGGGCCGACCTTAGGCAGTTGAGCGCCCACATCCTGACCTCTGAAGAACGCCGCCTTTTACAACAAAATATGGAGCAGGCCATCCGGGATGCGAATCCGGCCCATGCCAATTTACAGAACCTACTAGAAACGGAGGCGCCCATCGCTGCCCCCACGTGGGATTACCGAACCGCCGAAGGCCAAACCTTTATCCGCCGATACCAACAGGCGTACCTGGCCGCCTTAAAGAAGGGGAAGCAGAAGGTTACTAACATGGGAAAAATCCACAGTGTAGTCCAACAAAAGGACGAGAGTCCAGGGGACTTCCTTGAACGACTTATGGAAGCATTCAGAAGGCACAGCCCGATAAATCCCGAAGACCCTAAGAACCTCCCAACCGTAGTTATGAGTTTTGTTAGCCAGTCAGCACCGGATATACGAAGAAAGCTACAGAGAACGGAGGGGTTCGAAGGGATGAGCCTAAGCCAACTGAAAGCTATAGCTGATCGCGTATTCGGATATCGCGACCAGGAGGAGAAGGTGGAGGCCCGGAAGGAATCGACCAGACGGATGCGGGAGAAGGCAGATGTGTTGGCCACGGTGCTGGAAGAACGAATGAGGTCTAGACCAAAGGGGAGGGGCAGGAGAACAAGAGGAACGCGGTCCCCCATAGGGCGTAACCAGTGTGCAAATTGCCGACAAGAAGGACACTGGTGGGCTGATTGTCCAGAGGAGATACGGGACAACCCGAGAGAAGAGGAATCATGGGACCGGCAGAGAGAGGAGGAGACCGGCGACCGCACGGGGGCCCCTAGGCGAGGCCGTGGAAGGGGCCGAAGAGAGAGAGGACGGGATGACCGGAGGGAATGGCAGATGGCTGTGGACGCTACCCGAGACGGCACAGCATGAAGAAACCGGGAGGGCAGAGTCCCCACTGACCCTCTGGTGGAAATTCGGGTGGGGACAGAATCTATGAAGGCCTTACTAGACACAGGGGCCCAGCGATCTGTTATCACCACAGCCATAGCCCCAGCCACGAAAGAAACTATACCAATTGTGGGAGCCTCCGGGAAATCCCTTGCGGCCCCCCTCCTCAAAGAGCGCCAAGTCCAGATCGGAGGGACGATGGTGTCCCATCAGTTCATACACATCCCTGGATGCCCGGTCCCCTTGATTGGTCGAGACCTACTCTGTAAGCTCCAGGCCACCTTGAAGTTCAAGACTACGGGTGAAGTGGAAGCTCGCTTTGAAGATCGGCCAGTGACACTTATCTGTCCAGTAAGAGAAGAATGGAGACTACACGTTCCCCCAACTGTAGGACCCGGCGACTGCCGTTACGACCAGAACACCCCTTTCGCCCAGCAGAGGCGAGCCATAATGGATGAAGTGCCTGATGTATGGGCAGAATTGAACCCCGGCGGACTGGCCGTTAACGCTATCCCCATCTGGATTGAGCTCAAACCAAATGCTCAAGTTGTCAACCAAGGACAATACCACATCCCCTATGCAGCCCGGCATAGTATGCATACACATCTACAGAAACTCCTTCAACAGGGAGTCCTTAAACCAATCAGATCCGCATGGAACACCCCATTGTTGCCCGTTAAGAAACCAGGAACATCCGAGTACAGACCCGTCCAGGACCTGAGGAAAGTCAACAACCAGGTAGCCGACATAGTTGCCCTCGTACCAAATCCATACTCCATCCTAGCCCAAGTGCCATCTCAGACCAAGTGGTACAGTGTCATTGATTTGAAGGACGCCTTCTTTTCCATCCCTCTTGCTGTCGACAGCCAAAAGTTGTTTGCCTTCACGTGGGAAGACTTGCAGACGGGAACCAAGCAGCAATATACATGGACCCGTCTTCCCCAGGGGTTCAAGAACTCGCCTACCCTCTTCGGCGACCAACTCGCCCAGGACCTGAAGACGTATCAGGACGAGTATGGGCCGGTCGTCCAATACGTGGATGACCTGTTGGTGGCCCGTGAAACGTACACCGAATGTGCTGAAGCTACACTCTACCTCTTGAAGACCCTGGAAGCCCAGGGGTACCGGGCCAGTCGCAAGAAGGCGCAGATATGCGAGATCGAAGTCGAGTATCTGGGGTTTCGCCTCCGAGAAGGAACCCGAAGGCTCGGTACCCCCCGAACCCAAGCCATCCGCAACCAACCCACTCCTGCAAATAAGAAGGACCTACGGGCACTCCTCGGAGCCGCTGGATATTGCCGCATTTGGATTATCAATTTTGCCATCCTGACCCACAGTTTGTACGCCAAACTGAAAGGACCTGAACTCGAGGGCCAAAATCTCCGGTGGGAGAAACACGAACTGAAAGCCCTTCAGGACCTCAAGGAGGCCCTTGTGGCCCCACCAGCGCTCGGACTGCCAGATGTGACTAAGCCGTTCTACTTGTTCATCGACGAAAAGAAGGGATTGGCACTTGGAGTCCTTACCCAACTGGTCGGTACCTGGCAACGCCCTGTAGCATACCTCTCCAAGAGCATGGACAACGTGGCACGAGGATGGCCGGGCTGCCTACGAAGCATTGCTGCTGCTTGTCTCCTGATACACGAGGCCAATAAACTCACATTCGGCCAAACACTTTTTGTGACCACACCCCACACCATCCGCGGCCTACTCGAGAGCCACGGACCCAGATGGATGACCAACTACCGATTGGTCAAATACCAAGCCCTCCTGTGCGAAAATCCGGAGGTGCGGATCCTGGACACGACCAACCTCAATCCTGCCACCCTCCTTCCGGCCCCTGAACCACCACTCCACGACTGTGAAGAGGTAATGGCCACTGTGCACTCGAGCAGACCTGACCTGAAGGATCAACCCTGGCAAGGGGGCATCACCCTTTTTACCGATGGAAGCAGCCAGGTGATAGAGGGAATTCGAAGAGCTGGCTATGCGGTGGTATCTGAGGACCATGTGATCGAGGCTATGGCTCTGACACCCGGAACATCAGCCCAGAAAGCGGAGCTAATCGCCCTCACCAGAGCCCTCCTGTGGGCTGAAGGGAAAGTTGTCAACATTTACACCGACTCCAAATACGCTTTCCTCACCCTCCAGGTGCACGGAGCCTTGTACAAGGAGAGGGGATTTCTGACAGCTGAAGGGAAAGGACTTGCAAATGCCGCTGAGATCTGCCAATTACTCGAGTCGGTATGGAAGCCGAAGAAGGTGGCTGTGATGCACTGCAGGGCCCACACTGGAAGAACGGACCCTATCGCCCGGGGAAATCAGCGGGCGGACGACGCTGCAAAAAGGGCAAGTCAGCTCCCCTACTCCTCTCACCCTCCTGACCCCGTGCTCGTCGTCCAGCTCCCTACGGAGACCCCTATTTACACCCCCCAAGAAACGGAATGGGCCCAACAAGAGGGTCTACAGTCACGCAATGGCTGGTGGATACTACAGGATGGGCGCATATGGATACCCGAAGCCTTGGCCTGGACGGTGGCCAAGGAGGCTCACGACCGCACCCACCTGGGAAGGGACGCCCTGGGGCGCTTACTTGAGAAGACCTACTACATCAACAAACTATCCCTGTGGACCAAAAACGCTTCCAGCCGATGCGCGACTTGTGCCCGGAACAACCCTCGAACGGGGCCCGGCCCTATGCCAGGACATGTTCTCCGAGGCACCAGCCCTTTCCACGTGTGCCAGATTGACTTCACACACATGCCCCCGGCGCGCGGCTACAAAGCTATCCTCGTCGCCGTGTGTACCTACACCGGATGGATTGAAGCCCAGCCTACTAGAACGGAAATGGCTAAAGAAGTTACCTCCCTACTGCTTCATCAAATCCTACCCAGATACGGCCTCCCCAAGCAAATAAACTCTGACAACGGTCCCGCCTTCGCTAGCGAAGTAACACAACAGCTCAGTACCAGACTGGGCCTCGATTGGAAGTTGCATTGTGCCTGGAGACCCCAAAGCAGTGGAGTAGTGGAGAGGGCTAACCGATCCCTGAAGAACCAGCTAGCCAAGCTATGCCAAGAAGCAAAAGCCAAATGGCCCGACCTGCTTCCACTGGCCTTGCTGCATCTTAGGTGTACCCCCAAGGCTACCGGCCTTACTCCCTACGAGATGATGTATGCTAGGCCACCACCACTACCCTCCTTTCCCGACTCCTTGCAGATACAGGGTGAGAGTTCCTTAGTGAAACAGATGAGAGCCTTACACCAGGTAGTGCAAGACATCCAGCAGTACACTGAAAGAGTAGCTCCCTTGGTCCTCACCAATCCTACGCACAGGTTCAGGGTGGGAGACGAGGTCTGGGTAAAAGAGTGGGATGAATCTGACTGCCTAAAGCCAAAATGGAAGGGGCCCTCCCTTGTTCTCCTAACGACCTCCACCGCTGTTAAAATTGCAGGAAGCCCAGTGTGGATACATTGGACCCGATTGAAGCCTGCTGCTCCCACTAGCAGCTCCCTGAAGCGTTGGACTGCGCACCAACATCCTGACGCTCCATTACGGCTGACTCTAAGAAAGACGTGAACCACCAGATTCATGCCTGCCCAGCAACAGGAACTCAGTTTCTGGACCCACTGCGTTTTTGGCTCTCTCTTTATCGCAGCCATCATCGTGGGCCTTATCATCTTCTTGCTGCAAAGGCTCGGATACCTTCCACCGCATATATGATGCTGAGCCTACTACTCCTCCTTTGCTCAGTCCCGAGCTATTACCCCTTGAGCCAGAACTGTACTGAATGTTTGCGCCTCGTGCGCCACTGTATAGAGGGAGGATATCACCTAGTCACTACCCTCATTCACCAGACGCAGCCCCCGGAAGGCGATTGCCAGTTTCTCCCGACTTGTGCCCTCATCACTCCGAATGGCCTCCAACAGTTCCACAGATGCCTCCAAGGAAATCTCACTATCTGCCACAGCCCTACCAAACCAAGATACTACAATGTCACCCTCAGCGTAGGACTCCCTGCGTATGTGGCCGGACCTCCGGGAGTCGAGGGAGATGGCATTCTGTATTATATTAATTCCACTCGTATCCTTGTCGGTGGCATCCAAACTGTAGCAACCCTCACCTTCGACGTCTGTGCCGCCATGGACAAGCACCCTTGGTCTCGCAAGTGTGGTAGCCAGAGTTGGCGAGAGGCATACGTTAAGGACCACAAGTATGTCTGCCCCTTCAGTCCAGACATGAGATGCTGCTCCCCGTGGGTGTGGCTCCCATGCGCCGGCGACACTCGAGCCTCGGGCTGGGACCGAGTATGTGCTTATACGGGAGGAGGATATGCCGGATGCGCCGGCCTGGGCGAATTTCGTCGAGGTTCTGGTAACTATGTGTCCCTAGACTGGCCCATCCGAGGACACGACATGCCCTGGAGAGGAACGTGGGGCCTCGGCATTGACGGCGGAGGAATGGATCCGTTGACATATATTACCATATATCAGAGTCTCGAAACGAAGCCTCCTACGCACTACCAGACTACTGTTGTCGGCTACCAAGACGTATTTGATGAAATTGCTCGTGCTGAGCAGACCGAGACTAAATTCCCCATTTCCCCAGAAGCCCGAAATATGTTCCTCAATTTGGCTGAAAACATCGCCCTCTCCCTCGGAATTGCAAACTGTTTCGTCTGCGGAGGCACCGACATGGGTGAACAATGGCCCTGGGAAGCGAGAGAGATCCGACAACACACATGGGATGCACTCAACACCACTAACATTACCTTTCCCCAACGGCCGAAGCCGTACGAATGGGCCCTGAGAACAAATATCATAGGTACCCTCTGCGCTAGTCGAGCGCCATCGAAGCGTTACTCTGTACCAGTGGGAGACTCTGCTTGTACGGGGGTTCTTCAGTATAATGGCAGCCGGACGACCTGGTGGCAAACGGACAACCTGCCCGCCCCGGAGCCTATCTGGACAGAACCCACCTTGAACACGACATGGACATACGGAGGGAACGCCTCCCTCAAGTGGGTAGCCCCGGCGGGCTACTACTATATCTGCGGACGCAGGGCCTATGAACAACTCCCGACCCGCTGGTACGGTACCTGCCTCTTGGGCACGGTCCGACCTAGTTTTTTCCTTCTGCCCATACAAGTCGGCGAAACTTTGGGAATCCCCCTATACGTGGAAAAGGGGCCTGATAACCCTACCCGACGAAAACGGTCTTTCCCAATCATCAAGCCCAAAGTCCAGATTGGAGACTGGAAGGACAACGAGTGGCCGCCTGAACGTATCATTCACTACTATGGACCGGCCACATGGGCTGAAGATGGTACATACGGGTACCGCACCCCTATCTACATGCTGAATCGCATTATTCGCCTACAGGCCGTACTCGAAATCCTTACTAACGATTCTGCCCTGGCCCTCAATATCCTAGCTCGACAGAACACTAAGCTCATTACCGCCGTCTACCAAAATCGCTTGGCTCTTGACTACCTCTTAGCCCAGGAGGGCGGGGTGTGTGGCAAGTTTAACCTCAGTAATTGCTGCTTACAGATTGATGACCAGAGCCATGTCATCAGGGAGATAACTGACCGGATGGTCAAACTAGCCCACGTCCCCGTCCAGACCTGGAACAGTGCGTGGGATTGGACTTCCTCCCTCACCAGCTGGCTCCCAACCTCCGGGAGCCTGCAAGGCCTCCTCGTCATGGGTGGCCTGTTCTTGCTGTCTTGCCTAATAATACCTTTGTCTCTCCCCTTAGTTTTCAGGTGTCTCCGCTCCACCATGGAAAGCATCGCTGACCGCCGTGCTGCTGCCCAACTTATGGCTCTCCAGATGTACTCCCCCATTCCCCAGTCTGATGAAGCTGACGATGAAGCACCTTGTGGCTGATGTGCACTTTGAACCCCCTGAGTCACTCAATGGGCCATCACCCTTGTGCCAGCAAAAGACCGGCTACAAAGGGGGGGGGGATTCCACTAGGGGCCCTCCGTCTCAACCCCGGCGAAGCAACCAACGGCTGCGCAAGGGCTTAGGGCTCGCTTGTTGCCTCCCTCGCTAACTATCCTTGTCCTTTCTTTCCTTTTCAGGATTCATGGAGGTGATACTCTCCACCAGAATGGATGTTCAAGTATCAAAAGGGGGGAATGAAGGAGTGGAACGCCGGTACTACCTGAATACTACTGAGCAACAGGACAACCTCATGTTTTGTGCCTACTGATGGACTTTTACTTATGCACTCTACCTCTGCTTTTGGCTGTTTGGCCACACCTTATTACTGCACTGGACATTTGTGCCTTATCCAGTTTTACTGTTTACTAACAAGACAAGTTTGCTGTTTACTAATGTACAGACAGAATGCAGGGCTATTAGATATATAGCTTGTAACAGTAGTTTGCAAGGCCTATACAAGACCAGCTTGCACGTAGCAACGCCATCTGAATAGGCGACCTTGGAGGGTGCTGACACCCCCCTGCATTCCTGAGCCGCACCTTATCTCCTGTGCTAGAAAGGAGCATTGTGTGTGTACAGAATAAGCTGCTAAGTTTCGTTTTTCTTGCCAGTATCATTTCAGTGTTATGACGTGTGTACGTACTGGGACTACAACTTTGTACTGTAAGAACTACAAATGTTTACTGCGCATGACAGGTATGACGTGTAAGGGGCCAAATGCGCAGGCCCAGTAGGGAAGTATAAATGTAAGCGTCAGATGATTTATGACACACAGTGTCCCGAGGCTACTCGGTGCTGTTCACTTGCTAGCAATAAAGTTGCCTTGTTTGGAACCAAAATTTGCCTTTCGTCTCCTGATTTCCCACCTGTTTCACTACCACTTCCTTTACTTAACCTTGGTTTTTTATTTTTTGGGTTCTCCATCAGGGGGGCAGAGACAGAAGATAGAATTATAGATAGCCTGTTAGCCCTGCAGGCAATTAGGGGTTAACTAGCCTAACTGACCACCTTATGTAAATTAAGATGGCTGCCGCTATTTCTAATGGCGGGAAACGGCACCCATAGCACATGCCCTCGCCTCTCCCAGCCTCCCCCTCACCTATCTCAGTAATGATGGTCAATTACAAATCCACGACACCCCAGAACAGTAGATTGGATGATGGTTGCTGGTAATGGTGATCACAGGGCCCTCAGAGATGCGTCCCCCACGGCATTCCGCTGCTCTCTGCTCCGCCGGCCGGAAGTGAGGTCAAAGATCCCCTAACGGCCATGCAGGAGCCGGGGCAGAGGGAGCAGCAGGGAGGGAGCCAATAGGAGCGCACACGGCACCCCCCCAGCGGGTAAACATGCACCGGGGGGGGGGGGGGGTGATTTCGCTGGGCGGGGGAGGTCGCGCTGCACCGGGGGGGGGGGGGGGGCGCATCGGCGATCCGCCCTGGGTGTCAGCAAGGAACTCCACTGCTTCTCTGTATGCGGCCACATGCGGCCGCGTGTCACCGAAAATGGCTACGCGTGTCAGTACTGACACGCGTGTCATAGGTTCGCCATCAGGGTCCTATGCTAATAGCTTGATCAGTTCATTCAAATGGAAGTCAGTACCATGGTCTGACCATTTCCAACTGGATTTCACCATTGATATCTGTATGTCAAGCTTTAATAGATACAAGTCCTCCAAACTCATCTCTACCAGAGGTAAAATCAACGAGGTCACTTTCTGGTCTGAGCTAACAGAGTCCCTCACTACCTCAACTGCACAAGTGGTTCAATCAAATCCCGCTGGGATACCAAGGTGAAAGCCATACTTGACAAAATTGCTCCATTTACCACTAAAAAGGTCAAGACGTCCAGAAATTCACCATGTTTTACGGAGAAATTATCTATCCTAAAAAGGGAATGTTGACACCTTGAAAAGCATTTGTACAAAGATACTACTGATAAATCCAATGCTTTTTTGTGCTGGTACGCAACGGTACGGCGTACCGGCACCTTTTTTTTTTGCCCCCCCCCCCCTTCCAGCGACCCCTCCCTCCTGGCGAGTCCTACAGTTCCTCTGTCCCGCATCCGCAATCTTTCTTGGACCCCACTGCCCCTCCCATCCTGTCTTATCCCATCTCCATGGCTCTCTGCCTGCCGCTACTGCTTCTTGTGCGAGGTTAACTTCCGGGTCGGCACAGGAAGCAGTAGCGGCAGGCAGAGAGCCACGGTCCCGCGCTTCTGCCATAGGTTATGTGTTCGCGTGCTGAGCTGCAAGTTTCTTTGCTGGAACTGGAAGAAGAATTGTGCTCCTCTCTCCCCGGACACGATGGATGTCACTATCTTGGAGCTCCTGCAGCTCTGGAAAGCCCCTTGGTGACTTGGGTGAGTCTTTGCGGGCAGGATGCTGCTTTTTTTTCCTTTCTTATTAATAGGAAGTTGCATTTACTCATTAGACATCGACGAGGAGCCTCACACGCTCCTCATCGACGTCGTCGTCTAATGAGTCCTGATCTAACTTCTTCTCTCCTGACCTTCCCTTTCACCTCCTGTCCTCTCCCTGCTGCCCACTCTTCCACTGATCTCCCCTCCTGACCAACTTCTGATCTCTCTCTCTCTCCCCTCACCTCCTGAATCCTCTGGCTCCAGGTGCTGGTCCACATCACCCAGGATGTGAGGGAGTGTTCAGACCCTCCTCTATGGAGCTTCTGCAGATGCTGCAATATTGGTCTACTTGATAGAGGCTGCAGGTCCTCTGCAGCTGCTGCCAGCACAGCACTCTATTCAGGCCTATGGGCACTGCCTTGGTGTGGGACACACTGGCTCTCACTCCTATGTGATCTAGATGAGACATTTTGGCATCTGGTGCCATTCTCACACCTGACATGTTTGCAGTCATGCCACCCTGGCTGATGCATGCTCTGTTGCCAGATGCTGCTGGTACTGAGGGTGGTGCGTTCTGGATTGTGCCATCCTTGGTGCTAGTTGGAGCTCAAAGGGGCCCATTGCATGGGCAGCATAGAGATCAGGGCGTCCATGGAGCCCTGCATTTCCCCCAACTTCTTCTCTTCTGATCTTCCACCTCATGACCTCTCCCTGCTGCAGTGCCCACTCTTCCTCTGATCTCACCTCCTGACCAACTTCTGATCTCTCTCTCTCCCCTCTCACCTCCTCATCTAACTTCTTCTCTGCTGACTTTCCCCTCTCACCTCTTTCGCTCTGTTCCCTTTCACCTCCTGATCTTTTCTCCTGACCTTCCCTCTCACCTCACAGAGACGTATTGGTTCCATAGGTTAGAGTACTAATTTGTTCTACACATTAAAGGGTAGACTTTTAAATGCCCAGCTGGATATATGTGGTGGTAATAATCTCATTTTTGCTAAATGTTTGACATATCCATGTACTTGCTCCCATGATATAACTGAATTCTATTATTCTGTCTTACTGTATTTTCAAATGTAACCAAGCCACATTGAACCTGAGTTTGCTTGAGATAATGTGTGACACAAAAATGTACAAAAAATAAATCCTTTATCCTCCACCACCTTTTAAGACACTGCCTATCCAGATGGCACAATAAAAGCAAGTTTGGTCCAGTGAAGACTAACTCAAAATAAGGCAGGGGAGAGAGCAGAATTGCTGGACGTGGATGGGAGGGGAGGGCAGGGGAGAGAGAAGAATCACTGGACATCATGGGAGGGGATGGCAGGGGAGAGAGGAGAATTGCTGGACTGGGAGGGGATGGCAGGGGAGAGGAGAATCGCTGGACATCATGGTAGGGGAGGGCAGGGGAGAGAGGAGAATCACTGTACTGGGAGGGGAGGGGAGGGCAGGGAAGAGAGGAGAAGTGCTGGACATGGATGGAGGGGTGGAAAGAAAAAAGATGCACATGGATGGAGATGAGGGAAAGGGAAGAGAGGAGAAAATAGGCAAAAGCTGAAGCCACGTTATATTCCTCCAGTCAATTCCATGGAGGAGGACACAGCTTTTACTTATGGATGTATGGCAAGAAATGAAGAAGAAAGGAGGAAAGTAAAGAAATACATGGAAAGGAAGCTCTGGAAACGGAGTTAAGTGAACAGATAGAGAGCAGCAGAATCAGAGACTGGGACCAATATGCATAGAAAAACAAAGTCACCAGACAACAAAGGTAAAAAAAAATAATTTAATTTTAGTGTTTGAAATATGTCCAATTTGAGAATTTACATCTGCTGTCTTATTTTTCACTGGGTATACTGGAGCTGTAACAGCTTACAGAAATTATTTCTAATGAAAGAAATCACGTTATTTTTATCTCCTATACTAGTATAATATTTTCAATGATGTCTGTTTATATGCGCCATAGCTGGTATAAGGGGTGTGGCTAATGTGGGTGTGGCTATCATAGGGGTGGAGCTATATGTGGTGACCCCGCCCATAATGAGTACCGGCACCTTTTTTTCTACAAAAAAAGCACTGGATAAATCCAAATGGAAGTCAGCCTTCCGACACTACAAAAAGAAGGTAGCTGATTCAAAACATCAGTACAATAGCAGCCTAATAGGTTAAGATGATCTTGGCAATAAAAAACTTTTCTCCTTAGTTAAAAACTATATTCCATCCCTATACTCTTTCCCCCCTAGTTTTAAAACTTGAACTTTGTACCACAGCATTAATAGATAGTCTCTAGTAGGCACTGCAGGACCTACTTTAGTCTTGGTGGGGTGGGGGGAAGCAACAGAAAAGCATGCATGATTAACTAGTTTCCATAGTGTACAACCCTTTCCCCATAGTTTTAAACTGAAATTTTCTATAGAAGTAGACACTTTCCCATAGTTTTAAACTGAAACTTTTTCTAGAGCTAGCAACGTAACAGTCAACTTTAAAAGGATAGTAGGAAGGCTCAAATCTTGTTCTAAAAGACAATTATTTTCTGTTCTTTGGTTGCTGGAGAGATAGCACTGCCACTGACCTGAATTAGTGTTAATTAAGGTGTGAGGAACTTGAATATTTACAGAGGTTACTATGGGCACTCTGATTACTGAGTTAGCTTGAAACAGTCTGTTTGAAGCAGTCCCCTTAGATTCAAAACTATAAAGAGGAAAGGTCCCACTTAACTTTATTTCTGAGAAGTTCTGAGAGAAAAGGACATTTCTCTGGTAAGTGAACATTATTTTGCCTTGTGCTTTAGGAAATTAAAGATTGGGTTTTAAAGGAGGAATTGAAGGTTAGTGATAGAATAAAAATATTAAAAAGCAAACATTATCAACTAATCTCCATACTCTTTTCTCCCTAGTTTTAAAACTTGAACTTCGTACCACAGCGTTAACAGATAGCCTCTAGCAGGCACTGCAAGACCTAGTTTAGATCTTGTCCTGCCCACCCTCCCCAACATCCTCCACCCCTGGCACAACTCTTCATTTATAGTCAGTTATTGTAATTAGTATAATAAGAAAGGAGTGTTCTTACAGAGTTTTAATTACATTTCATTAGTTCCTAAGAAGAAAACGCTAAATAAATCACACAATATACCACATAAACTAAAGACATTTTGTATTAGGCTAATATCCTTAATACATTTGCAAGTTTTAAATTATTAAAAAACTAAAAAATACTAAGAAGGAGTTAGCAGTCCAGCAGCAAGAGGGGTGCTATCCAGTCTTTTGCATTGAGGGTCACATGTATGATTATCTCCCAGTTGGTGAGAAGTTATATGTGTGTGCCTGATGCAAAGAGCTCCTAGCTTTCAGAGAACAAGTCCGTTCTCTTGAGGCTAGAGTAGCAGACTTGGTGGAGCTGAGGGAGATAGAGAGGTACATAGAGGATATCTACAGGGCTGGTGTAGAGATGTCCAGCCTCTAGTCTGGCAGCCCCTGTGCTGCCTTGGAGGAGGGAGGTCTTCTAGAAGGAGAGCATCACCCTGGTGAAGTAGGAAGTACTCCTGTAGCCAGGACCTGCCCACCAGGAGATGTACTATCCTCTCGCACCGAGGATATATCTCCAAGAACGTCTGCCCAGGAGGGAAGGGTTAGGACAGCTGTTGTAGTAGGTGATTTGATCATCAGGCATATAGATAGCTGGGTGGCTGGAGGACGTGAGAATCGCCTGGAGCGAAGGTGGCAGACTTCATGCGTCACATAGGCAGGATCTTAGATAGTGCTGGGAAGGAGCCAGCTGTCTTGGTACATGTGGGTGCCAATGACATAGGAAAATGTGGGAGGGAAGTTCTGGAAGCCAAATGTAGGTGGGAGGGAAGTTCTGGAAGCCAAATGTAGGCTCTTAGGTAGAAAGCTGAAGTCCAGATCCTCCAGGGTCACATTTTCAGAGATGCTTCCCAACGCACGGGACTCAATAGGCAGGCAGAGCGCCAAAGTCTCAATGCGTGGTTGAGACAATGGTCTAGGGATGAGGGATTTAGATTTGATAGGAACTAGAAGACATTATGGAAAAGAGGGAGACTGTTCCGAAAGGATGGGCTCCACCTTAACCGGGATGGAACCAGGCAGCTGGTGCTAACTTTTAAAAAGGAGATACAGCAGCTTTTAAACTAGAATGGGGGGGGGGGGGGGGGGGGGAATCCATCAGTCGCCCAGGAGCTCATGGTTCGGTGTGGAGTATCTTTGAAGGATACTATTGAACAGGACGTTTAGGGAATCTCAATAGAGAGGTTTCAACAATGCTGAAAGTAAGCCAAGTGTCCTTAATGAGAGAGCAGAATAAAGGATGCACGTTATCCCCTTCAACTTCTAAGCAGCTTGTAGATCAAAGGAAAAAACACAATTTGAAGTGCCTGTATACAAATGCTAGAAGCCTAAAAAATAAGATGGGAGAGTTAGAATATACAGCACTAAATGATGAGGTAGATATAATAGGCATCTCAGAGACTTGGTGGAAATAGGACAATCAATGGGACACTGTGTTAATAGGGTACAAATTGTATCACAATGATAGAGAGGATCAAATTGGATGGGGTTGTGCTATATATTAAAGAGGGAATTGAATGAAATAAAATAAACATTTCACATGACACAGATAGCAGCGTGGAATCACTATATATAGAAATTCAATGTGTGAAGGGATGCAGTATTCTTCTAGGGCTGTACTACCGTCAGCCAGGACAGAACGGACAGACAGATGAAGAAATGTTTACAGTGTTTAGGAAAGCTGGCAAATTGGGCAACGCTATAATAATGGGTGATTTCAATTACCCTTATATTGACTGGATAAATGTTACATCAGGAAGTGCCAGAGAGATAAAATTTCTAGATGTAATAAACGACAGCTTCTTCGAGCAGCTGGTCCAGGAACTGATAAGAGAGAGAGCCATTTTGAATCTGGGCCTTGGTAGCGTGCAGGGCATACTGCAACAGGTGGCAGTGTTGGGTCCACTGGAAAACAGTGATCATAACATGATCAAGTTTGAGCTACTATCTGGGATGAACCCACAAAGAAATCTACTATAGCTGCATTTAGTTAAGGGACAACTATAATAAAATGAGGAAAATGGTTAAAAAGAAACGAAAATGATTGGCTGCAAAGGTTAGGACACTAAATCAGGTGTGGACATTATTCAAAAAATACCATCATGGAAGCCCAGTCCAGATGCATTCCATGTATTTGCAAAGGTGGAAAGAAGAGAAAACGTCAGCCAGCATGGTTAAAAGGCCATTACAGCCAAAAGAATGTCATTCAAAAAATAGAAAAAGGACCCAAATGAAGAAAATAAGAAGCAACATGAGCACTGGCAAGTCAGATGCAATGCATTAATAAAGAAGGCTAAATTAGAATATTAAGAGAAACTTGCTGCAGAGGCTAAAACTCACAGTAACAACTTTTTCAGGTACATCAGAAGCAGAAAACCTGATGGAATCCGTGGGACAGTTAGATCACTAAGGATCAAAAGTGGCACTCAGGGAGGACAAGGCCATAGCAGAGAAACTGAATGAATTTTTTTGCTTCTGTCTTTACGGAAGAAGATGTAAAAGATCTGCCTGTACCGGAAATGATTTTCAAGGGCGATGATGCGGAGGAACTGAAAGAAATTTTGATGAACCTGGAAGATGAACTGAGCCAAATTGATAAATTAAAGAGTAGTAAATCACCTGGACCAGATAGCATACATCCAAGGGTACACAAAGAACTCAAGCATGAAATTGCTGATCTGCTGTTAGTAATATGTAACCTCTGGTTAAAATTGTCCATAGTGCCTGAAGATTGGAGGGTGGCCAATGTGACGCTGATTTTTAAAAAGGGTTCTGGGGTGATCCGGGAAATTATAGACTGGTAAGCCTGATGTCAGTGCCAAGCAAAATAGTGGAAAGATATAGAGAAATGAGAAAAGGTTCAAGGAAAAATGACCAATATGATAAAGGGGATGGAACGACTAAAGAGGCTAGGGCTCTTCAGCTTGGAAAAGAGACAGCTGAAGGGGGATATGATTGAGATATACAAAATTCTGAGTGGTATAGAACGGGTAAAAGTGAATTGATTTTTCACTCTGTCTAAAAGTACAAAGATTAAGGGACACTCAAGGAAGTTACATGGAAATACTTTTAAAACAAACAGGAGGAAATATTTTTTCACTCAAAGAATAGTTAAACTCTGGACCTCGTTGCCAGAGGATGTGGTAACAGCAATTAGCATATCTGACTTTAAAAAGTTTTGAACAAGTTCCTGGAGGAAGAGTCCATAGTCTGCTATTGAGATAGAGACGGGGGAAGCCACTGCTTGCCCTGTGATCGGTAGCATGGAATGCTGCCACTATTTGAGTTTCTGTCAGGTACTTGTGACCTGAATTGGCTACTGTTAAAAGCAGGATACTCAGCTAGATGGACCATGGTTATTCTTATGTTCTTAACATAAGTAGGCAGATATTTAGATTATGTTGCTAGAGGCAGGCAGACCAACATGTGTTAGTTTATTTAATTTATTGGTATTATAAAGAACTTTGAAATGTCAATTGTTTGAGTTGGAAGTCTGTGTGCCTCAGAAAACCATGGGGAAGTGACCAAATACACAATCCAAAATATTGTTCTACCCCTCCCTATCATCCCCTGTCTGCGACATTATTGCTATGAAGCCCCTCTTCCACTGCCTGTTGATAACACACCTGGGTTCTTGGTACTGATAAGGTCCTCACACTGTCCATCATCAACCATCTCAGGCACATCCACAGTCTGCTCAGCAAAGGAGACCTCTGTGTTCACCTGAGCCTGGATCCAGTCTGCATATTTTGTAACCTCACTCAGAAGAACTGGGCTATTGGGGAGATGGCAGCCAAGGGTAAAACTGATCACTCCGGCCAGAAACCAGGCTCCATTCTCATAGCAAACCATTGGACCACCAGAGTCCCCCTGAGGGTAAAAAACAGAAGAGAAAATAATAGATAAAGGGAATTTTCAAAGGTATTTAACTGGGTAACTAAATACCCAGCTAGACTGTCTTGGTTGAAAATTGTTACCTTCACAACAGCTAAAAATGTGAACAAGCTTTCATAATACTCATACCTTCAACCTCTTTCAAAAGGGGTACTTTTAGGTTAGGGAGAAAACAGCATGTGTACATTTGGGATTTTCAAATATGTGTATTGTGTTATGTTTCACCACCCACCAAAATATGAGGTGTAAAGTATTCATACACTACTGTGCTCATGTACCCAAAATGTCCCTCCTGTATCTAAATAACTCTCATGACCCTCAAACATTAGAGATAGGACGAGCCTTGTAAGGACTTTGCTGATCATTCTCAGCTACAGTTCTGCTCTACAGATGCTAGTGGCTTGGAGCAGACAATAAGATTCATGTTGACCCTCCAGATACTTGCAGCTCAATGCAACCATGAAGGCTGCATTGAGAGTTTTCAGATGTAGCTGTAACCTCCAAACACCATAGATTCCTCATCTATACTAAAGAGGGCAATTTCCAGTATGGAAGGGTAGTTTCCCTATGTGCCTTGCTTCCAGTATTAATGACTATGGGCAGGGTAATTGCAAGGACACCCAAGCCAAGCAACCATCTTGAGCACTAAACTTGGAAAGGGATGCAAAGAGAGAACAGCAGCACCTTTCTGTCATGGTGCTTTTCCTCTCCTTTTCCTCCCCTAATCACATATTTTACTCATCAACAATTTGGTCTTCATGAGGCTCCATAGATACCCAACATTGCAGAGCTCAAAAAGCTGATCAGAAGCTAAAATGCAGCTGCAAAAAACCAAGGGAGCAGTACAATATAGGGTTAAGTTCTGATGTGCGCTAAACAAGTCCAGGATCTGAAGTAATCATATTGGGTAAACTTAGGGTGGCCAAACAAGTTGATAAGGTAGTGGCAAGAGGAAAAGGGAAGTGATATTGCCATTATATAAACCATTGGTGAAACTTCTATTTTATTCGGCATGCTTGTATCCCACCAAATCTACTGTTCCCTCTAAGCTGAGCAGGAGTCCTCCACCTACAGTCCTGCAAATGGGTGGTGCTGTTTCAATATTATATGTTCAATATTAACATATAACAAATCTAATGACTAATTCATTTATCTAACAATATGTAATCTTGCATTCACTCACTAACTTCCACTGTTTAAAAAAAGAAGACAGTCATCTATAATACCTTGGTAATGAATATCCTTTAGAGAAGAAATGGAAAAAAAAACCCCATTGCAGTCAAAATTTGAGAACAATCTCTGGATTTGGAGAGAGATAATAATTGAATAAAATGGCCCGGGGCCAAACCATTTATTGACTTAAAGACCATACAAGCAACGTTTAATGTTATTCTTGTTTGAATCAGCAACTAATGCAATTTTATTATCAGAGAAGAAACCTGATTTTATCTCTGAAAATTAAAAATTAATTTAACAGTAGAATTCTGAAGCAGCTGAAGCTTTCAAAATGATTCACCTGAAAGCCCTGTATACTTGCAATAGTCTGAATGATGAATAATCAAAGCATGACACAAGATCCCACAATGGTCCTTGTGGAACAAAGACCTAATTAGATGTAATTTAAAAGGAAAAATTATGTTTTAACATTTTCTTTCCTTTAGCCCTAAGAGATCAGTCAGAACTTGTGTGTCATCTTCATCAATCAATGGATGGAGACAAAGATTAGTTTGTGATTCATCCCTTAAGGTTATGATACAACCCTGGAACCTTCAGTATTTCAAATGACAAAGCATTGGTGCTCATACATATTGATCCAAGCATGCACTATAATCATGCATTAGTCAAATTAAGAAGGTACTTTTGATATCATTGGCTCACAGACTTCCAATCAAAACAGAAACTGCTGAAGATGATTGACAGAGGGTCAACCAACTGAAGTAGAAACTATTGTATTACAATGATATAGCATTGTGTAAATGGAGCATGAGCCATTGAAGTCAAGTGGTATCCAATTCATTACCTAGGGCAGTGATGGGCAACCTTTTGAGCTTGGTGTGTCAAAATTCGCGAAAAAACCGAGCATAACTCGGGTGGTGTGTCACTTCGATAAAAATCTACTAGGACCGCCCCCGGGCCCCCCCTACCCGAGATCGCTGCCCACCCGAGGTCGCTGGGCCCCCCCTCCACCTGCTACCGGGCCCAGAACTAACCTTAAAGCCTCCTTTCACGTCACAGCAAGCAGCAGCAGGGCAGACCTCTCCTCCTTCCTTCTGTGCTCTGCCCTCGCGGACGTTACGTCAGGTGAGGGCGGGACACGGAAGGAAGGAGTGGCCTGCCCTGCTGCTGCTTGCTGCGACGTGAAAGGAGGCTTTAAGGTTAGTTTCCGGGAGCGAGGAGGGAGGGAGGACCACACTGCGGCGGCGCCGCGTGTCATCAAAATGGCTACGCGTGTCAGTGCTGACATGCTTGTCATAGGTTCGCCATCAGGGACCTAGGGCAACAGGTATTGAAATCCACTGATCAGAAGTTCCAGATAACGGTCTCTGAAAATGAGAAGCTGAAAGACCAACTCCATATCAAATCTAAAGGGTCAGCAAGCCTTTTCTTTTGTAGCAAAGAAGTCATAATGAAGCTGAGAAATCTTATTAAAAGCCTCCTGGGAATAGAGCATTTTTTTAATACATAGGCTTGGTGCAACAATAAAACAGGTATGGATAAGCAGAAAGGGTGGGCTTCTGGACTGATCTATTGGGACTAAAGGAAGAAAATTATCAGGTAAGACATAATTTTTCCTTGCTTAGCATATAATTTTTCCTTCTTTAGCACCCCACATATCAGTCCAGAACTTTGTGAGATGTAGCAAAGCAGTTCACAGAAAGGATGGAAAGTTATGCCTATAACTCAAGAAGCTCACCCTAAGTAAAGGGTATCCTAAGACATTATCAAAAGAGGCAATGTGTAAGAGAAATACTTTTGTCACCAAGAGGTTGCAGCACCAAAGATACTGGGAGGTGAAAGCATAGAATGAGAGACAAAAGTACCACATAGCCTCTGTGAGACTGAAGGACAATTGATAATGGGAGACTTCAATGTAGGTGATAATGTACAGGAGAAGCATGGGTAAGGCTGGCACACTGAAGGATAGCAGTTAGAGTAAGACTGAAAGGCCAAACCACAACAATCACAGTGAAGCTGAAATATAGCAGATACTGAGACATAGCTGATACTGCAAGGATGAAATATGACTGGGATTGTAAGACTGAAGCATAGCCAAGACTGCTATACAGAATCCCAACTATTATTTTGAGCAGATAACTTTAGTAGCAGCTAATACTGTGAAACCGAAGCAAAGGAGACCCAAGTAACTGAAACCGTGAAAATGAGACACCAAAACACAAGTAATACTATGACTCTGAGAGTGGCTGCTTATACCAAAAAGGTAAAAGCCCAGAAGACATAAAATAGTAAGACACTGGAACGCAGGTGATGCTGATAAGATGAAACTTAGCTGCCACTGAGAAACTGAAGTATATGTAGCATTGAGAAGATGAGGCACATACAAGACAGAGTAACTGAAGCAATACTATCACAGATCAGGTGAAGCATCGCTGGGCCTTTAAGGACAAGCACAGCTAAGGCTGTGAAACTAACCAATACCTTATTGAAGCAGCTAAAGTACAGCTGATATTTTGAGGTCAAAGCATAGCTAATGAAGAGAAAATAAGTAGAACTGATTCTGTGAGATTAAGCACTGCAGAATCTTTGAGGTTAAGCTCAGCCAGTTCCGCACGGCTAAAGATCTCTTCTGAATCAGTGAGGCAAAGTGTAGCTGATTTTGTGAAGTTAAGGTCAACTGATCTGATGAGTTGAAGCTCAAGAAATTCTAGAAGGCTAAACACAGGTGATTCTGCAAGGCTAAGCACAAGTAATTCTGTGAGGCTAAACGGGTGATTTTTTGAAGCTAAAAATAGGTATGTCTGGAAAGTTAAGCACAGATCATACTGTGAGGTTAAGCACAGGTGATTCTGTGAAGTGAAGCAGAGATGATTGTGTGAGGTTAATACAGTAAATCCATGAAGTGAAGAACAGGTGATTTGTGAAGACAAGCACCTGAAATTCTCCAAGGCTAAGTCTAGCTGAGTCCAAATGGATAAGACCAACTAATACTTGAGGTTAATCACGAATGATTCTGTGAAGTTATCCACAGTTTCTCCTCTGAGCTTGAACCTACACATATTGTTTGAGGAAAAGGCCAACCAATTCCTTGAGTATAAGGTCAACTGAGTCTGTGAGGCTAAGCTCAGATTCTGTAGATTCTAAGAGGATAAGGATAGCTTATCACAGGTGATCCTGTGAGGTAACTGATTCTGTGATGCAAAACAGCTGAATCTGCGAGGTGAAGTACACCTGAATCTGTGAAGTAAAGCACAGAAAGTATCTGTGCCTGAAGCACCACCAATACATGATAGTGAATCTCAGATGTAAGTTGAGAAATAAGCAGGGTATCAGCTGAGAATGAAGCAGTCTGTGCCTCAAAGTTGAAAATGCCTATAAAATCATAAGATAAAACCAACCTGAAGGGAAAAAATTTAATCTATCAGACAGGATCATAGCTGAAACTGAGAAGGTGTCAAAGCTTTCAATCTGAGGCAGACACCTGTACACTGAAAGAGAACTGAAAATTCAGGTTAGAATATAAGTGACAGGTATAGCATAAAATAATACAGCCAATAACCTAGAAAGTAAGATGCAAATGAGGTCTAAATATATACCAGCCAATAGGGTCCAGAAGCAACCCTGGCAACTAGTAGAAAAATCCAATAGACAATAGACCTGGAATGAAACATAGTCGATGCTGAAAGAAGAAATGTAGTTTTTACTGATAGAAAGAAATACAATCACTGTGAATAAACACACATTCCCTGCTGACCAAAGAAACAAGTTGATATAAGAAACTAAGTTTCTAATAATAACAAATCCTTATCATCCAACGCATCCCAAAAACTTCACTATTGATAATATAACCTACCCATTGGAGTCAAATATGAAAATCCTAAGAGAAACAATTGATCAAAAATTATCATTTAAGCCACAAGTAACTAAAGTAGTGTCCAGTGTCTTTAAATCACTGGAAATTAAAAAGATTAAGATCTTACTTTCCTAACTCAATCACTAGTATTATCTAAATTTGATTATTGCAATGCCATTTATGCAGGTCTAAAAAACCCATTAATCAGAAAACTTCAAACTACACAGAACACGGCAACTCACCTTGTACTCAGAGCTCCCTGTTACTCTAAAGCAACACCATTACTACTAAATTACTCTGGCTTTTGATAAATGCATGTATCACATTCAAATTATGCATATTCATTTATCAAATAATTTATGGTCTTTCTCCATCTTATATGCAGAATCTTATTGAGTTGCCAATGCACAACGTTAAGAATTCTTCTAGAGATTTCCTTGCTTTACACTTCTCACATTGCAATAAAATTAAATACAAAACAATTCACACTGCTGGATTCTCATACTAATGTACCAAGAGATGGAATTCCCTGCCTAAACAATTGCATCATACAACTGAATATCTCATATTTTGCAAACTGCTAAAAACATACTTGGTAAGATCCTTTATCAATGATAGAAGCAACCAATCTACTATGTAATCTATAGGTTGTAAAATTCATAATTACATCATATTCTTCTTGTTATTACAATGTTTTCAGTTACATTACCTGTATAATTGATACTATTGTGTTTCAATACTATATGTTCTATGTAATATGAAGTGGTTATCAAGTGTTTCTGTTCATTGTAAGCCACATAGAAACCAAACTTGTTTGGGATTATCTGGGATATAAATGTTGTAATAAATACTTAAATTAATAAATAAGAACTTCCTAAGCAGCCCTAAACATGCTTAGCTGGGGGAAAAGTACTGCAGCTAGGTGATCTTTGGTGACAAAGAAAAGAATCATAGTAATAAGACTCTGAAGACTTGTTCTTGATAGTATCTGACAGCCAGAGCTTTCAGCTTCATGCTCCTGCCATCTTTGGAGGCCCGTCCCAATATCTTGCTAAGATAACAACAGATAAGATAAGATATTGGATAACCATCAACCTCAAACATTATATGTTCCTCAGGCTTAAGTTCCAGGTTTCTGGACCTCCAGGTATCATCTAGTCAGGGAGAGCAGAAGGACACTATGCAACTCAGCAGTGAGGAAGAATAGACCAACGTAAAAAAAACATCATCTGTATATCAAATTAGAATATCAGTTGGAAGAATGCCTATCCTAAAATAATTGTTGTCCACCAAGGCAGCTTGTGGAAAAGAATAGCTCAACCAGGTCTCAAGCTCCATACAGAAAAATAGTTTATAGTTTATTAGGAACTTTCTATACCAGCTTTCCAAAATAGGTCAAAGCGGTGTACAGACTAAAAACAAACAGAAAGGAACACCATTTTTGACAGGCAGACATAAGAACTCAAAGACACCAGAAGGTGAATCGTGAGTGTAGCAAGAATTAGCAGAACAGACTGTAAACTATGCAGTGCTTTATTTTCCAGAGCTCCTAGAAGAGGGTCACCCAGTCTTGAATAAGAAGTTGGAAACAGAAGAAACAGCGCTTGCTAAAGTCTCCAATGATCTGTTCCTAGCCAGATCCAAAGGTCTCTATTCTATCCTCATCCTTCTCGATCTATCTGCTGCTTTTGACACTGTGGATCACAGCCTACTCCTTGATACGCTGTCCTCACTTGGATTTCAGGGCTCTGTTCTTTCCTGGTTTTCTTCTTATCTCTCCCAGCGTACCTTTAGTGTATACTCTAGTGGATCCTCTTCTACTTCTATCCCACTGTCAGTTGGTGCACCTCAGGGATCTGTCCTGGGACCTCTTCTCTTCTCCATCTATACTTCTTCCCTTGGTACTCTGATCTCATCCCATGGTTTTCAGTATCATCTTTACACTGATGACTCCCAGATCTACCTCTCCACACCAGAAATCTCAGCCGAAATCCAGGCCAAAGTATCAGCCTGCCTGTCTGACATTGCTGCCTGGATGTCTCAGCGCCATCTGAAACTAAACATGACCAAGGCTGAGCTTCTTATCTTTCCCCCTAAACCAACCTCTCCTCCTCCCCCATTCTCTATTTCTGTGGATAACACTCTCATCCTTCCTGTCTCATCAGCTCGTAACCTTGGGGTCATCTTCGACTCCTCCCTCTCCTTCTCGGCACATATTCAACAGACTGCTAAAACCTGTCGTTTCTTTCTCTATAATATCAGCAAAATTCACCCTTTCCTTTCTGAGCACACTACCAGAACCCTCATCCATGCTCTTATCACCTCTCACTTAGACTATTGCAACTTGCTTCTCACAGGTCTCCCACTTAGCCATCTCTCTCCTCTTCAATCTGTTCAAAATTCTGCTGCACGACTAATATTCCGCCAGTGTCGTTATGCTCATATTAGCCCTCTCCTCAAATCACTTCACTGGCTTCCTATCCGTTTCCGCATACAGTTCAAACTCCTCTTATTGACCTATAAGTGCATTCACTCTGCAGCTCCTCAGTACCTCTCCACTCTCATCTCTCCCTACATTTCTACCTGGGAACTCCCTTCACTGGGTAAATCTCTCTTATCTGCACCCTTCTTCTCCACTGCTTACTCCAAACTCTGTTCCTTTTATTTTGCTGCACCATATGCCTGGAATAGACTTCCTGAGCCGGTACATCAAGCTCCATCTCTGACCGTCTTCAAATCTAAGCTAAAAGCCCACCTTTTTGATGCTGCTTTTAACTTCTAACCCTTATTCACTTGTTCAGAACCCTTATTTTATCATCCTCACTTTAACATTCCCTTATCTCTTGTTTGTCCTGTTTATCTGTCCTAATTAGATTGTAAGCTCTGTCGAGCAGGGACTGTCTCTTCATATTCAAGTGTACAGCGCTGCGTACATCTAGTAGCGCTATAGAAATGATAAGTAGTAGTAGTAGTGCACAGTCAAAAGCGGACCGGCAGTAGTCAGAGCAGACTGTGAGAATGACCCCCTAGCATGAGCATCCAGCTTGAACACAGCAAGCAACCAGGCAAGTCTGCCTGAGACATTTTCTTTCTTTCTTTTTTTTAAACTTAACTGTTCTGAGTGGAGGTTCACTGTACCCCTCCAAAGTGAGAGTGCCCACAAAAGGAAAGACATTAGATGAAGTAGATTGGGACATCATATCCTATTGCGGATCTAAAAACACAACTGGAGAAAATGGCAACTCATCCCATGTGCAGGAAAGCCAGACACCAAATGGACACATCACCTCAGTGGGAAGGTACCCTAGAGGCTTCATGCTGCACTGAATAAAAAATGGAAAAAACCCATGAAAGACCCTTATTGTTACCTCAGCTACCGTGGATACCCGGGGCCTACAGAGCTCTCTCTCCTCCCTTGGTCTGGTCTGTTCACATTCAAGTGGCTCTCTGTGAAGCTACCAACACTACTATGCCATGGCTTCTTAGAAGACATTCAATCAGTATGGTGATCTTTGCAAGGCTAAATATAACCCTTCCCCCACAAGGCACAGTAGCAAAATACCTCAACTGTCCTGTTCAATTCAACTACTTGTCAGCAAGACTGTCATCACAAAAGGAGAGGAGGGGGAGGAAGCTCAGAGATATCCCAGCTCAATGGCAAATTATCTTCTGTAAAAGCTTTGCAGATTGGAGCCCAGACTGTCTAAGGTACCCCTAAGCTCAACTAAAGCTCAGAGTGAACTGGCTTAGGAGCAAAATCCATTAAACAGCTCAGGAACTCCATTGGAAACAGAAAAACACTGAATGTTCCAGGGCTAATGATACTGTTAAGGAGTGAATCATAAACAACTACATTCTTTCTCTGCCTCCATCCACTGGTTGACAGATATAACCCACAAGATCTGGACTGATCTGTGGGATGCTAAGGAAGCAACTTTTAAATAAACTGGCTACTTTGGAATCTATAAATAAGGTGGAGTCCTGAATCATACCAAATACCCTTGAGTTCTTTTCAATTGGAAGAATCTCATCTGAAAAGAATGTCACAGTTTTCAAAAGGTATCCTGTTAGGAAGCTTAACTATAAAATTCTAGTCTCCTACTTATTCAATTTTTTTAAAAATGCACCCCTGACCATTTTTCCACAAGCTCATTTTTTTTTATTAATGGCTAGAGAGAATTCTGGAGACTGAATCTTTGAAAGGATACAAAACAAATAGAGTCAGTCCAGAGGTCAACTATTAAAACAGTCAGCAGCTTTTATCATAAAGCTTATGGGGACAGTCTTAGAAGAAGACTCACACAAGACTCTGCTTCAGGAAGCAGGTGAGAGCCTGACTCTTTTTCAAAGCCTTTAATGGAACTTGGAAGAGGCAACTAACGAGCAAGTAACACACAAGGACTAACATCAGCTGCACATACTGCAGCAGGACTTGCTTACCACATGTACCCTATCTGAGATCAATTGCATGTACCTTTTCTGATTTCATATTCAGTTTTTCCTAAAGTTGACCACCCTTATCATCTATCTAAACTTTTGTTACTTTATTTTATATTTCTATATGGTCATCTTCCACTTGTCCCCTTTGCTGTCTGTAAAGATGTTTTAATGTTTTATGTTGACATTGTAAGTAGCAAACTATGCTGTAATGTGTACTGATATGTTATAGCTGTAATTTTTTATTGCCTATGTCCAAGTAATACTTGCTGTCCCTTGCAGGCTGTCCCAAGGATCTGTGTGATCTGTGAAGCCACACAGGGTGCAAGGGAAACAGCAGCTCAAAAATCATTCCCTCCAATAATACCCTGGACTTTTGTAAAAATTAATTTAAAAATATAAGCAAATCGATATTATAAGTGATTTAACCAGCCAGAAATGGCCCCAGGCCAGATAAATCACCTGTTCTGGGGTAACTGCTAATTTTCAGTGGAACTTAACTAATTAGTGCTGCTGCAAATAACTGGTTAGTGTTGAAGTCTAAGCCAGATATTTTAGGGGTGTTCTGGGGGCAGAGTCATCATTTGGCCGGTTAAGTACTGATATTCAGCATTTAACCAGCCAGGTTAACCGCATAAATAGGACCACATAAAAGTTAGGCCTATCTTTATAGCCAGTTAAATGCTGAATATCACACTTAGGCCCAGATGCATCAAACAAACGTAACAAAATCTAAATCGTTAAAGTCCTTAACGATTTTGAAAAACCGAAGCATGCACCAAAAAAACAGGTCAAACATGTTCGTTGCGGTATCCAGAAGTACAATGTATCACTGAATCTTAATCCCCGTCGTAATCGGCCCCTAAATCATGCGCAGAGCAGCCAAGCGTTATGCTGGCTGCTCTGCGCATGCCACAAACGTCCAAAAAAAACCACAACACAAACATGTGGCTCCCCACTTCCCCCTGCACTAACCAAAACATAAAAAAAATCCAAATAGATCGGGAGGGGGCAAAGGAGCTCGTCAGGAGCGTCCTGTATGGGCACCCTTGCCCCCCCCCCAAGATCGCCGCTGTTTCCCGCTTCAGCCGGTTTTAATAAAAACAAATCTCCAAATTTTCTCATCCCCGGTCCCCCTCCCTTCCTGTGTTTCCTGTCCCTTGCTCCAGGGCTCCACCTCCCGCCATCCTCCGCCTCCGCCCCCGTGCCCCGCCCCCTGGGATCGTCGCCGCCGCTCCCACCCTCCACCGGACCCCCCCTCCGCATTACAGTCCCGTGCAGTGCCTCTCACCTATATGCGAAGGTGCTGCATGGGATAGAACATCTGATCGCCAATTGCTTCTCCCTTCTCCTTGAGTCTGTTGTTCCTGGGCCCGCCCTCCATTGACGTAAGTTACCTACATTATCTACGTAGGTAACTTACGTCAATGGAGGGCGGGCCCAGGAACAACGTCGGAGAAGGGAGAAGCAATTGTCGATCAGATGTTTTATCCCGTGCAGCACCTTCGCATACAGGTGTTGTTTTGGTTAGTGCAGGGGGAAGTGGGGAACTACCGGTTTGCGTTTTTATATAACTTTTTTTTTTTTTACATGCCAGCTTGCATTTTTAAGGTGCAGGAGGGAGCGGGGAGATGACAGCTCAGGCCTGAACGACAGGTCTGAGAGCTCGCTAAATTTGTCACGTTAAATGATTCGTTAGATCGTCGGTATGGTTAGTGCATAGCGAATTGTCCACATTTCAATGGTAGTTTCTGGTTTGCATTCCGTTTTCGTTATCTGCTAGTGGCTTCAGAAAAAGGCCTATAATGCATGCAACGGCCGCAAATTTTGTCGTTAGAGGGTCATTAAAGGGTCGTTAGAGTTTTGTGCATCTAGGCCTTAACCAGCTATGTGTTAACAAGCTCAGCAAACCCAGAAATTCAATGCCGAAGCCTAGACATGGACCGCATTGAATTTCTGGGCATAATGCCAGCAGTCAACAGCAAAATACTGATTACCGCCAGCTGATATATGGAATGGCCTCTCTTGTTTTTTCTTGGCAGACTTTTCACCCTTTTGGATTAAATAAAGAAGCAGAATGGGCAGAAGTAATGTAATGCAATGTATATGTTAATAGATATTTGAATTTAAATTGTGGGTAACAGTTACATCATGCAATTTGAGGGTAGGTCTCTCTATTTAAGGACCACCTGAATGTGTATGTGTCAGTGTTTTTAGCAGTTGAACCCACATAGTTCCCATCCATGAGGACGTGCTGAAAAAGAGCTTGTGACGGTAAATGTAAGTCAATTTTAGTAAGTTAAATGATTGAGTGATTGAAGTTCAAAATCTGTGTCCCTGTATTGTTTTCATGATTATTAACAGAACAGCCACTATAATAAGGTGGCAGTTGAACGGCTCCTGAGGACACCTTTTGGCGAAACACAGTCTAGTGTAAACAAGAAAATTATCAAGTTGGATCTTCAGTTTGATGATGATGATGGGTTACATAGAGATCATGTGGACTGCAACTGCAAAGCATTAATTTATTTAAAGGGCCCTTTAAATATCCACGATTTTTCTCATGGTTGAACTCTGGATTTATACAATACAGGACATTGTGGACTCATTCTTCACTCTCCAGATGGTTACTTTCTTTAAAAGTGGTTTATAGTCTTCTGATTATCATCTACAGATGGACACTTTGTCGCGTCCTTCACCTGTGGCACGCGCCCCGTGGTCTGGCCGCTCTCCGTCTCCACCTGCCTAACGCTATGGCAGCGGTCGGGCGGCTGGGCTGGCACTCCGTGGCCGCTCCTCTCTCCGCTCGCCTTGCCGACGCTGGGGCCGGCGCCGGCATGGAGCTGCAGCCTCGTGGTTGCGGGGAAAGCCAGCCATGTTGGGGCTCGCCGGCGTTCTAGGGCGTCACCTTCTTCCAGGTGCGGAGCCCAGGAACCTTAGCCGTGCCCCCTGGTCCCTCCAGATTGGCCAGGCGCGGTTGGACTCTGCCTCCATCGGCCGGCTGCCCAATCCTGATGCTCTGCCTTGATGACGTGGGTCGCGGGGTCTCCCTCATTCCACCTCCTGCCAGCTGATGCTCTTTCCCTGGATTGGAGGGGCTACTTAAGGAGCTGGGAAACGCTACTACTTGCTTCAGCTTCTACTCACTGAGGACTCATGCTTCTGTGCATGGTACCTTGACTTCGCTCGTGCTTGACCTAACCTGACCTGACCTGACTTCTGCTGGTTCCTGACAACTTTCTGCTCGCTGCCTGCCCTGACTTCTGCTGGTTCCTGCCCTCTCGCTGCCTGTAGCCCAACCCAGCCTCCTGAACTTTCTCTCATTACAGCCAACCCCTGCGGTTCTGGAAGTCCTGTTGGCCACCTGCACCTGGGGGCTCAACCCCTGGGGAATGGCGGTCGCCGCAGGTGAGAGACTTGGGGTTATTCGGCTGTCCTTTGGAGGTCTGGTGTCTACCGTCACTGCATCCCTCCAGCTGGACCCAAGGGCTCACAAGATCTCCATACAAGACACACTTATATGAATGTTGTTAGCTAGTGAATATATAGGTAGGAAGACTGGTTCAATGGTATTGTGTGGTATGTACAGAGGGTAATGTATTAGGTGGTTTTAATCTAATTTGATTGAGTATTATAATATACTATTTTTGCAATAAAACATTTTTTTGGTAATAATCTATTCTTGTTAGTCAATATAAAGATTAGAATGGTGTCAGAAGAGATCCAAGATGGCCGCGGTATGATTGGCGTCAGCGGACGCGTTGCAATCCAGCTCTAGTGAACGCTGGAAAGAGAGCCTTACCTGCCGTTTTGCGATGGGTAAGAGACGGGGGAAGATCAGGGAGATTCCCTCTCTCCCTGGAAGTAGACCCCCACTCCAACAGCCGACGCTCGAGCGGTTTGGAATTGCCTCCGGTTCAGAAGTGACATCTACTCCTGCTGCTGGAGCCAGCGTATCAGAGCTGGCCGACAGTGTTAACGGGGCTTCTCTGAGCCCTGTTCTGTGTGCAGCGCCCCCTCAACCAGGAAGTGAGCGCTTCGTGATGAGTCCTACTGCTCAAACTCCGACGAGAGAAGAGAGCATTCAGGGAGGGAACCTACACGAAACCGGAACAAATGCTGCCAGCTTGACTATACCAGAGGATAGTTCTGCTCCTGTAGTTTCTACTACAATTGTGAGTATCCTGGAACAAACTGCTAGAGCACCACAACTGGTTTTTGAGGGAAAAGAAAAACCTGCTGTAGTGACGCTAGAGTCACTTTGGGAACTGAACTCTTCCACTCTCTCTGCCTTACAGACTCTGATAGCAAAGAATACTGAAAGTATCAAGGCTATAGCCGAAACTGCATTAAAACAACTACAAATTAATGATTACCAAGCCATGGAGGTTAAAACTCTATCTGAAAAATTTGCAAAAATGGAACTTGTGGAACAATCATTGATTAAGGACAGGTGTTTTGCTTCTAAGCGCTTGGAGTATTTGGAGAACCAATCAAAGAGACTTAACCTGCGTATTATAAACTTTCCAAAATCGCCACTCATTACCCCAATACAAATGGTTAAGAAATATTTAGTGGAGGTACTGGGAATGTCTGATAGTTCATTACCACCTATTACAAGAGCATATTATTTACAGAGTACTGGTAAAGTACTGGATAATTTAAATCCTTCAGGTGGAATGAATCTAACTGAGTTCCTAGAATCCTCTCTGGAGGTGGTCACGCAAAGGTTAACTTTGCTGGTGACATTTGCCCTTGAGATAGATAGAGATGCAGTGCTCAGGCTGTCCTTGAGACATCTTAATTCTTTATTTTTGGGCTCAAAAGTAAGGGTTTTCCCGGATCTCTCCAGGGAAACCCAGAAGAGAAGAAAGTTATTTTTACTATTGCGCTTAAGGGTAGTAGCAATTGGTGCAAATTTTCAATTAAAGTTTCCTTGTGTTTGTAGAATCTTATACCAAACAAAGCAATTTCAGTTTTTTGAGCCCAGTCAATTGGAGGATTTTTTGAAAAGCAAAGAGGGTGTGATTGTGAGAATTTAGAACCAAATGTAACACTGTATAGCAGCTTGGAATAGTTCATTCTGAATATGACGCAATCTGTTGATAATTATAAATTGATTGAGCTTTGTTACATTAGCTTATAATATATATTTTTTCCTTTTTGGATCAATTACATTTGTTTGTGGACGATAGTCATTATTTGCTTTTTTAGAAATTATGATTTTGTAATCAAAGATGGTATTATTGCATGTATCGTGTAATATTCAAGATTGTTTGAATATTGTAATGAAAAAAATTTGAAAAAAAAAAAAAAAAAAAAGAATGGTGTCAGAAGAAGGCATAACAGAGATTTTCTGAGGGAGTGGATAGCTCTTAATTCTACGAGGACAAGCAGGCTGCTTGTTCTCACTGATGGTTGACGTCCACGGCAGCCCCTCCAATTGGAACACTTTCTAGCAAAGTCCTTTGCTAGTCCTCGCGCGCCGATGCGCACAGCGCATTCGCGGCCGTCTTCCCGCCCGAACCGGCTCGTGCTGGCCAGTCTTCTTTTGTCCGCGCTCGGTACAGTCGTGTTTCGCCGTTTGCGCCCCAAAGTTGACCTCGCGCGTCGTTCATCGACTTCGTTCATAAAAAAAAAAAAAAAGGTGTCGGGAGGAGGCCTTTTGGTTTTCTCCCTTCCCGCACTTCGAGTTTTTTGCCCCGGTAAGTTTTCTTTCGTCGTCGGGGTAGGCCCTATTTAGGCCTCGGTCGAAGTTTTTCTTCCCCCTATTTTGTGGTGCCATTTTCGCCATTTCGAGTTTTGATCTCGCCGGCGCGATTTTTCCGCCCATGACATCGAAGTCTTCCAGCGGCTTCAAGAAGTGCACCCAGTGCGCCCGGGTAATCTCGCTCACTGACAGGCACGCGTCGTGTCTTCAGTGTCTGGGAGCTGGGCACCGCCCTCAGGCCTGTAGTCTGTGTTCCCTCTTACAAAAGCGGACTCAGGTAGCGAAGTTAGCCCAGTGGAACATTTTGTTCTCGGGCTCTTCGTCGGCATCGGCACCGGGAGTATCGACTGCCTCGATGTCGTCGGCGCCCGGACCTTCATCCTCGCCCCCGATTGCATCGAGTGCATCGAGGCATCAGCCCTCTGCATCGGGGCGACATCGGAGGGCTGCGTCGGTGTCGGTGGTATCGAGACCTCCTCGTCTGCTGATGTCGTCGGACGGTGGTGCTTCGTCTGGAGTGCAGGTGAGGGCTGTCCATTCCCCCGCTGGTGGCAGTGAGCCTTCGGGTGGGTCTCCCCCTACCCTGAGGGCTCCTGCGGTACAGCCCCCCCGAGACCGACCCTCTTCGGCCTTGGCCCCGAGGAAGAGACGGCTGGATTCTACGTCCTCCTCGTCGGTGCCGGGAAGCTCCGGTGACGTGCTTCGTTCCAAAAAATAGAAGAAGCATCGTCACCGGTCCCCTTCCCGTGTCGGCACCGAGAGCTCTGGGTCGCCGAGGGAGTTGGCACCCAGTAAGCATCGGCACCGAGAGGACTGCTCGCCCTCTGTTCAAGAGGTGTCGATGCGCTCCCCTTTGGACAGCCCGGAACAGCCTCCACGCCCGGAACAGGTTCTGACATCGACTCCTGCATCGGCTTCCATGTCTTTTTCCACAGCCGCTCTGCACGAGAGCCTCCGGGCCGTTCTCCCAGAGATCCTGGGAGAGCTGTTGCGCCCTTCCCCTCCGGTACCGGGGGTGCTTGCGCCACCGGTACCGTCAAGCGAGGCGCCGGCTGGCCCATTGTCCGGGGTGAGGTCTCCGACATCGGTGCCGCTTGCGGTACCGACTGCGGTAGCCTCCCAGGAAGGCTCCCCGACTACGTCGGCGGAGGGAGCTTCGCCGGTGCGGGCGAGGGAGTCTACCTCTCGACGCTCCCACCGTGGCCGTGGTTCCACGGAGTCGAGCCGGGCACGGTTGCAGACACAGGTCCGTGAACTTGTGTCTGACACCGATGGTGAGGCCTCGTGGGAAGAGGAAGAAGACATCAGATATTTCTCTGACGAGGAGTCTGAGGGTCTTCCTTCCGATCCCACTCCCTCTCCTGAAAGACAGCTTTCTCCTCCTGAGAGCCTGTCTTTCGCTTCCTTTGTCCGGGAGATGTCTACGGCCATCCCCTTCCCGGTGGTTGTGGAGGACGAGCCCAGGGCTGAAATGTTTGAGCTCCTGGACTATCCTTCTCCACCTAAGGAAGCGTCCACAGTACCCATGCATCATGTCCTCAAAAAGACATTGCTGGCGAACTGGACCAAACCTCTAAGTAATCCCCACATTCCCAAGAAGATCGAGTCCCAGTACCGGATCCATGGGGACCCAGAGCTGATGCGCACTCAGTTGCCTCATGACTCTGGAGTTGTGGATTTGGCCCTAAAGAAGGCCAAGAGTTCTAGAGAACATGCTTCGGCGCCCCCGGGCAAGGACTCTAAAACCTTGGACTCCTTTGGGAGGAAGGCCTACCATTCTTCTATGCTCGTGGCCAAGATTCAGTCCTACCAGCTCTACACGAGCATACACATGCGGAACAATGTGCGGCAGTTGGCGGGCTTGGTGGACACGCTCCCCCCTGAGCAAGCCAAGCCTTTTCAGGAGGTGCTCAGGCAGCTGAAGGCGTGCAGAAAATTCCTGGCCAGAGGGGTGTATGACACCTTTGATGTTGCGTCCAGGGCCGCTGCTCAAGGTGTGGTGATGCGCAGACTCTCATGGCTGCGTGCCTCCGACCTGGAGAATAGGATCCAGCAGCGGATTGCGGACTCGCCTTGCCGTGCGGATAATATTTTTGGAGAAAAAGTCGAGCAGGTGGTAGAGCAGCTCCACCAGCGGGACACCGCATTCGACAAGTTCTCCCGCCGGCAGCCTTCAGCCTCTACCTCTACAGGTAGAAGATTTTTCGGGGGAAGGAAGACTGTTCCCTACTCTTCTGGCAAGCGTAGGTACAATCCTCCTTCTCGACAGCCTGCGGCCCAGGCTAAGCCCCAGCGCGCTCGCTCTCATCAGCAGCGTGCGCCTCAGCAAGGCCCCTCGGCTCCCCAGCAAAAGCAAGGGACGAGCTTTTGACTGGCTCCAGCAGAGCATAGCCGCCATCCAAGTGTCAGTGCCGGGCGACCTGCCAGTCGGAGGGAGGTTGAAAGCTTTTCACCAAAGGTGGCCTCTCATAACCTCCGATCAGTGGGTTCTCCAAATAGTCCGGCAAGGATACACCCTCAATTTGGCCTCAAAACCTCCAAATTGTCCACCGGGAGCTCAGTCTTACAGCTTCCAGCACAAGCAGGTACTTGCAGAGGAACTCTCCGCCCTTCTCAGCGCCAATGCGGTCGAGCCCGTGCCATCCGGGCAAGAAGGGCTGGGATTCTATTCCAGGTACTTCCTTGTGGAAAAGAAAACAGGGGGGATGCGTCCCATCCTAGACCTAAGGGCCCTGAACAAATATCTGGTCAAAGAAAAGTTCAGGATGCTTTCCCTGGGCACCCTTCTCCCCATGATTCAGGAAAACGATTGGCTATGCTCTCTGGACTTGAAGGACGCCTACACGCACATCCCGATACTGCCAGCTCACAGACAGTATCTGCGATTTCAGCTGGGCACACGTCACTTCCAGTACTGTGTGCTACTCTTTGGGCTCGCCTCTGCGCCCAGAGTGTTCACCAAGTGCTTGGCTGTAGTAGCAGCGGCACTTCGCAGACTGGGGGTACACGTGTTCCCATATCTCGACGATTGGCTGGTGAAGAACACATCCGAGGCAGGAGCCCTGCAGTCCATGCAGATGACTATTCGCCTCCTGGAGCTACTGGGGTTTGTGATAAATTACCCAAAGTCCCATCTTCTCCCAGTGCAGAAACTCGAATTCATAGGAGCTCTGCTGGATTCTCGGACGGCTCGCGCCTATCTCCCAGAGACGAGAGCCAACAACTTGTTGTCCCTCGTCTCGCGGGTGCGAGCGTCCCAGCAGATCACAGCTCGGCAGATGTTGAGATTGCTGGGCCACATGGCCTCCACAGTTCATGTGACTCCCATGGCCCGCCTTCACATGAGATCTGCTCAATGGACCCTAGCTTCTCAGTGGTTTCAGGCTGCTGGGGATCTAGAAGACGTGATCCACCTGTCCACGAGTTTTCTCGAATCCCTGTATTGGTGGACAATTTGGTCCAATTTGACTCTGGGACGTCCTTTCCAAATTCCTCAGCCACAAAAAGTGCTGACCACGGATGCGTCTCTCCTGGGATGGGGAGCTCATGTCGATGGGCTTCACACCCAAGGAAGCTGGTCCCTCCAGGAACGCGATCTGCAGATCAATCTTCTGGAGTTACGAGCGATCTGGAACGCTTTGAAGGCTTTCAGAGATCGGCTGTCCCACCAAATTATCCAAATTCAGACAGACAACCAGGTTGCCATGTACTACGTCAACAAGCAGGGGGGCACCGGATCTCGCCCCCTGTGTCAGGAAGCCGTCAGCATGTGGCTCTGGGCTCGCCGTCATGGCATGGTGCTCCAAGCCACATATCTGGCAGGCGTAAACAACAGTCTGGCCGACAGGTTGAGCAGGATTATGCAACCTCACGAGTGGTCGCTCAATTCCCGTGTAGTGCGACAGATCTTCCAGGTGTGGGGCACCCCCTTGGTAGATCTCTTCGCATCTTGAGCCAACCACAAAGTCCCTCAGTTCTGTTCCAGGCTTCAGGCCCACGGCAGACTGGCATCTGATGCCTTCCTCCTGGACTGGGGGGAGGGTCTGCTGTATGCTTATCCTCCCATACCTCTGGTGGGGAAGACTTTGTTGAAACTCAAGCAAGACCGAGGCACCATGATTCTGATTGCTCCTTTTCGGCCGCGTCAGATCTGGTTCCCTCTTCTTCTGGAGTTGTCCTCTGAAGAACCGTGGAGATTGGAGTGTTTTCCGACCCTCATCACGCAGGATGAAGGGGCGCTTCTGCATCCCAACCTCCGGTCCCTGGCTCTCACGGCCTGGATGTTGAGAGCGTAGACTTTGCCTCTTTGGGTCTGTCAGAGGGCGTCTCCCGCATCTTGCTTGCTTCCAGGAAAGATTCCACTAAGAGGAGTTACTTCTTTCTATGGAGGAGGTTTGCCGTCTGGTGTGACAGCAAGGCCCTAGATCCTCGCTCTTGTCCTACACAGACCCTGCTTGAATACCTTCTGCACTTGTCTGAGTCCGGTCTCAAGACCCACTCTGTAAGGGTTCACCTTAGTGCAATCAGTGCATACCATTACCGTGTGGAAGGTAAGCCGATCTCAGGACAGCCTTTAGTTGTTCGCTTCATGAGAGGTTTGCTTTTGTCAAAGCCCCCTGTCAAGCCTCCTACAGTGTCATGGGATCTCAATGTCGTTCTCACCCAGCTGATGAAACCTCCTTTTGAGCCACTGGATTCCTGCCATCTGAAGTACTTGACCTGGAAGGTCATTTTCTTGGTGGCAGTTACTTCAGCTTGTAGAGTCAGTGAGCTTCAGGCCCTGGTAGCCCAGGCCCCTTACACCAAATTTCATCATAACAGAGTAGTCCTCCGCACTCACCCTAAGTTCTTGCCAAAGGTTGTGTCGGAGTTCCATCTGAACCAGTCAATTGCCTTGCCAACATTCTTTCCCCGTCCTCATTCCTGCCCTGCTGAACGTCAGCTGCACACATTGGACTGCAAGAGAGCATTGGCCTTCTATCTGGAGCGGACACAGCCCAACAGACAGTCCGCCCAATTGTTTGTTTCTTTTGATCCCAACAGGAGGGGAGTGGCTGTGGGAAAACGCACCATATCCAATTGGCTAGCAGATTGCATTTCCTTCACTTATGCCCAGGCTGGGCTGGCTCTTGAGGGTCATGTCACGGCTCATAATGTTAGAGCCATGGCAGCGTCGGTAGCCCACTTGAAGTCAGCCACTATTGAAGAGATTTGCAAAGCTGCGACGTGGTCATCTGTCCACACATTCACATCTCATTACTGCCTGCAGCAGGATACCCGACGCGACAGTCGGTTCGGGCAGTCAGTGCTTCAGAATCTGTTCGGGGTTTAGAATCCAACTCCATCCCCCCTAGGCCCATGTTTGTTCTGTTCCAGGCTGCACTCTCAGTTAGTTGGTAAATTTTTTAGGTCAATCTCAGTTATGTCCTCGCCGTTGCGAGGTCCAATTGACCATGTTTGTTGTTTTGAGTGAGCCTGGGGGCTAGGGATACCCCATCAGTGAGAACAAGCAGCCTGCTTGTCCTCGGAGAAAGCGAATGCTACATACCTGTAGAAGGTATTCTCCGAGGACAGCAGGCTGATTGTTCTCACAAACCCGCCCGCCTCCCCTTTGGAGTTGTGTCTTCCCTTCTCTTTGTCTTGCTACACATGAGACTGGCCGGCACGAGCCGGTTCGGGCGGGAAGACGGCCGCGCATGCGCGGTGCGCATCGGCGCGCGAGGACTAGCAAAGGACTTTGCTAGAAAGTGTTCCGATTGGAGGGGCTGCCGTGGACGTCACCCATCAGTGAGAACAATCAGCCTGCTGTCCTCGGAGAATACCTTCTACAGGTATGTAGCATTCGCTATTTAGGAACTCAGTAGGCTCTTAAATTTAGGAACTCAGCTAAGAGAAGTTCTAATTTATGCAAATGTACATTCCTAACTCCTAAAATTAAGCATGTGAAGGGTAATTCTATAACAGGGTGTCTACAATTATGCACCCAGAGGGAACCTGGTAAGAGCCTAATAAGGAAAAAAAGTGCATATTTTTCATTATAGAATACTAGCCTGGCACAGGAATTTTTTTTTTTTTTGGGGGGGGGGGGGGGGGGGGGCAGTGTCAAGATGGCAGATGGTAGCAAGATTGAATTGCTACTCTTTGTGCTGCAATTTTCTTTGATTGCTGTTCCTATGACCACTAAATGGAAGGGCAAGATTCAAACTTAACCTTCTATGGGTTCTTCTTTGGTGAATCAGCAGCAACGCATAGATAGCCACACTAAGGCCCAGATGCATCAACCAAACGTAAAAAAAGCAAAAACGTAAAAGCCATTACCGAATTTTTAAAAACGAACAATGCTCCAAAAAAACAAGTCGCACATGTTCGGTGCGGTATTGTAAAGAACAATGCATCAAACTGGTGTAATCCCCTTTGGTAATCGGCTCCTAAAGCATGCGCAGAGCAGCCCAGCGTTATGCTGGCTGCTCTGCGCGTGCCACAAACGTCAAAAAACCAAAACACAAACACGTGGATCGGGAGGGGGTAAAGGCACTCGTCAGGAGCATCCTGTATGGATGGCCTTGCCCCCCTCCCACCCGTGGTCGCCGCTACTGCTCCCCGCTTCCTCCGCCAGCATTAAATAAAGAAAACAAAAATCAAAGCTTTAAGAGCCCTGGCCCCCCTCCCTTCCTGTCTCTCAACTCTTTCTTTCTGCACACAGCTCCGCCTCCCACCATCCTCCGCCCCCGTGCCCCGCCCCTGCCACTCCCCCCCTCCTCCGCCCCCCCCCCCCCCCCGCATTACCGGGCCCGTGCAGCGCCTCTCACCTCTGTATGAAGGTGCTGCACGGGCAAGAAGACCATTGCTGCAGTCTTCAGGACGTCTCCTTCATCTTCCCTGACCTGGGCCCACCCCCGTCTGACGTAGGTTTCTTACATCAGACGGGGGCGGGGCCAGGTCAGAGAAGGAGAGAGACTGCAGCGATGGTCTTCTTGCCCGTGCAGTGCCTTCATACAGAGGTGAGAGGCGCTGCACGGGCTCGGTAATGTGGGGGGGGGGGGGGGGCGGAGGATGGCGGGAGGCGGAGCTGCGTGCAGAAAGAAAGAGTTGAGAGACAGGAAGGGAGGGGATCCGGGGCTCTTAAAGCTTTGACTTTTGTTTTTTTTTTATTTAATGCTGGCGGAGGAAGCGGGGAGCAGCAGCGGCGACCATGGGCGGGGGGGGGGGGGGGGGCGGCAAGGCCGTCCATAAAGGACGCTCCTCACGAGCGCCTTTGCCCCCTCCCGAACCTTTTTTTTTTCGCTTTTATAGTGATGCAGGGGGAGCGGGGAGCAGCAGCGACCTCGGGCGTCAATAAAAGATGCCTCTGACGCACGTTTTCGCCCCCTCGCTTTTTTTTTTTTTTTTTTTTACATTAAAGTTTTTAGTCGGATAGTCCTAACGACAGGTACAGACCTGTCGTTAGCTTTCCGGCACTTTTCCTGCGTTAGGGTAGTCGGAAAACTTTGAAGCATCTCGTTTCTATGGGGTTCCTACACAATTTGCTAATCTGCATTCCGTTTTCGTTTTCTGCTACCGTGGTCGGAAAATGGCCTTTAATGCACGCCACGGTTTGAAAATTCTTCGTTAAAGGGTCGTTAAAGTTTAGTGCATCTGGGCCTTAAAGACTTTCTGAATCTTCTGTAGGTGAGTCCCCTGCTGTGGCTGCTGGCAGCAAATAGTCAGAGTTGCGTAAGGTTAAGGTTTCTCCACCTGCAGAGCCACTCAACTTTCTACCCAGGGCTGTGTACTCTGAATGTGTAGGCAGAGTTAGAAGCTGAAATTGTAAGCTCTATAGCCATTTTGCAGGGAAGTGAAAGTGCTCCTGACCTTTTGGGTGTTTTAGAAGCTGTGTTGGGAGATGTTTTGTCAGTGACTGGTTCAGAGAGACAATTAGGCTGTGCTTATGGAATATTGGCAGGGACTCGATATTGAAACAGGAATTACTATTTGAACTTTAGATGGAGATAATTTTATATCATCAATTTCCAATTTTGAAATTACCTTCTATCAATTTAATTTGGAACTCTCATTTAAAAAATATAAAAACCTGCTTAAAATTCATTTCTTAACTGCTGCTTATCAGTTACCTCAACCAGAAACCAGATCATAATTTGTCATTTTTCCTTGCTATGCCTTGCAACCCCATTACGGCACTACTATTATAGTGTTGACTCCATATACTCCCTCCCCACCTCATGTATCATATTTTTATTTTATTTTTCATCCCTTATTTTTGCTAAATGTAACATAAGCCCCCTTTTGCTGTCCTTTCCTTTTCATCTCCCCTATATTTATTTATATTTTTAATGTACACTGCTTAGATATTTTATGTAATTGGCGGTATAGTAAATAAAGGTGAACTAAATCAATATGGGGTATGTTGGTGAAGTTAAGACTTTTCTATTGCCAAATATTCTTCTGATTTGAATTATGTAGTGCTAACTGTAGGACTATTGGCTCATATGCAAAGTCTGGAGAAGGAACCTTGGAGAAGACCAGTGTCTTGGAACAGGATGTGTTACAGTCAAAAGCAGCCATTAATGGCATGATAAAGATAGGAAAAAAGAGCAGATAGAGAATCAGGCCAGACACCTGAATCTGCAGATACTAAACTTTCCCAAAGTTATGAGAATTTACCCTTGGACACTTCTAAAAAATATGTGGCTAAAGTGTTGGATTTTTTCATGTCAATGATACCTTCTGTTAATATTCTCTCTGTGAGAGGAGGTCAGACTGTGGAGAAAAATATCAGCTTGGACATCTCTGTTATACTTGAGTCATCTGTGGAGAAGGTTCAAGTGAGGGTTACACTCTTGGTTAACTTTGTTGTTGAAGAAAACTTGAACATGTTTATGCAGCTCTACTTCAAGAAAACTGCTGTGTGCTTTATGGGATGGAGAATATGGATATATTAAGATGTTGCTCTGCAATGCAGGAAATGCATATATTGTTTTTTTCCATACACTAAGAGACTCATTTTCGAAAGAGATGGACGTCCAAAAAGTGACATAAATCGGCACTTGGATGTCCATCTCTCAGAGATGTCCAAATCGGTATAATCGAAACCCGATTTTGAATGTCTCTAGCTGAAGTCCGTCGCAAGGATGTCCAAATCTCAAGGGGGCGTATCGGAGGTGTTGTGAAGGCGGGACTTGGGAGTGCCTAAGACTTGGACGTCTTTGAGCCATAATGGAAAAAGGCAGAGACATCCAGCACTAAAACTTGGAGGCTTTCACCCGGACATGTTTTTATTATGAATAAGGCACAAAAAGGTGCCCGAAATGACCAGATGTCCACTGGAGGGAATCAGGGATGACCCCCCTTACTCCCTCAGTGGTCACTAACCCCCTCCCACCCTCAAAAAACATTATTAAAAATATTACCTGCCAGCCTCTATTCCAGCCTGAGATGTCATACTCAGGTCTATGACAGCGCATGCAGGTCCCTGGAGCAGTTTTAATGGGTGCAGTGCACTTCAGACAGGTGGACCCAGACCCATACCCCCCCCCCCCCTACCTGTTACATTTGTGGAGGAAACAAAGAGCCCTCCAAAACCCATCACAAACCCTCTGTACCCACATATAGGAGTCCCCCTTCACCGATAAGGGCTATGGTAGTGGTGTACAGTTGAGGGTAGTGGATTTTGGGGGAGTTTGGAGGATGAGCACACAAGGTAAGGGAGCTATGTTCCTGGGAACAATTTATGAAGTCCACTGCCGTGCCCCCTAGGGTGCCAGGTTGGTGTCCTGGCATGTCAGGGGGACCAGTGCACTACAAATGCTGGCTCCTCCCACAACCAAATGGCTTGCATTTGGTCATTTCTGACATGGACGTCTTTGGTTTCGAAAACCGCCGAAAATCAGAAACATCCATGTCTAGGGACGTCCAAATCTAGGGATGGCAAAATATAAGGATTTGGATGTCCCTGACGGTATTTTCGAAACGAAAGATGGACGTCCATCTTGTTTCGAAAATACGGGTTTCCCCGCCCCTAGCTTTTGCCGTTTTGTAAAGACGTCCAAATCGCAAATTGGACGTCCCTTTCGAAAATGCCCCTCTTTGTCAGCTTGTGCAACTTCTGAAAACATTTTTTTATAAACAAAGATACAAAAAAAATGTGATGAGATAGAATCAGTGGATACCCTATTATAAATATGGAACGGGGTGTTATCTGATTCTTTGGAGGCTGTTGCTCCAATGAAAATAACTATTGTTAAGAGATCAAGTAGAGTCCTCTGGTTTAACAATGAGATAAGACTTATGAAATAAGAGTTAAGGAAAAGTGAGAATGAATGGAGAAAATATCCGTTTAGAGTTACTCAGATAGCTTATCTTGATAGGATGACAGTATATAGAAGTATGACCTATAAAGCTAAATGTGAATTTTATGATTTTAAAGAGCTCTTTTCTATTGTTAATGTTAGTTCGTGAAGAGGGGGTTTCTGTGGCAAATTTATCTCAGATTTCTAGTGGTGAATTTGCAAATGGATTTCTTGAATAAGTAAAACAGATAGATCAATTTGATCAGTCAAAATTACCTCATGAGCTGATAAGTTCTTTACAAAAGAATGAATTATAGGTTACTTTTTCAGAGTTATCTCAAGAGATGGTAAGGCAGATATTTTCTAAGGTAAATAATAGTGTTTGTAGAAATTATATTTGTCAACCATCGGTGTAAAAAAGCTTGAAGGAAATACTAAAATCATTAACTAGTCTTTTTACTAAGCCATGGTAAAAAGTGGCCTGTGGCAGTGTAGGTGCGTGCTTTGGGTGCGTGCCGGGCCACTTTTTACCGTGTCTGTAAAAAAGGGCTTTTTTTAATGGGAGGGGAAAAGGGCATGCGGTTAAAACTGAAACCAGCGTGCATCTAAAACTGGCCTGAGCCCTTAACGCCACTCATTGATCTAGCAGTAAGCGCTCACACGCTACACATGCTGTGACCGGTTGGCGCACACCAACTGCCGATTACCGCCGGAAAGGAAATAAATAAATCATCCAGGCATTACGGGCGCACACCAAATATGAAATTAGTGTCAGGGGGGTGTGGTAGCCTGGCAGTAGTCTCATTTATGTGCGTGCTGCACATGCGTAAGGCCTAACATGCCTTGGTGAAAGGGCCCCTAAGAGATGCTTAGAAGCAGGAATAGTGCCAGAATCCTTTAAAAAAGCTGTTGTGAGACCTTTGTAAAGGAACAAGAATGCTGACTTAAACCCTTTGGAGAATTATAGAACCATTCTTCGTTACCATTCATGGCGAAGGTGATGGAAAGATTGGAGTATGAGCAATTGGTATATTTTCTGGATTTACATATGATTCTAGGCCCCAATCAGTTTGGTTTTCTATCATTCCATGACACTGAGACTTTGTTGTTGTCTCTGGTTGATGTGGTAAGAACAGACTGTAGTAATGCCCAGCATTTTCTTTTGGTAAGTTTAGATGTATCCGCTGCCTTTGATATTGTTACTCATGTTATTTTTTGATTAATAGATTGAAGGCAATTGGAATATGAGGTACAGTATTGAATTGGTCTGAATCTTTTCTAAAACATAGATGCTTTCGTGTCATTCAGGGAAATGATTTATCAGAGTATAAGTTGATAGGGACTGGTGTCCCTCAAGGTTCCTGTTTATCTGCTATTCTCTTCAATATCTTTTTGATACTCTTTGGCGGTTACTCAACTGTTTTGGTATACAATTCAGACTATATGCAGATGATGTACAATTTGTGATTCCTTTGGAAAAAAGTGTTACATAAGTACATAAGTATTGCCATACTGGGAAAGACCAAAGGTCCATCAAGCCCAGCATCCCGTTTACAACAGTGGCCAATCCAGGTCACAAATACCTGGCAAGATCCCAAAAAAGTACAAAACATTTTATACTGCTAATCACAGAAATAGTGGATTTTCCGCAAGTCCATTTAATAATGGTCTATGGACTTTTCCTTCAGGAAGCCGTCCAAACCTTTTTAAAACTCTGCTAAGCTAACTGCCTTTACCACATTCTCTGGCAACGAATTCCAGTGTTGAATTACACATTGAGTGAAGAAAACTTTTCTCCAATTCGTTTTAAATTTACTCCATTGTAGCTTCATCGCATACCCCCTAGTCCTAGTATTTTTGGAAAGCGTAAACAGGCACTTCACATCTACCCGTTCAACTCCACTCATTTTATAGACCTCTATCATATCTCCCCTCAGCTGTCTTTTCTCCAAGCTGAAGAGCCCTAGCCACTTTAGCCTTTCCTCATAGGGAAGTCGTTCCATCCCCTTTATCATTTTTGTCACCATTCTCTGCACTTTTTCTAATTCCATTATATTTTTTTGAGATGCGGCGACCAGAACTGAACACAATTCGAGGTGCGGTCGCACCATGGAGCAATACAAAGGCATTATAACATCCTTATTTTTGTTTTCCATTCCTTTCCTAATAATACCTAACATTCTATTTGCTTTCTTAGCCGCAGCAGCACACTGAGCAGAAGGTTTCAACATATCATCAATGACGACACTTAGATCCCTTTCTTGGTCCGTGACTCCTAACGTAGAACCTTGCATGGCATAGCTATAATTCAGGTTCCTCTTTCCTACATGCATCACTTTGCACTTGCTCACATTAAACATCATCTGTCATTTAGACGCCCAGTCTCCCAGTCTCGTAAGGTCCTCTTGTAATTTTTCACAATCCTCCCGCGATTTAACGACTTTGAATAACTTTGTGTCATCAGCAAATTTAATTACCTCACTAATTACTCCCATCTCTAGGTCATTTATAAATATGTTAAAAAGCAACAGTCCCAGCACAGACCCCTGGGGAACCCCACTAACTACCCATCTCCAATGAGAATACTGACCATTTAACCCTACTCTCTGTTTTCTATCTTTTAACCAGTTTTTAATCCACAATAGAACACTACCTCCTATCCCATGACTCTCCAATTTCCTCTGGAGTCTTTCATGAGGTACTTTGTCAAATGCCTTCTGAAAATCCAGATACACAATATCAACCGGCTCACCTTTATCCACATGTATGTTCTCCGGAACATTGAGAGGGAAGGGAAGGGAAGGCTGGAGGCGAACCGAGCCTGCTGCTTTCAGTGCCACATGATCAATGAGTGGCGTTAAGGGCTCAGGCCAGTTTTAAAGGTACATTTGTGAGACTTGAGATTAATTTTGCAATCTATTAATTGTTGGGTGTCTGCAAGTAGTCTGAAATTAAATATTAACAAAACTCAGATTATGTTATTGACTACATATGATCACCGGATAATCCATCAATGTTTCAATTTGTTAATGAAACTATTCCTATTGTTTAGACATTGAGAGATCTAGGTGTTATTTTAGATGATGGTTTGACAATGAAAGCATATGTACTAAAGATTATTAAAGATGTATATTTTAAACTGAGATTGATAAGAAAGATGAAAAATTTACTGAAATCACAAAATTTTAGAACGGTGGGTCAGAGTGTAATCACACCATGTTTCGATTATGCAAATGTATTGCTATTGGGACTTCAGAAGACGTAATTGAGAGCTTTACAGACAGCCCAGAACTCGGTGGCCATGGTTTTGTTTGGAATGACCAACCCCTCTGTTTACAAAGCTGTGCTAGCAGCTGCCATGCGGCAATGCCGACATAGCCCATTCAAAGTGAATGGGCTATGTCGGCATTACCACACCGGCAGCCACTAGCACGGCTTTGTAAACAGGGGTGTAACATAGCAACATAGTAAATTATGGCAGATAAAGACCTGTACGGTCCATCCAGTCTGCCCAGCAAGATAAACTCATTTTATGTGGTATGTGATACTTTAAGTTTGTAAGTTTGAGCATATAACCTCCACTCTGAAAAGCCTGCACTGGTTACCTATAGAATATAGGATTCAATTTAAAATGGCCTGTTTGGTGTTTTAGAGATATTAGCAAGTTTTAGAGATATTAGCAACAAGACTTCATGTGTATCAACCAAACTGGGCACTGAGATCAGCAACTGAGAAATTGTTGGATATTCCATCTCATCCTGTGATATGCTCTAGTGAACACAGAAATAAAATTTTCTACATTGTTGGACCAGCTTATTGGAATAAACTTCCTTTGTGAATACAGAATATTATAGACTTTAAGGAATTTAAAAGGAGCTTAAAACATTATTGCTTAATGAAAAGCCTACAGCTGGGGTGATGCATGACATGCTAATATTTGCTTCAGGGCTTTGATTTGTTAAATATTTTGAAGTTTCTGTTGTTGTTTTATTTGTTTTTAGAGTGTGTATGTAATCCATTGAGAATGATGGATCAAGCGGAATAAACATTTTTAAATAACTAACTAAATAAATAATAGACAGGAGTGGTGCTTAGACATCAGCTAAAATAGTTCAGAAATAAGTCTAGTTCTGGGCAGACTTCTACAGTTTGTATCCCAAAAATGGCAAGACAAATCAGGATGGACTGAGTGTGCTTTGATGGCAAATCCAGTAATTGGGAAGTAAGGCCAGTTTCAGGCAGACTTCTACAGTCCGTGTCCCAAAAATGGCAAAGGTATCTTGGTGGAGGAGGGGGAAAACATTTTAAGGTTGAAATTAACGAGTAAAATGTTGGTAATTAGCATTATTGTTGGACAGTTGTTTTATCATATATTGATAATGAATGTGACCATGCTGCAGCCATGATAATAAAACTACTCTTTGGATTATTGACATGGTGCTGTGGTATCAGCTACAAGACTGCATGATATATTTCTGCCTATATGTGGTTTAGCATGGTGGCGAATTGCTGAATGCCCTGTTTGTCATGCAACTATTTAATCAGGAAGGAATATAAACTGCACAGAGTGTCGGGTGCAGTTCTGGTCACCTTGTAGGCTAGAGTGGATGAACCATGCAGGTTTTTATCTGCCATCATGTACCATGTTACTATAAGTGCATATATGCTCATTTTCTAAATGTTTACACATGTAATACACATATAAATGCTTTTATTTAATAAAATTGCCCCTTTAACTCCTTTGAGTATCAACCCCTAGGACCTTAGTGGTGAGGTTACTGATACAGATTTCCAACCAACAACTTATAACTCACAGCAACTAAGACAAATGGTGTTCTTGAAAGATTCTCTTGACTTAAAAATTAGGGTCAGCAGAGCACAAGTTAAACAGGCTCTCCCACAAAATCGTATCTTAAAGATTCCAGTCTCCTTAGATCTTTGCTGATTTCTTCCAGGCTCAGGCAGCTTCTCGCCTCTAAAATATATAATTTCAGGTTCTATCTACCAAGTGTGGATACCTCTTTTCAATGGTGTGCCTCCCTGTCCACCTCTGCGCCCCCCCCCCCCCCCCAAATTGCAGAGCTGGCTATACCCGGGGAGAGAGCCTGGGGGGGGGCAATGCATTACTTTCTCTGGGACACTGAGATGGAAGGGAAGGGAAGGCTGGAGGCGAGCCAAGCCTGCTGCTTGCAGTGCCGGCACTGCGACTCGAGGTAAAATAAAATATTTAAAGGCAGGGCGGTGGCAGGAAAGAAAGGAGGTCTATTGGGGAGCTGAGGGCGGGCAGGTGAGCCGGCGCTGGGAGTCTGTGACCCTGCAGTTTGCGGGGTGGGGGAAGGAGAGGCAAGCCGGCTCGCATTCCCTCAACAACTGGCTTGCAAGATGCCAAAAATTTTAACAACCAGTTCTTGCGAGCTGGCTCCAGCACACCACTGCCCCTTTTGCACTTCTCTGTTAACGTGGCTAAGACTAGACTGCCAAGTCCCTGTAGCTTTTCCTCGTCTTCTCTTCTGAACTATGGCACATGCCTGCTGTTGGTTTTCTGTCGCCTGTCAGAATATCACTTCCTCTTACTTCCTGCAATTTCTAGATGTCCTACTACTGCTTATTACCATGTGCAGTAGGCACATTACTCTTGGGAATACTGAACCACATCAATCCTCTGTGTACAACATAGAAGGGGCTAAGGCACAAGGTTAAGCGAACTGTTGTATGGATCATAGGCACTGACATTTCAAAATGATTGGGAGTGCCAAACACGATTCAAATTATCCCTCCCTGGATACAATGAAGTAGATTGCCTAATATTGGGGGTGCTCAGAACCCACTGGCACCCATAGTGGATATGGATCTTATGATGATTAAGAATAACTCACATTTTGTGATTATTGTGGAATTGACAGATGACAACAAAGCTCTGCTAAATACCTGTGAATAATTAACGTAACTCATATTAACTATACCAGCTTGACCAGACTTTTGGATCTGAAAGTTATGAGAAGGGTCCTTATGATTCCAGTTAAATGCATCTTGGCTGTAGTGTCTAGAGGTCAGAGAATCACTACTGAGAAATTCTTGTACTCACCCAACAGGGCCCTCTAATTCCATCCATGTTGTTTCCACAGATGATTCCCCAATGTGCAGGATAAGACAGCTCAGGGTTCCCTAATGAGTTGTATATGCAGTTGCAAGTTTGCCTTCCAATAAGGGTCAGATCAACCTTTTGCAGGAAGCGGGAGGAGGAAGTGTCAGCTGTAAACAAAGGACAAAGAAACCATCAGGCCCTGAGTCTTTGCTGTACTGCTCTGTAACAATCAGTCTTCTTATTTTTATTTTCAGCACTTGATATACTGCAATGATTCCTGAGGCGACTCTGGGTTTACAATTTCTACTACAGGTACTGTGCACTGCCCCTAATGGGCTCACAATCTAAGTCTTCTTGTAGGAATAAGATAATGCATTTATTTTTATTTTATTACATTTGTACCCTGTGCTTTCCCACTCATAGCAGGTTCAATGCGGCTTACATATTATATACAGGTACTTATTTGTGCCTGGGGCAATGGAGGATTAAGTGACTTGCCCAGAGTCACAAGGAGCTGCCTGTGCCTGCAGTGGGAATTGAACCCAATTCCCCAGGACCAAAGTCCACCACACTAACCACTAGGCCACTCCTCCACTCCTCCCAGTGACTTCAGCTTTACTATGGAAATGGGGTCCATTTAAGAAACACTTACTGAGAGAGGGTGGTTGGTCACGGGACCCTATCAGTTGCTCACAAGGGATTCATAAGATCTAATATGCACAGGCAACAAATCAAGATGGGCTTAGAAATTATTTTTTATCAGTTTGGTGATGTCCTGTGCCTTTTACCGGCCTGATAAAAATAACAAGTCCACCTTATGAATGCCAGAAGGAGGCTCTCTCTAGAACAATACAAGCATGAGACAAGCATTAGCAGTAAATCTGAGAGACTGAGATCACACTCTGGCATAGGGTGAGGTTCATTCCTGTTATGGTAAGCACAGAATTAACCCTCTTGAAGATATTAATCCAAAGAGTTTAATTCCATTTGCTCTGCTAGCAGAGGGAATTTCTAGTATTTTTTTTTTTTGAAATGACAACATGCTGATTAACAATGAAAATAAATGGTGGTGTCTACATAGATTGACCTTCTAGCACATGTGATGGAGTCAAAACCAATAACATAAGTTGCAATAAACCCAGAAGATCCTTAGATGTGAAGAAATAAACGAAAAGCCTGAGGTCAACTGTGGTCCAAGACTTTGCACCAGGAAAAGTCAAAACCACAAATGGTGGAGGAACCAAAACTCTCTACAGAAAACAACAGATGAAAGGCACTGCCATAAGGGCACATATGCAGTTAAATTCTATGGATCCAATGTTCAAAGTTGCATATATGGTCACTGATGTCACTGACCACATAATCAGATCTTTGCTTTAAAATTCTAGTGAAGAACTTTTCATATGTAGAAAATGTAATTACAAATTCTATGCATAAAAATTATGCACATATGGGAAGGAGGGTTGGGGCAATCCATGGACAGTGCCAGGACTTATCTGTTCAAGTCAGTTCATAAAAAATAGCAGGCCTAACTTGAATGGTCACTAAGGATGCGTTTTGTTTCATTTCTCATGTCTTTTGTAGCATTGTTCATTTTGTTTTGGTTATTTTTCATTTTTGTTTCAGGAGCAATGTCATTACGAGTGCACTCTCTTTTAAAATAGTGTGCAAAGAATGTGCATTCTTTGCACACTATTACTGGCATATGAAAAACACAAAAGGTCTTTTTTCTGCTTGTTTTCATTTATTAATGAAATGCAATGATATGGGATATGTTGTTGGCATTTCCTATGTCATTGCAAATGCCAATCAGCAGCACCCCTTAAACAGATAAAGGCAAGAGGCACCTCATAGACTAATCAGTTTATTGACCAATGAGCTTTCAAGGACCAAGTCCACTTCATCAGGTAACTCAATAAGGGGTCCTTTTACAAAGGTGTGGTAAAAAGTGGCCTGCTTACTCTTTTTTAATGAGAGGAAAAACATCTTCTATGAGCCTGAATAGTTGCGAGAATTTCTTAATGCGCAAAGTACTACAGAGCAGTCATAGGATAAGAGGTTCATTTGTTTAAGTAGGGGTTAATTCCTACTCGTTTATTCTTACTTGACTTTTCTTTATATATAAGCCATCTTCCAATGGCATTCATAAGATTTTGCTTCCTTCCTCTATATTGTGGACTATAATCCAATGTAAAGATATTATCTTTAGTGGACAATGTTTATTTTGTCTATTTGAATTATATTTTTAGAATGTTGGTATTGATATATTGGTACATCTGTTCAAAGTTTAATCTTTGTAAAATTTAAAATTCAATAAAGAAATAAATTATAAATAAAAGTGGCCTGCGGAAGCGTAGGCACGGGTTTTGGGCACGCGCAGAATTATTTTTCAGCGCACCTACAAAAAATGCCTTTTAAAAATTTTTGCTGAAAATGGATGTGCGACAAATCTAAATTGCTGCGCGTCCATTTTGGGTCTATGACCTTACTGCCAGCCATAGACCTAGCGGTAAAGAATTTGGGGGATAATGGCCTATGTGCGTCAGATGCTACTTGGCGTGCATCTGCTATGTGTGTCCACAAATAAAAATTATCTTTCAGATGCGCATAGTGGAGATGTGCCAAAAATGAAATTACCGCAAGAGGCACATAGCAGTCCATGTAGAGCCTTATGCAGTTTAGTAAAAGGGGCCCTAAATTGGGCAGTCTATAACATGCTACATGCCTCTGTCATTTCTGTTACTCTATGGCCATCCCTGAATATAAATAAAACTCTGGTGCCAGTCACTGAATATCAACCCTATTTTTCTAAGTTAAATTGACTAGATCCTGTTTCATATGTACAACAGCTTCAAATGACACAAAACTATAAATGATAAGTTGCATATAATAACAGTAACCATAGTAGCTAACTATTATATATCTTCCCTAAGGCTGTACCATCACATTGTAATGAGATTAACATGCGTTATCCCATAACAGGAGACATGTTACAGCCTTAAACAGCAGGGTTATAACCTTCATGAAGCAACAGTTACAACCTGAAAATAGTGGTATGACTGCCTCGGGCTTCCAAAGCAGTACTTAGGCAGCCTCCACAGATCGGTTCATGAGAAGGTTGGGGTAACCTATATTTATTTATTGCACTTGTATCCCACATTTTCCCACCTATTTGCAGGCTCATTGGTAAAATCTAAACTTCAATGAGTATGGGGAGGCCAGATGTTCTTGATCAATAGCCTCACTAATTTTGGTGGCTAAGGGGGCCATTGTAAAACTTGGAAATAAAATAATGATAGGAACCTGGGAGCTGGATTAAATCTTTGTCTTGTAACAAATAAAGCTAATAATGGCAAGGCCTGAAATAGCTTACCAGTGAGGGCCAGTACTTTTAACAGAATTTGGGCGTGCTTGAGAGAGATGGAGGGCAGTAGAAGGCAAAAAAGTGGAGTATTATGTCAAAGACATAGTGGTACAGGAAGAAAACTGATGTTGGGTTATATGTAGGCATTTAAATACTCTTCAGCCCAAACTAGAAGAATCTAAACTGGGTAGACTGGATAGGCTATTTTGGTCTTTATCTACTGGCATTTATTATATTACCTCCGTTCTCCTCAGTCTTCAAACCAGTGACCCAACATTGGCTCCTCAGGCGGAAGCGGTGTCCTGAGTAAGGCAGACAGACAGGCTGGATGGCTCGTGTGAACAGGACTGGCTCGGACAGCTCCACCAGGGCTATATCAAAACCATTGATGAAGCTGGTGTACTTCTCGTGGATGATGATCTGCAACAAGCCCCTTTTGGTTACTGGGGGCTGGGGATTCTCATCTAGCTTGGTGAACCCCAGGTATGCCGTCCAGTAGGTTGGATCCCTCGTGGTGTCATTCCTGGCAAAATGTCAATATCACCAATTAGGAACTGTGCAGCAGTGGATGTATTTTGTCACAGGCTAATTTAGCCTGATAAAAGTATATAAGAGGCTTTCAGTGACAAGAGATTAGTAGCAGTAGTTCCACTAAGATCACTGACTTCAATTTAATGTACATATGTGACTTCACCTGGTGCTGTTGTCATGTGTAGCTGTTCCATGACTCCTTGCTCCCATATGTTCATTGTAGAGCACTTTGTAAACCCACTACACAATGCCAAAGGAATGCCATGTTCAGGGTTCATTCCTTCCTGAGCAGACAAGCAGCATATACCTTGGCTGTGTTGGTAACAGTGGTTGTAAGTGGAGGCTAGAAAGGCAGTTTGCCATGATTCTACAGCAGAGGGAAATTCAATGACAGTCTATGGAATCATGTCAGATCAGGAGACCTGTATGTGTAGGTAATGACTTTCCCAAGCTTTTAATTTTATTCTCAAACTGTTGTTACAGAGCTGCCAAGTTACCCATTCCAGGAAGGAGACCTTTTACACGGTCCTGGTTTTAAACTTACATCTCACAGCAGTATAGTATTTGTAGTCCACGATTCTACCCATTGAAATCAGAGCTGCAGGTCCCATAATGCACCAGGATGAGGTTGACAGAAATCCAGGACCATCCAAAAAGTCTCCCTCCTGGAACTGGTAACTTGGCAGTTCTGTAGTTAAGTGATTGCTAAGTGACTTTACCCAGATATCTACAAGGGGAAGAGAGGCACTTACCCATCAAAGCAATGGGCAGCCGTCAGCATCCATGTATTAGATATCAAAGATCCTCCACAGTAGGGGACATTTGAGTAAGTTAAGGTGCCATGCCAGGGCCACTCTCCAGGCAGGACATCATCACCTCCATAGATTCGGCTCCTAAACTGTTGTATTCCGCAAACTAGAATAAGATAGAAAAGTTTCAATAAGCTAAAGAAACAAATTATGTCTTAGTTGCTATTTAGTAATTAGGGTTTGGGTTAGATTTTGAGAGGGGTTGCAGCACTGTCTCTCTCATGCCTTTTCTTGGCATAAGAGTAAGAGAAAATGCATCTCTCATCTAATAGTAGCCCCTTCCTCTCTGAGCACACCACCCGAACTCTCATCCACTCTCTCATTACCTCTCGCCTTGACTACTGCAACCTACTCCTCACCGGCCTCCCACTTAGCTACCTATCCCCCCTTCAGTCCATCCAGAACTCTGCCGCACGTCTTATCTTCCGCCTTGACCGATATACTCATATCACCCCTCAAGTCACTTCACTGGCTTCCGATTAGATACCGCATACAGTTCAAGCTTTCCTACTAACCTACAAATGCACTCGATCTGCAGCCCCTCCTTACCTCTCTACCCTCATCTCCCCTTACGTCCCTACCCGTAACCTCCGCTCTCAAGACAAATCCCTCCTTTCAGTACCCTTCTCCACCACCGCCAACTCTAGGCTCCGCCCTTTCTGCCTCGCCTCACCCCATGCTTGGAACAAACTCCCTGAGCCCATACGCCAGGCCCCCTCCCTACCCATCTTCAAATCATTACTCAAAGCCCACCTCTTCAGTGTCGCTTTCGGCACCTAATCACAACACCTCTACTCAGGAAATCTAGACTACCCCAACTTGACATTTCGTCCTTTAGATTGTAAGCTCTTCTGAGCAGGGACCGTCCTTAGTTATTAATTTGTACAGTGCTGCGTAACCCTAGTAGTGCTCTAGAAATGTTAAGTAGTAGTAGTAGTAGTAATAGTAGCTCTTCAGATGAACTGAAAGTAAACTAGCCAAGCTGTTACTTTGGCTACAGTTCAGATCGCCTGCCACAAAAGGGAGCTTGAGGCATATTCTTCCTTTTAAGGCATTTACCAACTATACATATATTAATGTTTTCACACAATCATATATTAATGTTTTCATACAATGTTTTTTATGCTAAGTGTCAAGGTAGTGATGAGACTCGGGATTTAGATCCCGCGCCCTCACCATTAGTAGGCAAGGCAGGTGGATATATTGCTCTGATACAGGAAAGAGAAGGCCACTTCATATGTATATTTTAGAAACGTTCAATGCCCTGTAAAAAATGATGATTTTTAAAACCATCTATATTAATAAATCCCACCTTGAACGTTCTGAAGCTCACTCCAAGGCAGAGAAGCACAAAAATCCTGTAGTCTTCATAGGCTAGGACCAGTCACCCTCACTCATAGACCCGCCCTCAGCCACGCCCCATCTGTACATAAAACGCTACCTCAACATTCTGAAGACAACCTGCTGAAGCCATCTGCAAAATCCCTAAACAGTTCGTAAGTTCATGGTGGTGAAGCCATCCAACTCACCATGTCTCCCTGCCACGCCCTCGAGGGCGGAACATAGAGAGTAAAGGAATCCATAAAGGCACCCCTACCAAATGGCAACCCCCTCCAACAAACAATGACCCAGGCAGGGGGAGTGTTTCCGTACTCCTCCCCCTGCCTACAGACTGCTGGCAAACTCCCCAACCACACGACCACAAAAGCCACCCGCAACCCCCCCCACACACACACAAACACACACACAAGCACATACACACACATAAACACACAAACTCAAACACACACATAAACACACACACAAACGCACACACACACATAAACACACACACAATCGCAAACACACACACACACACACATGCAAACACACACACATAAACACACACACAATCGCACACACACATAAACACACACACACATACACACACACAATCGCACACACACAAACACACACACACACACATGCAAACACACACACATAAACACACACACACATAAACATACACATATAAACACACACACAAATGTATACAAACGTACACACACATAAACACACACACAAACACACAAACAAACGCAAACACACACACACACACAAACACACACACACATAAACACACACACAAACGCAAACACACACAAACACAAACGCAAACACGCACACAAACACACACATAAATACACACACACACGCAAACACACACACACACAAACACACACGCAAACGCAAACACAAATGCACACACACAAACGCACAAACACACGCAAACACACACACACACATAAACACAAACGCAAATGCACACACAAATGCACACACAAACACACACACATAAACACACACACACACAAATGCACACACACAGAAACACAAACACACACACACACAAATACACACACACACACAAAAAAACACACAAACACACACATACAAACACATACACACAAACACATACAAACACACACACAAACACACACACACACAAACAGCCTCGACGGTGCACCTCTAAGTGCCCCCCCGCCGCATCACCACAACAACCCGTGCAACAGGGCATCAGAAAGCCCCTACCCCCCTTCCCTCCTCGCCGCATCACCCAACCCCTCCCCCGCCACTTCACCAAGCCCCTCCCCCCCCATATCGACCGCCTCGCCACCCACGACCGCTAATACAAACTCTGTCCGGTGGCTGCTGCTGCTTCTATTCAGCAGCAGCAGCCCGTACATAAAGAAAACAAACAAAAAAACAACCTCCTAAAACGCACCTCCGTGGAGAACCATCTCACATTGGCTGACGTCTCTGCAGCCGCTCCTCCTCTCCCCCTCAACGTCAGTGCCCCTGCCGGAAGACCCCGGAGAAACGCCGAAACATCAGAGGGGAGAGGAGGAGCGCATGCTGAGACTTCAGCCAATGTGAGATGCTTCTCAACGGAGGTGCGTTTTAGGAGGATTTTTTTTTTTTTGGTTTTCTTTATGTACGGGCTGCTGCTGCTGAATAGCAGAAGCAGCAGCCGCCGGACACAGTTTGTATTAGCGGTTGCGGGTGGCGAGGGGGTTGATGAGGGGGGAGGGGCTTGGTGATGTGCCATGGTGGGGGGGTCTCGCTGGACATGGGTGGCTGGAAGGAAGCAGGGGGAGGGGAGGGGAGGGTCGCTGCACATGGGTGGCTGCAGGGAGGGCAGGGAACAGGGAGATAGGGGTGGGGCTCCACACACCACATGGGTGCCTGCAAGGGAGACAGGGGATACAGGACGGACACTGCAGGGCGGGCAGGGGGACAGAAGGGTTGGTGGTCATCAGGGGGGACAGGTGGGTCGATAGACATGGCTGGCCACAGGGGAGGAACAGGGAAAAAGGAGAGGAGTGTCCTCAGACATGGGTGGCTGCATAGGAGAGGAGGGTCGCTGGACATGGGTAGCTGCAGGGGGGGCAGAGGAACGGAAGGGTCGCTGGACATGGCTGGCTGCAGGGGGGACAGGGGAGAGAGGAGGGACGCTGCACATGCGTGCCTGCAGGGGGACAGGAGGGATGCTGAGGGGGGGGGGGCCTGAGACCACATGGGTGGCTGGAGGGGGAGCAGGGGAAACAGGAAGGACGCAGCAGGGGGAGAGGAGGGTTGATGGGCATGGGTGGCTGCAGGGGGATGCTGGACATGGGTGGCTGCAGGGGGAACACGGGGAGAGGAGGGTCGCTGCACATGCCTGGCTGCAAGGGGGCAGGGGAGAGGGAGGGGGTGAGGGGGTTCCTCACACCACACACGCAGTCACTCATTCTCTGTCTGCAACATACACTCTCATACACTCACTGTCTTTGTCCCTCTCTCTCACACAGTGTCACACAGAAACACAAACACTGTCTCTCACACACTCTCTCTCTCGCACAAACACATACACTCTGTCTGTCTCTCTCTCTCACATTCTCTCTCTGACACACACGCTCCATCTCTCACACACGCTCTTTCTGAAACATACACTCCAAGGAAAACCTTGCTAGCGCCCGTTTCATTTCTAACAGAAATGGGCCTTTTTACTAGTAACAAATAAACAAAACAAAAAACAACAACATAAACAAAAGCTTCTTACCCATCTCGGTTGCTCCATGGTCCAGACCTGTGAACGCAAAAGGAAAAGTCAGTGAGAAGCTCCTGCTTGGTTGAATCATGCTAACCATGCCCTAAGGGAATATTCAATGGCTAGTGCCACTGAATATTTCCTCCGCCTACCATGTCACTATCCAAGCAGTACCAGGGTAGGCCAGGAGCAGAGCCAGGGAAGAGATGGCACTTATCCATGTACTGGAAAAATTCAGCTGTTTAACAAAGTTTATATATTTTTAAAAGAGGGCAACAGAGATCCATAGAATGAAACCAAATCAAAAGGACTTTCTATAGGAATAGTCCTTTAGCATGTCCAGACCTTCTAAGGAGTTGTAGGTCTTGACATACTAAAGGAATATTCCTATAGAAAGTCATTTTGAACTGGTTTCTTTCTATGATATCTGATGGCCTATTTAAATAAATTTATAAATATAAAAAAAATGTATGCAGTAGTTGGGTTATTTTGGATCTGTTCTTTTGGAGTTTTTTTTGTTTTCCCATTACTTTTTGTAGTATCAGTATTCATGAGATGGGAATATTTTTTACCTCTTTTTGGGGTTTTTTTATGATATTCAGTTGGTGCCAGGATAAAGTTAACTGGGTAGATAGGATTGAACTGGCTGAATATTGGGGTTGTTTTTTTTAAGAGGACTCCTCCTCCCAAAACCCCCCAATATCATCTCCTCCAAAGCACTACAATCACTTCCTTCCCTCCCAAAAATTTCCCATGAGTATCCTCCATCCTGACCCTTTTCCAGAAGAGCCCCCTTCAACAGCTTTGTGCCCTCCCAAGAATCTCCCTACCCCTTATAGGTGAAACTAAGGTGAAAGGTCATGACTGACATATTGGACACGGCCACAAACAGAAGTGAATGGGCATCATTTCTGCCCCAAAGATGACCACAAGGGATTGAGGTATGCTCAAGGGGTTTACACAGAGTGAAGGGGTCCCATGAGAAGGGGAAGTTGGCAGGGGTAGCCGGGGTGAGATTGGCCCAAAGGAGGTCCTTGGATCACATGGGAGTGTTGTGGGGTCATAGGAAGGAGGCCAGAATATTTTCATTTTGTGTCATTTCCTGTGACAACAGAAGGGGGGTTAAATAAAATGGAAATTCTTCCAAACAACACAAGAAGTGACATGAAATGTAAATTTTCTGGCTGCCCTTCTTTAGTATCTATGTAAGCGAATGCACCGAAATGACCCCCCTCCCCATGTGAATGCCTACCTTCCAACTGTGTGCTAATAGCGCACAGATAGCATAAGGGCCCTTTACTCACAAATGCACAAGCACATGCCTGCAAATAGCTCTTATTCTATAACCACGCATTTAACTGGTGCTAAGTGTGGAAGCGCATTTTATAAAATTGCCCTTTTAGCAGTGATAGTCAGCCATTAAATATGAGTTATTTGATCAGAATTAGATCTACTCAATATCAGGACTAACTTTAAATGAATAAGGGCCTGCATGGTATGTTCAGTGGCACTAGTTAACAGATAGCACCACTGAATGTTCAAATTAGATGAAGTGCTGACACAATCTTTCACCTCATTGACCCCATTGGCAGTAAAGAGGTGCATGATGACTCCTTGTTGAGAGCTAAAGGAGGAAGGAAGCTCTGTGTGATGACATCCAGAGGAAAATGGATTGGATCCGCATGATGAGTCCTTAATAATAGCAGGCTGGGAAGAAGGAAAGAGCACTACAGTGGGCACTAATAATAGAGGCAGTTTACTGTCAGTATTTACAGGTGCCTAACACAAAGAAGTGATTGCAGAACAGATAATATTTATGTGTGGGGGAAGGGAAGAGAAGCTGAATCAACCCAGAGTAAATCATTAATTATGATTTACTTTATGGGTATACTCAATCTTGCCTCATCGCACCTCCCTTTGCAGGAACAGCCCTGGAGCCCAGGAACACCCAGGAACAGCCCTGCTGGTGAAACCAGATCATGTAACTGAGATGAGGAAAAAAAAAATCATAGAGTAAGTCAGTGGGAAGTAAAATTATGGATGCTAGAATGATTAAATTAGGTGCATTGCATCACAGAGCCCGAGGCCAGTGATGCCAGAAATGAGACTCCACTGTAACATCTCTCTCTCTCTCTCTTCCCTCTGTTTATTTACATTGCATTGAATTCCAAGGCATCCATAGCAGAGGAATATTCATTAGTCAAAATTTCTAAGCACTGTCTGTGGTATTGCTGGGTAATGCTCTTGAAGGAACAAGTACATGTGATCCTACTTGAATCACAAGCGCAGGATGCTATGAAAACAGGAAAAGAAAAATAATTAACATTCCTGGCTTGTGTCCTCATGAATACAGGCTTTGCCCAGACACCACCAGGAAGCTGACACAGAATTAAGCAAGGACACCGTAAAATTCACTTGCATACTGGCCGTAGTAATTTATATTATGGGCCATATTCAGTAAATGGCACCCAGATTAAAGTGCTGTTAAACTCCGTGCTAATTGCTGCTAAAATTTATAGAATAGTGTTTAGCATGAGGACTTATGCTTGTTGAAACCTGGTGTAAATCCTTGCAGCCAACTGATGGCAGTTGGGCGCGGAAATCCAAGTATTCTATAACATTGCGCCTAATTTGTACAATACCTCTGACTCGCCCATGCCCCTCCATAGCCACACTCCTTTTTGATTTGTACACTATGAAATTTAGGGGCCCTTTTACTAAGCCACGTAAGCATCTATGCGCACCCAACGCATGCCAAAATGGAGTTATTGCCTGGCTATCAAGTGGCTTTTGCGGTAATTTCATTTTTGGTGCATGTCCAATACGCTCATCCAAAAAATAATTTTTATTTTCGGACACGTATATTGGATGCGTGCCAAGTGGCATTTGACGCGCATAGGTCATTACCGCCCAGTTACTGCTAAAGGTCTCAGACCCAAAATGGATGTGCGGCAATTTTCATTTTGCCACGCGTCCATTTTCAACAAAAAGTTTAAAAAAGGTATTTTTTTCAGGTGCGCTGAAAAATGATTCTGCGCATGCCCAAAACACGCTCCTACACTACTGCAGGCCATTTTTCAGTGCACCTTAGAAAATGGACCCCTTAGGCACTTAGGTATAGAATAGCACATAGGCAGATCCACACCTAAGTCCTAATTAGTGCTAAGTTCCAATTAACTCCAATAATTGATTGTGAGCACCTAATTGACTAATTAGTTTCTGCGAACATCTGGGATAAACATCCAAATTCGGGCTGCCATATTTTTGCGACCTATATAGAATTCAATAGATGTAAATCGTCTCTTTTGCTTTGTGAATTTTTATTTTCTTACTATAATGGCTATTTTACCTTGCCCTAGGAAGGCAATATTTAGGCAAGCCATCTTGCACGACTAAATGACTTTGGAAATGGTCCTCATAAAGTAATTTTATTACAGGGCACACAGGCCGTTGAGGCACATATGCATATACATTATGCCTTTTTTGTAAACGCATCTTTATAAAATAGATTCTCAAAAGCTCCCCATGAACTCCCACTTCCTCTAGGATAGGTGTAAGTCTGTGAGAATAGCTTTGTGTTACAGATGTGCTGAAGTTTGTTTTGGTTTGGGGCTTTGGGTAATTTTTCCCAATTTTAGGGCTCTTTGGGGGTTATTACAAACATTTGTTTTAATAAAACTGTGCTTTAGAACTTTTTGATATGCACATAGGTTAACGTGCCTTGAATTAATTTACATGCAGTTAATTTTTAAAGGTCTGCTAACAAATACACATCCCTAGTGCAGGTATTTTGTAACATATGCGCCAGTGTTTCCCAAACCTGGTCCTGGAAGCATCCCAGTCAAGTTTTCAGGATATCCACAATGAATATTCATGACAGAGATTTGCAGGCATATAAGGGCTGATCTCACCCCTGCTCAGCTTATTCTCCATCTTTGGGAAAGTCTATATGTATATTAGATAAAATTAAGTGCTGTGATTTCTGTGTATCTATTGTACATGTGTATACCCAGGGCAATTGTTCTACACTGTCAAGTTCCTTATAAAAATATGCCCATGTGGTAATTTTATAAAATGTGCCTATTAAAATTTCTAAATTGTGCATATTTTATGCTTATTTTATAAAGACTGTAGGAGAATAAATAATCACACTAAGGGGTATGTTTACTAAGGCGCGTTAGTGTTTTTAACGCACCTATAAATTGAAGGCACATTAAATTTATTTGTTACATTTGTATCCCACATTTTCCCACCTATTTGCAGGCTCAATGTGGCTTACATATTACCGTTAACGGCGATAGCCGATTCCGGTATGAACAAATACATGGTGTGAATAATACAAAGTGATATTGTGGTGGAATGAAGTACATATATGAGGGTTGGACTGGGGAGTCTTAGAGAGGGAGAGGGGAGGAAGAGTCAGGTAATGTTCATTAAGGTCTTTGGTTTCATTGTGATGTAGGTGTCCAGGTATTTTATGTTGAGACGGTGGGGTATGCTCTTCTCAACAGGTCTGTCTTTAGTGCTTTCTGGAAGTCTAGATGGTCAAGCGTAGTTTTTACTGCTTTTGGCAGTGCGTTCCATAGTTGTGCCCTTAAATAGGAAAAGCTGGTTGCATAGATGGATTTGCATTTGAGTCCTTTGTTGCTTGGGTAAATGCTAGGACGCAAATACATTCCTATAGGCATATTAGCATTTGACGCATGTTAGCATTTAACACGCGTTAAAAATGCTAACGCGCCTATAGCACGCCTTTGTAAACACAGGCGTAAATCTATAACAGTCTAAGCAATTAAAATAAAACAGTTCAGGAAGCCTATCCCCAGCAGCACACAAATCTTCTTAGAAAAAATTTATGCTTGCTCCAGGGCAGGTGTAAATATATGTGTACTCTAACTGGCCAATACTGAACCATGATGAACAGCATTTAAGCAAAATGCTGGTCACCATGGTTAAAATAAAACTAGACGTTCAGTGCCAATACCTGGCTACCAATGCTAAATATCTAGTTTCAGTGGCAACCTGGAAATGCTGTCCACTTAGCAGCCATATTCACACTACTGACTGGATAACTATGTGGATCAAGTTAGAACAGCCTTTTTACTGTCCTATCTGGTTTGTTTTCTGGTTGGTGGTCTGAATATGGCTGCTAACGGATAACCTCCTGCTCTGCTCCAGACTGCCTGAATGTTCGGATAGTGCCAAAGTGATCAGAGGAAATATTCAGAAGCATTATCTGGTTAGTTTAGGTTTTGGTTTATGTTTATTATATGTACTTGCTTTACCACTTTTTCTGGCAGACAGGTCAAAGTGGTTCACAAATGAAATAAAAACAATAACAAATATAGTATTGAAAAGGAAAGACATTAGTCAAAGGAGAGATCACAGTTATTCAACAGGAGGTACTCAGAAAACTGTTCCAGTAGACAGGTACCTCAGTTACATCCAGTAACAGGGAGTGGGGACACCATATGACAGTTTGAAAAAATAGGTTTTAAGATAGGACTTAAATATTGTAAAGGAGAGTTCAGATTGAATACAAGTTGGAAAGTAATTCCACAGCTTGGATGCTAGAAGAAAGAAGGCAGAGTTCCTAGTAGATTTAGGGTGAGCCTTTCTTGAAGCAGGCAAATCAAGGCATTGAGCATCAAAAGATCTGTATGAACAACCTGGAGTACATAGAATGATCAGAGAAGATAAATATAATGGAGAGTCTAGGTGGTACATCTTGTGAGTAAGGCAAAAAAATGTTGAAACCCATATACAGTAGTGAATTGGCTGCCAGTGTAATTTAAAACAAACTGGAGAAAATATTTCTTCACTCAACGTGTAATTAAACTCTGGAATTCATTGCCAGAGAATGTAGTAAAAGCAGTTAGCTTAGCAGGGTTTTAAAAAAAGGTTTGGATGGCTTGCTAAAGGAAAAGTCCATAGACCATTATTAAAATGGACTTGAGGAAAATCCACTGCTTATTTCTAGGATACTGTCAAACAATTGCAGACCGTCACTCTGTCTGATTGCACAAAATAACAAAAAAATATACACAGAGTGTATAAATGCAAATGGAATAACCACAAGGGCTATAACAATAAACTAAGGCAAGGTAGAGTCTCACATATTATACACGATAGTATTTATCTCACTTATCAAGTGAATCGCTTGTTCGTGTTTGTTTCTTAATCATTGACTCAGCCTCCACCATCCTAAATCCATTAACACAATCATGTGTGGCTAATAGCTTTTTGACTTTTGCAACACCCTCAATACTATAGTACACACAGCACTTATCTTAGGCAGGTTGGTGCGCTCTTAAACCCCGACAGGTCCCCGTTTCGTATTCACTTTGTCAAGGGGGAGTGCCACCAAATCCGATAACTGCCTCAGAAAACTATGTGCGATGGATGGTGGAGGCTGAGTCAATGATTAAGAAACAAACACGAACAAGCGATTCACTTGATAAGTGAGATAAATACTATCGTGTATAATATATGAGACTCTACCTCGCCTTAGTCTATTGTTATAGCCCTTGTGGTTATTCCATTTGCATTTATACACTCTGTGTATATTTTTTGTTATTTCTAGGATAAGCAGCATAAAATGTATTGTACTATTTTGGGATCTTGCCAGGTACTTATAACCTGGTTTGGCTACTGTTGGAAACAGGATGCTGGGAGGATGCTGGCCTTCGGTCTGTCCCAGTATAGCAATACTTATGTACTTATTAATTAGAAGAGGGGTGGCATGATCAAGTTTATGAGCTTGACAAAGAAAACAGGCAGCAGAGTTGAAGCTGAATATCGGCCCCTATGTATATAGAGGTGTACTATATTAAGCATTTGTGAATATCACAACTCCAGTCAAGCTACACCCCTGGACATGTCTATATGTATATCAAGTAACAGTAGGTACTGTGTTGCTATACTCCCACTTTATATTTGTGTACACACCTATGCAATTTTAAATAGCAATTTTCTACATGGAAAATGTTTTATAAAATTTCCCCCATAATGGCCAGACCTGCATTTAACTGGATCCCAGAGGCAAAGGATGATAATGAAACTTACCTAGGGTCACAAAATCAATGTCAGAGCCAGAGAATAAAAATGAAAGACAGGAATAAATGTATCATATCCCCCCCCTCCCCGACACAAATGATAGAAAACCTTTAGCACATAGCCCCCCCCCCCCAAATTGGAAGATCCCTTTTGTACATCTTGCCCAAAGTAACTTATCCCAAGATTTCACATACAGAATAAGTGGCAAGACTTCTCCTTTATCACTCTTCTGTAAAATTACTAATAATGAGTGTAGATTTTAGATATAAAAAGAAGAAGAAGAAAATATCCTTCAGACACAGAGCTAGTACAGTTCCAGGGCTGTAAGTTGTTTCAGAAAAAAAAATGCTCTTTCCCCAAACCAGTTTGAAACAGACATTGGATTTTGGGAAAGCAAAGATGATAATGACTCACCTGCTAGGAGCAGTAGGAGGTATACCAGAAGCTCCTTCATCCTCCTTGGGTGTGTGTATTCCTGAAACATACACCTGCCTGGTTTATATACACTACACCCTTTGAGCCTCCTACTCATTGCCAGGTTACACCTTCCACACATCATGACTGGCCAATTTCTCATTAGCGGAAAGAAAGGATGTTTGATTCCCAGCTGCTTTCAAAACCAGCATAACCTCTCTTTTTTTAAAATCTGTGGTTTATATAATACATCTAAAAGCATTAAAAGCAGGGCTGATGTATAGATTGAGAGGTGCCAAGGAAGGTTGGGGCTCTGGGTATATGACTTCTGGTGAAAAAATGTGTGAAGAGTTTGAGAATATGTATTCAAGAGCAGATAAGACAGGTGTTATGTTTGTCTTTTTACCAGCTCCATCTGCTGAGCAGACTGAAACTGATGGTGGCAGGTTATGACCTTAGGATTGTAGTTCAGAGTTTATTTTTTTATTTCCATTTTGCTCACACCTTTTTCAGTTGTAGCTCAAGGTGAGTTACATTCAGGTACACTGGATATTTCTCTGTCCCAGGAAGGCTCACAATCTTAGTTTGTACCTGAGGCAATGGAGAGTTAAGTGACTTGCCCAAGATCACAAGGAGCAGCAGTGGGATTTGAACTGGCCACCTCTGGATTGCAAGACCAGTGCTCTAACCACTAGGCCACTCCTCCACTCCACTGTAGCATTAGCATGTGCTAATTTTTAGCACATGCTAGAAATGCTAGTGCGCCTACAGCACAGCTTAGTAAACAGGGCCCTTGGTTGGGGATTTGATTAGGGAAAGACAACCTGGAGTGATCCTGATTACTGAAACATGGCTTCCTGATTTAAATTCTCCATTAATCTTATCAATTTCTCTGCTGGTTATAGAATTATCCATTTAATAGATCAGACAAGAAGAGAGGAGGGTTAGCATTAATATATAAGGATTTTTACAATTTTAAACTTGTAGATAATGGACTGAAGAAGGATTTGGAATATATGATTTGTCAGTTTTTAAATAATAATGGCAAGAAAACTATGGGTTTTCACTTACTCTACAGACCACCTGGAAATTGGAATTTGGTTCATAAGAAAGTAACTGAAGCTATTAGTCAATATTTGACAATGTTTGATAGACTGATTTTGTTAGGAGATTTGAATCTTCATTTAGAAAATGATTTGATTTATCAGTTCATTCTTTTAAGGAATTTTTACAATCATTAAATTTACAGCTTTGCTCTATTTACTGTGACCCATAATAAAGGTCATACATTAGATATAATTCAATATTCTAATAATAACGGTACTGAACCCTTGTTGGTAGTATATCTTGGGAATCTATGATATGGACCGATCATTATTTGGCTACATTTGATATCTGAGTACTTGAAAATTTAAATGTTATTAAGAGTAATGGAAACTTTGAAAGGAAAGTTTTATCTCATAAGTATCTGAAAACAGATATATTCCGGATTGAAGTTACAGAAGCTTTAGATTTTAATGTCTTAAATATACAAGGAATGCTCTTTACTTGGGATATAACAGTAACAGGGATCTTAGATAAGCTAGCTCCTTTGCATGAGAAATTGACAAATAAGTCTGAATATCCCTGGTATACAGTTTAGTGCTCAGTAAGTCGGATTATTGCAATGCATTGTACCTGATGGTTTCCGTTGCTCGCTGCAAGGCTTTGCAGGCCATTCAACGTGCTGCAGCATGTTTGATTACTGGAATCTGTAGGTACATGCACATACCTCCATTGGCTTCATTGGCTGCCAGTGCCTAGTAGGATTTCATTCAAAGTTTTGACTCTCATATACCAGGCTATTAATAAGACAGATCCCTGGTATTGTTCACAGATTTTGAATGTGTATCAAGTGGTGCGTGCTTTGTGTTCAGTGGATACGAAATATTTGGAAATTGTAAATCTGGGGAAAGTGCATTAATCAGAGACAAGGGCAGCTGCATTTTCTATTGCGGGACCACGTTTATGGGATAGTTTGCCAGGGTACTTACATCTGGCCATGAATGTGACCCAGTTTAAGAGGCTGTTGAAAACCTATCTGTTTCTGTTAGCATATCCTCTGGTGTGAGTGGGACAGCTTTTCAGTTTACTTTTTGTTTGATGTTAATTTTACTGTTGTGTATATGTAAAGTTTTTATGGATGTTTTATTGTGATCTGCCTAATATTTGGATGGCACATAAATGAATAAATAAATAAATAAATAAAAATAAATAGCATGAAGTCCTATCACTCCCTTATCTCTCATTTCTCTATAATCTCCTCCCCTCGCCCCCTTTCCATTTTAAGGCCGTCTCCGTCTTCAAATATCATTCATCTCTGCTGGATTCATTGATTCCCTTCCCCTCTGTTACAATCCAAATTAGTTCATTATAGTACATTCTTATTTTTAAAAGGCATAATTGATATATATTAGCACCTTAGGGGTCCTTTTACTAAAGTTTAGTGTATGGTAACGGACAGAGCGCACTAAATGCTGCACATCCTATTTTATACCTCTAGGCTACGTGGCACTTAACTCATGCTAATCTCTGTTAGCACATACTAAGCTTTAGTAAAAGGGCCCCTTAGTGCATAGCACATATCTTCATTTGTCTCTCTCCTTGCAATAACAGGTAGCACGCTTTCATACATGTGTTAATTAATGCACTTTAATAAAAGGGTCCCTAAAGGGGAATGATAGAAGAGAAAAACAACTTCAATTCTGTAAAGATTTGTTGGCAACAACACTTTTCTGTAGAGCTGAAACATAGGCTGTGCATCATTAAGATACTAGCAGAATTCAGGGAGCAGAAATGGCATTCTGTAAAATCAGTTAAAGGATGTAATGGATAATATGGAATTAGGAATGAAGGTATAAGAAAAGAATTAAATATGTCATTTGTGAATGAGAAATGACTTACAGGAAAAGAGATCCTGGCAGACCGAGGGAAAGACAGACCAGCAGTGACCTATAATGCAGTTTAACTACTACTACTATTACTACTACTATTTAACATTTCTAAAGTGCTACTAGGGTTACGCAGCGCTGTACAGTTAACCAATGATAAATGATGATATCAATGAATGATTTGGTAGTGAAATAAGAATTGCAATGTCTAGGGTAGACTCATACACTTCACATTTAATTAAATTGGGGAATGAGTGTTTTCTGAAATCATTAGTGTTAATTACAAATAATTTAAAGGAGGGATTATTCCACAAGACTTGAAGCAAGTGTTATAAGGCCACTTTGAGAGGAATCCCCCATTGGTCTCTGCCTTACTGAAGAGCTACCTGCCTGTTTTACAGTAGGTAAGTTGGTAGAGAAGGCAGCAAGTCTTCTCCATCACAAATATGTAGATAAATTGAACAACTTGAATGTGTACCAGTCTGAGCTTCAGATGTTTGACAGCACAGAAACAGTATGGTTGATGATTGTTGATCAGAATTAAGACAGGTGGCCAATTCTGCCCCTCTTTTACTCAACTTCAGGGTAACATTTGTCACCATTAGCTATGATATTCTGCTACACAAACAGACAACAAAAGGTGTATTAGTTCTGGGCTGGCTGTTAGTTGATGGAATCTTTTTTGGTTAGAGTTTGTGAATTTCAATAAAAACTCAACTCTTTGTGTGACATCCACACACACATCTCAACTCTCTTTTATTTAATTTATAATTTTTCCCAGTCCCTACTATTTGTTGGGAATGTGGAATCAGCAACTATCTATTCACCAGCAACATACCACTGTCATAGCTATGGATGAGACTGGGTGGACACAGGCCTACCTAGCAACAGCATCACACTCCCCTCTCTGTCCTCTGCTGGTGGCCAGTCGCTGCCCCTGTCTCTGAACTCCCTCCCCAGTGTACCTTTGAGACGTCCTTAGCGGCTGTAGTGATTCATTTTTGCTGCCTGTGCCAGCCCCTCTGCCGCATCCCACCCTCGCTGACATCACTTCCTGTTTCTTCACTTGCGGGACTTGGCAGAGGGAAGCAGGCAGCAAAAATGAATCGCTGTGGCCTCTGGGGACGCCTGTATGGTAAATCAGGGAGGAATAGGGGGTTCAGAGAAATGGGAAGTGATCCAAGGGTGGAGGATTAGGTAGAGAGGGAGAGATGTTGGATGCTCAGGAGGACGGGCTGAGGCTGAGGAGATGGTTAGGCCCACTCAAAATACTAGATCTGGCCATGCCACTGCTTTCAGATATACAAGTGTATATTGAGAATCTATCTTAAATCAGCTAAATGATTGTTTAGCAGAAGTAGTTTCTTAATTACAAATAAACAATATGAATTAAAATAAAAAAACAGATGCATTCTGGATAAGGAAGGATACATTTCCCAGTCCAAAGAGCCTTTTTGAATGAGAGCTATTAGAAATAGGGTTCACATTCAAGGAATTTGTACCGACTCCAGACTTTCATTTAGGCCACAGATACCAGCCTTGGTTAAGAAATACTCTTCATCATTTTGAAATAGCTCACTGTTCTACAATCATCCTAATTTACATCTATTATATATGCTGTAATTCCAGTTTAACTTAGACTATGGTAATGGGTTATTCGATTTGCATGTGAAACTATTGAGAAACTATTGACAGCAGGCATGCTGCTGAACAGAATTCAGCCGCATGCCTACTGTCAACAAGCAACCCAAACTAAAACAAAAGGACTTAACTGATGGGGCTGGTCTATATGGTTTTAGTAGGTATAGGACTAGGAACTGAGGGTTGGGTATTATGGAGTTTGTTGGAAAGTTGAGGGCCCTCCTATCCAAATGAAGTCTTTCCCCCCTCCCCTCCCCTCCCTTCCCTTCCATCCATGTACATTTCCCCCCTCCCTTCCATTCACATACAGCCTTCCCTCCCTTCACTGCCTTCCTATCCAAGTGCAGGAATTCCCCCTCCATTCTCTTCCATTCATATGTAGCCTTTCCCACTTTCCCTTCCCTCCTATTCAAGTGCAGCCTTTCCCCCTCTCTCTTCCCTCCTATCCAAGTGCAGCCTTTCCAGTGGAGTAGCCAGATAGCCAATTTTGGGTGGGCCTGAGCCTAAAGTGGGAGGGCACAAAATTATCTCTGCCCCGCCATACCTCCAACTCAAAATATAAATACTTTAGCTAATGAGGATCCTCAAGTTCTGTTAGCTGAAGACTTTCTCTGAAGGCAGCCAGAACTCCTTTCTACCAAGCTTGGTAGGCAACAGCAATGTCCCTAAGCCACTAATGCCAGCACCACATGCATACTTAGCTGTCAGTGGCTCAAGGATGCTGTCACCGACTGGAGAGTTTGGAAGAAGGGAATTCTGATTGCCTTTGAAGGAGGTTCTCAGCTGGGGATGCTTGGGGATCCCCACCAGTTATATAACAAGGTCAGGGCCAGTGTTAGACATGCTATGACCCAGGTCAGAAAATAAAGGAGGGTACCTTCTCTGATCCCCTCTCCTCCCTGCCTCCCTTCCAATTTCCCCACCTGCTAATACTATCACATCGACAGACCTTCACCAAATACAGATCAAAGGATCACAAATTAGAAATTAAAATATTTACACAAAAATTGAATTGAGAACCCCAAGAAGTTAAACTTAACATATTCTACAACACTGGAGAAATAAAAACAGAAATACATTTCCTTTTGTCATGTCCAACGTTTCTCCCTATTTCCCCATGCACCATCTGTTCCTCCCCTTCACCCCTATGTGCAACATTTCTCTCTCTCTCTCTCTCTCTCACCCCTCTCATTCACACCATAAACACATTTATGCACTTGACAGGCTATTTTAAACTGAATTTGGGATTCAACTCTTAACCATGCAACTTTATTAATAATGGACTGGCTTCACTAAATTTTCCTAAGCCATATATCAGACTATTCCATAATATTACAATATATTCGGCTATTCACACACAGTCTCCTCTTGCGTTCTCTCCATCTCTGCTTTCATTGTCTCGCCCCACCCCTCTCTCCCTTCCCTCCAGCACCCCCGCCCCAGGGGTCCAGTACTTTTCTCCCTTCCCTCCAGTGCCCCCCCCCCCGGTCCAACACTTTTCTCCCATCCCCTCCAGCAACCCCCCCCCTCCCCCAACCAGTCCAGCACTGTTCTCCCTTTCCCGCCTCCAGTCCCTGGTCTGGCACCTCTGTACTTTTTTACTCCCTGCTTCTGCTGCAGTGTTTGCAACTTTCAGAATTGGCACTACCCAGCAGTGATTCACACAAGCACAGGCTCGCAGTAGCTCTGGAGTTCCCTCTGCCACGTCCTATCCTAAATAGGATGTTGCATCAGAGAGGGTGTGATGTGGCAGAGAGAACACCGAAGCCAGCCTGTGTGTTTGTGAATCTCTGTCGGGTAGCGACAATGCTGTAAGTTGGAAGCACCGCCAGAAGAAGCAGAGAGGAAAAAAGAGAAGTGCCAGATCCATGGGACGGGGTGGGAGTGGAGGGAAAAGATCATTGGTGGTCAGGGTGCACCATTCCTGGGTGTGCCTCAGGCTTAAGTGAATGGGCCTGGGCCCACCCAGGCACACCCATGGCTACGCCTCTGGGCCTGTCCCCCTCTCCCTTCCCTCCTATCCAAGTGCAGCCTTTTCCCTCTCCCTTCCCTCCTATCCAAGAGCACCCTTTCCCCCTTCCCTTCCCTCCTATCCAAGTGCAGCCTTTCCCCCTCTCCCATCTCTGCCCTCCTATTCAAGTACAGCCTTTCCCCCTCTCCCTTCCCTCCTATCCAAGTGCAGCCTTTCCCCCTCTCCCTTTCCATCGTATAACACCTCTCCCTCCTTGCACTCGATGCAGCACCTCTCTTCCTTGGGCAGCAGCGATCCCCAGTTGTGAGAATCAAAATGGTGCCTGTTTCCTCCCACAGTAGTCTCACGAGAGTTCACGGCCACCATTTACAACCGCAGAGCTGGCACGTGAAGCAGCAGTTGGGGGATCACTGCTGCCCGACCACCACCAAAGCCCCCCTTCATGAATTGGGGAAAATACTGAGTCCGGGACCTACTTGAACCATTCAGGTAGGTCCGGGGACTCAGACCTTTCACATACAGCTTTCACTAGGGGTGCAAAGGGGTGCAACAAACATTTGCACCCCAATAGTGACACCTATGCGGGTAACTTGTGGGTATTACAAGGTGGAGTTGGGTTAAGTACCAATATTCAGCCTCTCACTGCATGACAGCCCTAAGTCAAAAGCAATTCTGTAACACAGCATAACGTATTCCAACAACAACAAGCCTAATCATCATATCTAAATTAAAAAAAACTGTCATATCTAAATTTAAACAAAGCCAAAGCATTTTATTATTTTTAATTTAAGTCAGTTTTGTTTTATTTTGGGGGTTTTTAACCTGGGCCATGTAAAATTTGTACAGTGTTCCAACAAAAACAAAAACCATAACAGTCATATATAAAGTCAAACAACAGAGCCAAACACTTTGCTATTTTCAAAGTAAGAAAAATATTTTTGAAGTTTTGGAGTTTCTTTTCTACGCTGGGCTGTAAAAGAGATCCACTAGTCTCACAAAGGGCTAGGCAGTCCTCCAGGCTCCTGCTGCTTATTGGCAGGTGGATACTGGTTGCTTCGTCCACTGCTGGGTTGGGGTCTGCACTATACATGATCTGCAGGGGCAGGCCTGAAAGATGCAGCTGAAGTGCTGCTGTTGTAGCCTGCTGCCTGGACAGCGCACTTAACTGCACTACAAAATTGTTCTCTCTCTCTCCGATGGAGGACCGCTGGTTTCCTGGCTGATCCAACCCGCACCAGTAATAGGCACCGTGGCTGAGGCGAGTTACCGATCACAGCTCAGCTGTGATTGGTCACAGAGCCTGTGTGGCGCCAAAAAGGACGATCCTGATTGGGAAACAAGAGTGAGGCTCAAGCCCATGCTGGTAACCTACATGGGCCAGGGCCTCACTCCTTGCTTCCCAATCAAGATCACCCTTTTAGGCACCAAACAGGCTCTGTGACGTGGCTGAGCTGTGATTGGTAGTTTGCCTCACCCACGTAGAGGGAATATTGCGGGAGGGGGGCCATGGGATGGATGCGTTCCTTGTTCCAGCACAGCAGCAGTTGCTTTGCAGGGGGTGGCCCTGAAATGAGGCCCGGGATTAAGTACCGTGTGCATGTAGCACATGGTGCTTGGTGTGTGAACTCCCATTTCCCCCACGGCACCCCTGTGAGTTCACCGTGGCACACTGGGGTGCTGCAGCACACAGTTTGGGAAACACTGGCTTATGTGGTCAAGGATTAAATATTGACTTAACCGGCTATGTGTTAGCTGGCTCAACCCCCCCCCCCCCCCCCACCCCCCCGATATTCAATGCCAAAGCCTAAACAGGGCCCCGCATTGAATATCCAGGAATAATGCTGGTGATGGACAGCAAAACACTCACTGCCATCAGCTGAATATCGGTGGGGGGGGGGGGGGGGGGGGTACATGTTTAGTCCCTCTTTCAGAAGGTGAATAAATGTGTGTGTTCTGGGAGCCGAATGCATAGCTGGTTTACTTCTTATCTTTCTGAAAGACAACAAATTGTTAAGGTTGGTTTGAACTGTGCTGTGGCTCTTCCTCTGGTCATGTAACTTCCACAGGGCTCTACCCTTTCTATTCTGCTTTTTAATTTATATTTAGTTCCTTTATGTCACGTGTTTCGTGAGCTGGAAGTTGAGTATAGGTTCTATATTGATGCCATTCAGGGTTTTTTTTTTTAATTTGAGTTTTCTGAAGTATGTGTTAAGCTACAGCACTTTATGAGCTCAATAGCTTCCTGGATGACTGAATCAGTTGTCACTTAATGTAGCCAAATCAGAACTTATTGTCTTTGATTGTTTTGTCAATCGTGATGTTCCTTTACACGTGGAGGGGCATAATCAAACGTCGCCGGCAAAATAGATCGCCGGCGATCTATTTTGGCGGCGGCGCCACAACTGCTGGTTGGAACCGTATTTAAAAAAAAAAAAGATGGCCGGCCATTTTTTTCGAAAATACGGTTTAGGCCGGCCAAATGCCAGAGTTCGCCGGGTTTGAGATCGCCGGTTTTGTTTTTCAGCGATCATGGAAAAAAATGCCAGCCATCTCAAACCCGGCAAAATCCAAGGCATTTGGTCATGGGAGGAGCCAGCATTTGTAGTGCACTGGTCCCCCTGACATGCCAGGAGACCAACTGGGCACCCTAGGGGTCAGTGAGGTAAACTTCAGAAAAAGCTCCCACATGCATAGCTCCCTTACTTTGGGTGCTGAGCCCCCCAACCCCCCCCCCAAACCCACTACCCACAAATGTACAACACTATCGTAGCTCTTAGGGCTGAAGGGGGCAACTACATGTGGGTACAGTGGGTTTTGGAGGGCTCCCATTTACCAGCACAAGTGTTACAAGTAGGGGGGATAGGCCTGGGTCCGCCTGCCTTAAGTGCACTGCGGTACCCACTAAAAGTGCTCCAGGGACCTGCATACACGCAGGCCTCTAGGACTTGTTGCTGCTGTATAACCTTGGCACACCAGTTGACACCTGAAGACTAAACTCCCTGAGCCCATACGCCAGGCCCCCTCCCTGCCCATCTTCAAATCATTGCTCAAAGCCCACTTCTTCAATGTCGCCTTCGGCACCTAACCACTACACCTCTACTCAGGAAATCTAGACTGCCCCAACTTGACATTTCGTCCTTCAGATTGTAAGCTCCTTTGAGCAGGGACCGTCCTTCTTTGTTAATTTGTACAGCGCTGCGTAACCCTAGTAGCGCTCTAGAAAGTTAAGTAGTAGTAGTAGTAATCTCTTTGAAAAAGTCCTTTATTTGAATAAGCACGTTTACTCACAATTAACTGCAGATCAGAGGTTGTGCCCCACTGGCAAACAGTCTCCCTGGTACTGAGATTAGCAGTAGGTCAGAGCTGGCAGAATGGTGTACAATGCCCTCTTTCAGCAACATTCAAGGTAATAACTAAGTTCTCTAACGTGGGTAACACATGAAAGGGATCTAAAAGTGGCTTACAAAAATGGCCACTACCTCATGGACTACCGGAAACAAAACTGGGCACACTCTGACCCAGTTAGAAGGGGGGAAAGCACCATGGGAGTACAGCCCACTACCCTACACCCACCACAATGTATTGCTGATGTGACTCTGCAGTGCACCTAACAGAAAAGGTGTCTCACTCACCCGAGAGCCACATCACAACCAGGGAAACGCTGTCAGAGGATAGAACACATTCTGCTGTCATGGAGGTGGGTACGGCATATGAGGCTGGCATATAGGCTGGCAAAATATGTTTATAATTGTGTTTTTTAGTGTGGGAAGGGGTTGGTGACCACCTGGGGGAATAAGGGGGGGTCATCCCCGATTCCTTCCGGTGGTCATCTGGTCAGTTGGGGCACCTTTTGAGGCTTGGTCGTGAAAATAAAAGGACCAAGTAAACCTGGCGAAATACTGATGAACGCCGCTTTTTTTTCCATTATCCGTGAAAGCTGGCCATCTGGTAGCCATGCCCATGCCCGCCTATGTCCCGCCTTCACTACGCCACCGACACGCCCCCTTGAACTTTTGCTGGCTCGACCACAGGAAAGCGGCGATGGTGTCAAAAAAGGGGATTTCGATTATACCGATTTCGCCGCTTTTGAGAGATCGCCAGCCATCTCCCGATTTATGTCAGAAGATGGCTGGCGATCACTTTCGAAAATAAGCCTGATAGTTATATATGGAGCTGTGTTCTCTTTATTTCAGCAAATTAAGATTTTAGGCATTATTGTGGACTCCCAACAGTGGCATAGCTAGAACTGAATGGGACCTGTATGGAAAAATTAAAATGGGTCTCCCTATCTTGCCATTTCTTCCAAGATAGCTCCTACTAAAAGCAAACATATTCTAGATATATATAGAAAACCTGCCAAAGTAATAGAAATAGAAACTAAAATACAAGATATCAGAGATGCACATATAAGTGGGTGGGCTAGCTTAAGACCACCAAATTAGTTTTTCTTTTTCATAGCTAGTGAACAAAAACTAACAATTAATTTGATACATTTCTGTATGGCAAGTAATTTATTTGGTTAGGGATATTAGACTTCATTTTTTTAGGGCCCTGTTTACTAAGGTGCGCTAGCATTTTTAGCGCTCACTGAAATTTAGCGTGTGCTAATAACGATAGCATGCTTACAGCACAGCTTAATAAACAGGGCCCTTAGTTTGTTAAATCAGAGTAGTAGGTACTCCTGAACTGCCTAGCAACTGCGGAAAGGAATAAGATACTCATCGAAAGAAAGATGAAGAAAGAAGGAATATCCAAGAGAGCAGCAAGTTCAGCTATATTTCTGAATCAAGAGTCTACAGAATAAAGAGAAAGAGAACCAAAAAATAAGAGTAGAGAGGAAAGTCTAAGAAAGAAAACTATAATAATACTTGTGTTGGGACAGTGTAAAGATCAGACCTGTAAAACAAAAGTCAACATAAAGTATCAAACTGAAAGGTTAACTAATAGAATCAGCTAACATTTTGATTTAATTTTAAACTGTCACAAAAATGAGATACTTATCTGATGCTGTTTTGAAAAAGTTGAATATTGTCTTGGAATATTCATGAAGGTTATGCTGTGAATCTTGTAAAAGAGGAAAATGGGTAAAACTTGCTGTTAGTTTGTTTAAAATGCTTGCTAATGAAACATATTTATTGTTATACTCCATGGTTCGTGTAGAGTTTATTTGGGAAAACTTGCAGGCTCATTTTCGAAAGAGAAGGATGCCCATCTTTCGAAACAAATCGGAAGATAGGCGTCCTTCTCCCAGGGTCATCCAAATCGGTATAATCGAAAACTGATTTTGGATGTCCCCAGCTGCTTTCTGTCGCAGGGATGGCCAAAGTTCAAGGGGACGTATCGGAGGTGTAGCGAAGGCGGGACTTGGGCGTGCCTAACACATGGACGTCCTCGACCCATAATGGAAAAAAAATGGCATCCATGATGAGCACTTGGACGACTTTACCTGATCCTGTTTTTCTTATGACCAAGGCACAAAAAGGTGGCCGAAATGACCAGATGACCACCGGAGAGAATCGGGGATGACCTCCCCTTACTCCCCCAGTGGTCACTAACCCCCTCCTACCCTCAAAAAACATCTTTCAAAATATGTCGTGCCAGCCTCTATGCCAGCCTCAGATGTCATACTCAGGTCCATCACAGCAGTATGCAGGTCCCAGGAGCAGTTTTAGTGGATACTGCAGTGCACTTCAGGCAGGTGACCCAGGCCCCCCACACACACACCTATTACATTTGTGGAGGAAACAGCGAGCCCTGCAAAACCCACCACAAACCCACTGTACCCACATCTAGGTGCCCCCCTTCAACCGTAAGAGCTATGGTAGTGGTGTACAGTTGTGGGGAGTGGGTTTTGGGGGGCTTAGCACACAAAGTAAGGGAGCTATGTTCCTGGTAGCATTTTATGAAGTCCACTGCAGTGCCCCTAGGGTGCCCGGTTGGTGTCCTGGCATGCCAGGGGGACCAGTGCACTACGAATCCTGGCTCCTCCCATGACCAAAGGGTTTGCATTTAGTCGTTTCTGAGATGGGCGTCCTTGGTTTCCATTATCGCTGAAAATCAGAAATGACCAAGTCTAAGGACGTCCATCTCTAAGGACGGCCTAAATTTCAAGATTTGGGTGTCCCCGACCGTATTATCAAAACAAAAGATGGACGTCCATTTTGTTTTGATAATACTGGTTTCCCCTGCCCTTCCATCGGGACGTTTTGCGAGGATGTCCTCAACAAAACTTGGGCGTCCCTTTCGATTATGCCCCTCTTGGTGACAAATTTTGTAACGTCTGTGTAATACCTTGCTCCGCCACTAGGGGGGTTACAATTGGTTACCAGTTTTTTATCGCGTCAGATAAAAGTATGCTGGTAAATGTTTAACCCAGTGGCATAGCTATGGGGAGTCATGGGGGTCTGGGTCGCCCCAAATTGGCTCTGGGGCCCTTGGTTTGGCTGATGGGGATCAACAAACCTCTGCCATCTGAAGTGTTTGTCCTGCACTGGTCTTGCCATATTGCCTACCCTACCCTGCTCCTCTCAGTCGAGCCATGCATGCTCATTTTAGTGAATCTGAGCATGCATGCACATGCTCAGTTTCATTAAAACAAGCGTGCACGGAACAACTGAGATCGGAGCTGGGCAAGCAATACGAGGCCAGGGTGAGACAAATGCTTCAGCTAGCCAGTCAAGGTGCCATCATGCGGCTGTGGCGTGGGGAGGCAGCAGCGGGGAGGCAGGCCAAAATGTCCACCCCCCACACACACACATACTTTGGGCTTTGGCCCTCCTCCCCGTCGAGGTTTACCAACAGGTTCTCTGTCTCCAAACCCCCCCAAAACTGGCACATCCAGAGTGTCACTGCCCTTCCTTTACCATATTCAGCAGGAAGGAAACCCCAGGACCCCCTATAGCACATTCACCCTTTTACTCTGCCCCCAACCCCCCCCCCCCCCCCCCACCATGGCATACTCATTTTTTGTCTAATCTCAAACCCCTTCCCCATAGCATACTCACCCCTTTCATTTGCCCCAACTCCCCCCCCCCCCCCCATGGCACATTCACATTTTTACTCTACCCTCAGTCCCCACCCCCTGCACATGATTCATCCCTTTACTCGGCCCCCAATCTCCCATTGCACACTTGCCTTTTTTTCTGGCCCCTTCTCATTTTCAACCATGGCTGTAGCTCTGCTCACCCTGCCTTCTCCTCTCCCACTCCCCATTCCCCACTACACAATAGGACACCAAATGTCTCCTCCTCGTCCTGTGCCAACTTAGACCCAACTGTTTATGTGAATCGTGAAAAAATTTACAACTGGCTCTCATGATCTGGTACGAGGCGGCTCCAGCACACCACTGGTTCTTCCCCTTCCAAATGTCTGATTTACTCCCCTCTCTTCCCTTTCACATGTCTGGTTTCTTCCCCCCTCTCCCTTTTCACATGTCTGGTTTCTTCTCCCCACACAAATATGTGTGATATTCCCCCCCCCCCCCAAGTGCCACATCTCTCTCCCCTCATGTATGGTACCCCTTCCTCTACTGCTCCTGCTTACAGTCTTCCAAAGGCAGTGAGTCACCCGCATCCAGGAAGCCACACCACTTCCTGCTGCCCAAGGTTTCTCTCTGCTGCTGTCCTGCCTCCTCTGATACAATTTCCTGTGGGCAAGGCAGTAGCAGAGAGAAGACCTGGGCAGCAGGAAGTAGTGTGTCTTCTTGGATGCCAGTGACTCGCTGCTTTTGGAGGACCTTGGGGTAGAAGAGAGGAGGGAGAGATGCTTCTGAACCCATGGGAGCCTGGGGGTGAACAGAGAGGTGTTGTGCTGCTGGACTCAAGGGAAAGAGGGAGGGAAGGGAGAGATAGTTGCCAGACCTCAGGGGCAGGGAGAATGAAGACAGAAAAACGACGCTTTTCTGATGCCGGTTTCAATGGTCTGCTGGTAGCCAGCCTGTTCATTTAAAAAATAGCCAGGTCAGCTAAAAACTGGCTAATTGGCAACCCTAGCTGAAACCAAGTGATGAGTTTTGGCTGTAGTTTTGGTTTCGGCTGAAAGCATTCAGACAGTTTCGGTTTCAGCCAAAACTGAAAAAAGCAGTTTAGGTTGGCCGCTAGTCTTTATATTTAACCAATACAAAGGTAAATGCATCTATTTCTATTTCTTTGATGTTGCACTGGCATCTTGGGGTTTTAATTTTACTGTGTTCGTATTTCTGTTTTTAGTTTGTGACTACATTTTCTGTTATGTACTAGATGAGAACCAGTGTTCTGCATGTGTGACTGAAGCCATGTATTCTGTTAGTATAGGGTTTCTGTGTAAAGATCTGTAGTAATCTAGTTTGTTCAGTTTTCCCATTTGGTACTTTATATTAATGTTTTAGGGCCCCCTACAATAATTATGATGCTGCTTTCTCCGAGGTTAGGGCTTTGACAAGTGAATTCTGGTCATAAGTGACTTTTGTAGGGTTCTGTATTGCTTCCCAATATGCTTGATACTGGACAGGGTTTATATTGCTGTTTCTGAGATGACACTAGTATGGACAATTTTTTGAGTTCTGTGGGAAAATTTCCTAGTTCTCCTTTGCACCCATGATTGGGGCAGGGGTTAGAGGGGTTTCTGTAGACGTGGAATATATGTTTGCGTTTAACATAGTAACACATATTAACATCAGCTCCCATGGCCCACTTCCCACTTGTCCCACCCCGTTTCGCCCCTGCCCTGCCCTGCCCCCTACAGCACCTTCTACAATTCTGCCCTCCCTTCCCTCCACCAACAGCACCTTCCACAAATCCGGAATGCGCATGGCATCAGGGCTTGTGTACCTGCATCTCTCTCCTTCTCTTACTCACTCTCTCCCTCCATCTATGGTCCATCATCTCCCCTTCTGCCCAGCCCCCCCCCCCCCCCAAATGTCCTGCCATCTTCCTCCTCTTTCCCTGGTTCCCTCACTCATAGTCTGGAATCTCTCCTATCCCCCTACCCTGCAGATCCAGCACCTTTCCCCATCTCTCCCTCTTCCCCCCCCCCCCCCCAATGGGTTCAGCAAATATCCCTTCTCCCCCACAAGTCCACAACCTCTTCCTCTTCTTCTTCTTCTTCCCTAAGGCCACCCCCATCTAGTCCAGAAGCTCTCCTTCTTTGTTCAGCACCCCTTGTGAGTTCAATAACTCTTCTTGTTCCCTCAGACCCCCCTTGAGTCCAACTGTTCCTCTTGTTCCCTCAGACCCCCCCCCCGAGTTCAACTCTCCCTGTTTATCTGTTTATCCATCAGCACCCCCCGTGAATCCAGCACCTCCTTTTTCCCTCAAACCTCCTAGAGTCCAACACCCCCCCCCCCCCGTGACTCCAGCACCGCCTTCTTCCCTCAAACCTCCCCGAGTCCAGCAGCACCCCCTGAGGAAACAACACCTCCCCTCCCCCTCCTGTGAAACCAGCTCTTCCCCTTCCCCTCTCGTGGAACCAGTGCCATTCCCTCTTCTTTCCTCAAACCCCCCCGGTCCAGCACCACTTTGTCTTCTCCTCTCCCCTCTGTCTGTCAAATCTGCTTTGTTTTCTTTAGCGGCCCTTCAGCAATAACAGACTGCTTGAGCCATCACTTGATCCTTCCCTCTGCCTCATCCCACCCTCATGTACACAGGAAGTTGTTTCAGAGGGGCAGAGTGTGGCAGAGGGAAGGATCTGGCACCAGCTCAGGCAGCCTGTTATTGCTGTAGAGGCCGCTAAAGAAAACAAAGCAGGTTTGATGGACCAAGGGGAGAGAAGAAGACAAAGCGGTGCTGGACTTGGGGGGGGTGGGGGTTGAGAAAAGAAGAGGGAAAGGCTCTGGTTCCACTGGAGGGGGGAGGTGCTGGTTTCACCGAGGGGAGGGGAAAAGACTGGGCAATGAGAATCACTGGCTTAACCTATGAGGCATTTGGCACCCTTTATTGCTGGTGCCCTGGACCAGAGCCTCACCTAGTCCATAGGTTAAGCTGGCCCTGCTGAAGAGATCCCCCCCCCCCCCTTTTGGATGCCATGAGGGAGGGTACTATCTCACCCTTCATCTCAGGCAGTGATTGCTGAGCTACTCCTGCCAACTTTAATACACCAGAATTCAGAAAAGCAAGCTTGATCTGCTCTGAAATAATGTTTACAAGTCTATGGCTCAGTAAACATCTTGCAGCAAGTTGAATTAACTGAAAATAGATTGTCAGGCAGACATTAGGTTGGCTGTTCCCAGGTTCTTGCTGTCTTGTGGTGTTTTGAAGTTGCTATTATGCCAAAAAGGAGGGGGAAAGGAATCCCTTCATCGGTCCAGACCTTCATTCTTCATTATGTGGTCACTCGGCAAGAGAACACCGGTGGACTCCCTGCTACTACAACGGGACAGAGAGGCCAGCCACAGCTTGGGGAGTGTCTTTCACTCAGCCTGCATGCCCGAACCCCTCCACAGCCACTAGTCTGCAGCTCCCCAACACCGCAGACAGCTGCTTAGAGTCACAGAAGTGTAGCGCCTTCAAACATGAACCTCAGTGCAGAATTGGCTGGAAATTCATCTCTCGGAACAGCCCCTCCCTGTTCGGTGGAATCCGTGAGTGGAGTAGGAGCAGCGAACTCAGACCCGCCATTAGCCTCAGGGTTTCTTCCTGGAGGTTTGATTGGGTGAGGGCAAGATCTTGAGAATTTGTCAGAGGTGGAAGTTCCAGCAGAGATCACTCTGACTTCTATCTTGCAGGCCATTACCAACCTTACAAAAACTGTAACTAATCGAGTGAGCATGGTAGAGAAGGCAGTGGATGGAGTGTCACAGTGGACATTACAGTTGAAATCTGGAGTAATGGAAAATAAAGAATCCCTGTCTGGTCTAAGAGAAGTTAAGGACTTAAAAGAAGAACAGGTGAAATTAATGAAAACTTCATTGGACTTGCAATACAAACTGGAACGTGTAGAAAATTCATTGCGAGCTTGCGATGTAAGATTTCTGAATTTTCCCAAAGATTCGCTTTTTCCAGCGAGATAACTTTTTAAGATCTATATGCAAGGATTGTTACAATTACCTAAGCATTCCCTACCCCCAGTTAATAAAATCTATTATCTTCCATATAAGATGAGAATGTCACCTGGAATGGTGGGCCAGATTGGAAACAGCTTGGGGGTTCCTGTTTCTCCAGATATGAACATCTCGAGGTCCTGGAAACATCTGAAGAACTGTATACACACATGCTACTCTCCTTGTCTTATTTATTTTTGAAGCTGATAAGAATTTAGTTATTTGTATTTTAAGTTTAGAGAATTCTTTATTTAAGGGGCATGAGGTATGGTGTTTTCGTGATGTGGGTCAGGAGAGGAGACCCAGCAGAGGTGCAAGGCTTTTTTGGAATTGTGCCAACGCGTGGGTCAAAATAGTGGAGACTTTTTTTCCTCCATTTTCCTGTAAAATGTTTAGTCAAGTTGAATAACTTCAGATATATTTTCTGTGATCCTGCTCATCTTAAACAATTTTTGGATAATACATTTCCTTTGAGATTGGTGATAGATCTTCAGTGCAGGGCTAGAGTTAGATAGTCTGCTGTTTAGAACTGGATTTTTGAACATAGGATGTAGAAACAGGTATGCTTGTTAGGCCATATTTTGTATTTTTATATTTCTGACTTTTGATTAGTCTCTCTCTATAATTTCTGAAGGATCCCAATATTGGGGGCTAAGAAAGGATATTGTTTTCTTGCTGTAATTTCTAATTTCTTCTGATTTAGTTTCTTTTGTATTCTGATCTGTTCAAGTATTATTTGCTTGTAATTATTCATTATAAATGTAATAAAAAATAGATTGTCAGTATTTTTGACAAAATATTAACATGGCTCAGTAACCATTTGCACAATAAGTTCAATTAACTGAAAACAGATTTTCAGTATTTTTGAGTAAAGTGGTGTGGTAGCTGTGTTAGGCCAATTTTAAAAGTAATAAATAGAAATAAAACAAAACTTAGAAAAGAAAATGACATGATACCTTTTTTATTGGACTAAATACAGTTTTTGGTTAGCTTTCAAAGGAAACCCTTCTTCACATCAGAAATGAGCAAATGTTGACAAATATCAGAATATATAGGTGAGACACAAAAAGCATTCCAATGATAGTCTCACAGAAAGAGGGTGGATTGGGTTAGGTGACAAACAGGGAGAGCTTGGTAGGTGAGAGGCATGGGGAGGGGAGATGGATGATAGATAAGAGGGTGACAAAGCAGTATAATTTTATGGCTTATAATAAGAAAGAAAATTTCCTTTTAGTATTCTTACCATAAAATCATTGATATATTGGAGAAACAAGCCAGATGGTAAAGATGAGAATCAGATTATAAAGACATCATAGGAAAGCAAGGAGGTTGAAGAAAACAGGAGACGAGGTGTTCCTCTTATCTAGTCCATTATATGGGCTGAAGCCAGTAGGCAGAGCTTGCTGGCAGTAGGCGGAGCTTTAGTTGTCCCAAAACAATAGCAAACGCTATTGAAAACAATATAGGCAGTGCCTTAAAAGATGGAGAACAAAAGATTTTTTTTTTACTTAGTTGACAACTTTTTAATTTATTTCAAAGCTTCCCATATCTAGATCTAAATATCATGAAACAAAAATTGAATATCACAAAAACAGCTTAAAAGTTCTTATAACTGGTAGAAACAGCAGTTATAACCTATGTATTTTGTGCTCATTTTTCTACACTGTTCTGTACAATACGGATAAGGATAAGATTTCAGTGAGGATATCCTGTTTCTTAATGGGTTCATCTTAACTGTTATAATCTGCCTAGGGAAGCCTGGTGTTATAAAATTAAATGGAAGTAAAATTAAACTCTCCTTTCATTGGGGCACATGGAATCACATCTGCATCTTTTTTTAGAAGTTTAAATTTTAGGTACGCAAATGGATTATTCTGTTTTTAGGCATGGTTCAGGGACAAGTGGTTTTATAAGTCAAAATAAAAATGAATATTTTGTTTCATGCAGATCTCTTTTATTTAAAACATAACTAAATGGGCTATAAGCCCTTAATGCAGTCCATTGATGTTCTTATATTTTGTTCTTGTTCTGACTTATACTGTGCCAAAACTGAAAACTATTCTCTCTTCTATCTGGTCGATAATAAAAGGAGCTCATTGTGAACACTACTCACCCTAAAAGGTTGTTTCCTGTCTGTACATGAGGAATTGTGATATTGAATAAATAAGTGTATGTTTGTGTTCCTAGTCATGCATCCAAAAGTTATATAATCCTTTCAAGATAGCCAGTTAATTGTTTAACTTATTAGTGGAACATAACCACACAGGCATGGTATGGTCGCATTTTCAATATGGTAATGCTAGGGCCCAGCTAAGGAACAGGTTATTTTGAGTTAATCTTCACTGGACCAAACTTGCTTTCATTGTGCCATCACCATCCAGCTGGATAGGCAGTGTCTTAAAAGGTGGAGGATAAAGGATTTTTTTTCTTTACATTTATATCCCACATTATCCCAAGTAAACTCAGGTTCAATGTGGCTTATATTTGAAAATACAGTGAGCAGACAGAATAATAGAATTCAGTTATATCATGGGAGCAAGTACAGGGATATGTCTGAAACATTTAACAAAGATGAGATTACCATATATACCCAGCTGGGCATTTAAAAGTCTGTCCTTTAATGATGCTGCATGTTCAGACATCATAGCCATAAGTATAGACAGTTATTCAAATATTATCACATGTATACACCAGAACAGGCATCCATTCACACATTGCAAAAGTACACAACAACTTCTACAGAGCAGATCCAAAATTTAATTTTCATTTTCTCATTTCCATCTTCCAAAATTCCAGACAGCAGATGTACAGATCAGCAGGACCCAAAGCAGTCCAAAACAAGTAAAGAAAAAAAAATACAAACAACAACACAATTTATACCTAATTGTTCAATCAAACATAGGATTCACCTTTGAGTTTAAAAAGCAAAACTATGTGCATGTAAGGACTGGATAAATGAATTAAAACAAAGTTTACAGCAAATGCCCTTAATATATATTTAGATTTTGCTCACACCTTTTTCAGTGGTGGCTCAAGGTGAGTTACATTCAGGTACATTTGGTATTTCCCTGTCCCTGGAGGGCTTACAATCTGAGAGTCCTGTTTACTAAGGTGTATTAGCGTTTTTAGTGTGTGTGCTAATACTAGAGACATCCATATATTCCTATGGGTGTCTCTAGTGTTAGTGCATGTTAATATGCTAGCATGCCTATAGTGTGGCTTAGTAAACATGGCCCTCAGTTTGTACCTTAGGCAATGGAGGATTAAGTGACTTGCCCAAGATCACAAAGAGCAGCAGTGGGATTTGAACCAGGCACCTCTGCATATCAAGATTAGTGTTCTAACCACTAGGCTATTCCTCCATTCCTGACCAGGTGTAATACTTGGTATCAATAATGAAACAGTGATAGAATATTCATATAGCAAGCAGCCTGAACCAAAAGATTTATTTTCCATTAAACATAATTAGCTTTGTATGAACTTAGTGACTAATAGTGTGCTGAACTGGACAAAGACACATTTAGACTACCTCTGGACAGAACTTCTGCATGAAGGAAACCCCTACCTCATTATTCAATACATATCTGTGAAATAGTAGTAATAAAAAAAAAAGCAAGTGCATTTTTATAATATACCACTGAACAAAAAGGAGGAAGTTCCCACATGCCATCTTTTTCTTTTGATGTAGGCACAGGAAAAAAAGATGTCAAATGATCCCAGTTTCAACCTAATTATTTTTTTTTTATTGTACTTATAAATAGTAAGTCTGATTGTTAAGCACCTGATTTTCCTAGCATGATGTCTTTTTGGTGGCCCTTTACTAGGTGAGAACACCTCTACACAAATACAGGGAGTCCCTATAGCCAGCCCCTCCAAATGACATAATGATTTAAAATGTAGAATAAATTAGTACTCTAACCGATGAAGCCAGTACTTCCTCTGTGTACATCCATATGCTGCACAAGCCAACATGTTTGAAAATATAAGTGAGATTAAATAAAAATGCTACCAACAATAAAGAATGACAACAAGGATCCAGCAGCTCATAGATGCTTGCTTTGTTTTGAGTGTACTAGATGACGGCAGCAAAGAGAAGGGGAAACACAGAGTAACCTAATTGGCTTCAACTTTTTTACATCATCCCGTCTCCTGCTTTTTCATCCTCCTTGTAGGAAATATCACAATGCCAACCAGGATGTCACCTCTGTGGGACAACATTTTACAAAACCAGAACACTGAATCAGTGATTTTATGATGAGAATACTAAAAAAAAAAACTTTAAGACAATCCAGGAATGTAAGACCTTTGAAGTCAAAATGCTGAAATATTTTGACACCCACCAGACAGGACTTAACAAAGATCTAGGTTATCTATCCCATTACAATTCATGTTTAAATCTTGTCTATTATCAAACACACCCGTATTCAAGCAAATAAAAATTACAAACATTATCAATGTATAGAAAAACTTCCTACAAGTGGCTTGTGTTTTTCAACCCCCCCCCCCCCCCCTCTACTCCCATTTCCAAACCTTAACAGTTCAAGATCCTGCTTCAAGCTACCGGAGTGAGAGAGTCCCAGAATGGGGGCCAGGTTTTGCAATCCCATTACAATTCATAAAATTATACTACTTTGTCACCCTCTTATCAGCCATCCATCTCCCTCCATCTCTCCCCCACCTAGCACACCTGTTCCTCACCTAACCCACCTCAACCTCTTCCTGTGAGACTGTTATTAGAATGCTTTTGTGTTTCACTTATATATTTTGATATTTCTCAACATTTGCTCATTTCTGATTTGAAGAGGGGTTGCCTTCGAAAGCTAACCAAAAAATGTATTTAGTGCAAAAAAAAAAGGTATCATCTTTTTTTCTTTTCTCTGTTTTGTTTTATTTCTATGTATTACTAATATTTGTGAGAAAACATCAACACATCCATAATTAAAGTACATTAAAAATGTAAAAAACAATAATCAGTAGGAAAGATAAAAATTTTACAAACATTTGCACCATAGTGCAAATATTATTTCAGCATCATCTTTGGGGGTGCTGCCCATGCACTATTGCCAGCACAGCCCATGGCCCATATTGGCACTAGCGCATGGACAGCCACTAAAGCTGCTTAGTAAACCAGAGCTATGGTTTTTCTGCACTGTCTCAAGGGGCGCTGTCTAAATAACTAACAATTTCTGCTTTAGTTTCTGTCCAGAGAACATTGTACATTGTATTGTTATAAGGAGAATCTTCTTAGGCACTGAGGACATAGATATTCTTATAAATAAACAATATCTTTTTGCAATCTCCAGTTTATCACTTGTCATGGCACTAACTTTTGTTTTAAAACATTTTCATGGTAATATAGTGGCAGGGCCGCCGAGAGACTGGGCCGGGCCCGGGACAAGGCCAGGCCCGGGGCCCCCCTCCACCCGAGGTCGCTGGGGCCCCCCTCCTCCTCCACCAGCTTTCTCCCTTCTCCAGCCCCCCCCCCCCCCCCATCTTACATGTTTCGCCCGCTCTACCATCCACATGGTGATTTTCACTGCCCTCCTGCATATACTTCTGTCTCTTCCGCCCACTTTCTCCCATCCGCGTGGTCGCTCGTTTTTAAAGCCCTGAAGACTTTTCCCTCTGACACTGGCGATTGACATAGCCAGCCTTCAGCCAGCGTCGGAGCCTCTCCTCAGGCGCGTCCCGCCTCCTCTAATGCAACTTCCTGTCTTCCACAGAGGTGGGACGCGCCTGAGGAGAGGCTCTGATGCTGGCTGAAGGCTGGCTATGTCAATCGCCAGTGTCGGAGGGAGAAGTCTTCAGGGCTTTAAAAATGAGCGACCACGCGGATGGGAGAGAGTGGGCGGAAGAGACAGAAGTATATGCAGGAGGGCAGTGAAAATCACCACGCGGACGGTAGAGTAGGTGACACATGTAAGGGGGGGGCTGGAGAAGGGAGAATCAGAATCGGAGCTGAGGGAGGGTGGGTGGGACTGCGGCACCAGGCCCCCCAGGAGGCCCAGGCCCCCCAGGAGGCCCAGGCCCGGGGAATTTTATCCCCCCTGTCCCCCCCTCTTGGCAGCCCTGTAGAGGGGTTGATATTCAAAAGGCTTTAACTAGGTAGAAGGGGATCCTGCCTGTGAAACCCCTTCAAGCTGGCCAGTCTTTGATATTCAGCAGCATTTAGCCAGACAGTGCCACTGAATATCTCTGCTAACTGTCTATCCCCTAACCAGATAGGTTAGGGGCAAGCAGGGGCGTAGCCAGACCTCAGCAGGAGGGGGGGTCCAAGGTGGGGGGGGGGGGGACATTTTAACCCACCTCCCCCAGCCACCGGTCCTCCCTTGCCACTTTCAACCCCCCCACCACCACCGCCGCCGCCGCAAGGTACCTTTGCTGGCGGGGGTCCCCAACCCCCGCCAGCCTTAGTCTTCTTCCGGCACATTCGCTGATCTGTGCTGTGAGTCCTGCACGTTCCTTTAAGTGTCAGGACAGAACAGATCAGCAAACGCGCTAGAGATCGGCACTGAAGAAGACTAAGGCTGGCGGGGGTTGAGGACCCCCGCCAGCAAAGGTACCTTGCGGTGGCGGTGCATCAAAAGTGGCGGGGGAGGGTCGGTCAAAAGTAGAGGGGGCCAGGACTAAATCTGTGTGGGCCCATGGCCCCACCTAGCTACGCCCCTGGGGGCAAGCTGGGGGGCAGAGTTAGGGTAGTGCAGTAACTTAGAGGTTCTTTTACAAAGCCATGGTAAACAGTGGCCTGTGGTAGTGTGGGCACATCTTTTGGGTGCTCAGTGGGCCATTTTTTTACCACGGCTGGGAAAAAGGCAATTTTTTAAAGGGCCGGGAAATGGGTATGCGCAAAATTTAATTCTAGCGCACGCCTATTTATGGCCTGAGCCCTTACCACCACCCATTGACCTAGCAGTAAGGGCTCACGAGCAACCCGCGTGGTAACCATGCAGTGCACGCCAATGATGGTGCACTGCCATTTACTGCCGTGAATGTCCCCCCTACAATAGAAAATTATTTTCTACCTTGGGATTCAGTGTGTGCCAAACTCGGAATTACCGCTGGGCACACTTGCTACCCCAGTAATTGTATGATCTGGCCCTCAACTAGCGCATTAAACCTCCTGCGCCTTTGTAACAGGGCCTCTGAGCCTCTTAGGGGCGATATTCAGTCCACTAATTGGCTAAGGTGTTCATTGTATGTTTCTTTGAGACGTCCTTCTCAAAATAATTTGGATTTGCGCATGCATCTTGCTAAGCGCTATTCTATAAAGATGCATATGTCAATCATTTAGCACACAAATGAAAAGGGGCCATGGCCATGGAAGGGGCATGGGTGGATCAGGAGTGCTCACTAATGATGCATGCAGTATATGCATAGCAGTAAAAGGAAATACTATTCCACAGAAAGGGTTGTAGATGCATGGAATGGCCTCCCGGTGGAGCTCGTGGAAATGAGGACTGTATCGGAATTTAAAAGAAAGCGTGGGATAGGCACATGGTATCCCTTAGGAAAAGGAGGACCTGGTGGTTACTGTGGAAGGGGCAGACTTGATGGGCCATCTGGCCCTTATCTGCCATCATGATTCTGTGTTTTATGTTCTGTTTTCAAAAGAGAAAAATGTCCAAGAAGTGTCATAAAGCAGCATTTGGACGAATTTTTTCTCAAAATGTCCAACTCGGTATTTTCTAAGCCTATTTTGCAGACATCTATCTATGCAATTCATCTGCAGTGAATCCAAATCACAAGGGTGCATGTTGGGGGCATTTCGAAGGTGGGTTTAGGGTGTGCCTAACACTTGGACATTTTACAGCCATGATAGAACAAAACACAAATGTTTAGGGTGAAAACTTCAACGTTTTGGTCTAGACCTGTTTTTCTCATAAGACACTAAAAAGTGCCCTAAATGACCAGATAACAACTGGAGGGATTCAGGGATGAACCCCTTACTCCCCCAGTGGTCACTGACCCCCTCCCACCTCCAAAAAATGTGAATAAAAATAGTACTTACTAGCCTCTATGACAGCCTGCGATGTTATAACTAGGTCCCTGGAGTAGTCTAGTGATGGATGCAGTGCATTGTACACAGGTGGCCCAATTGTTTGGGGAGGCTAAAGTGGGCGGGGTTAGGGGTGGAGCCAGGGGCGGAGCTTATATACATAATTGTCTGATAACAGAGAAAAAATAAATAAATAAAAATAAAATAATCACAATTAATACCTTTTATTAATTTGGATATTAGATATGTATCATATGTCAAAGAATAAAGTGGTTGCTCAAGCATATTCTAAGCACAATCGCTCAACTGCAAAACACTATGCATAACTTTGTGCAAAAACACACTCAGAACCTTGCTGTACCATAAATATTACACTGGGCAGAACCTAATACACCAATATACCACCCATACGGAAAATGCAGACCATCAACAATATGAAACAAGGGATCATATCATCACAATTCTCAAGTAGAGCCACAAACACCCTAATTCATGTTTAATGTGGGATAAAATGCCATAAATAAGTAAATAAATATAAACTTTTAATGTTGAGCACCTGATTCTCAAAGTGGACATATTCCAAACACTATAATGAAAATAAAATGATCTTTTCTACCTTTTTGTCTGGTGAGTTTTTCTGATCATGCTGGCCCAGTATGATTCTGCCGCTATCTGTCCTCAATGCAGGTCAGGAAGTCATCCTCCTTAAATATGTCCCTGGCAACCCAGGACACCTCCTGCCAACCCCCCCCCCCCCCCCCCCCCCCCCCCCCCCCCGCTCTCCCAGCAGTAAGGTAAACAAACCATAAACCAATTTCTACAACTGGACAAGGCTGGAGGGCTTTCACTGCAGCTCAACAATTTAAACCCCTCAGAGCACAGCAGGGGAGGCTTAGCCTGTCCAAGCCTCTTATACCGGGCGCCTATGTATAGGTGGACCCAGGCCCATACCTCCCCCTACTTGTTACACTTGTGATGGAAACTGTGAGCCCTCCAAAACTCGATAAAAACCCACTGTACCCATATATATGTGCCCCTTTCACCCATAAGGGCCACTGTAGTGGTGTAGAGTTAGGGGGTATTGGGATTTGGATGGGTTTGGGAGGACTCAGTAGACAAGATAAGGGAGCAACGGTGAGATGTGTACCTGGGAACATTTATATGAAGTCCACAGCAATGCACCCTAGGGTGCCCCATTGCTCTCCTGGGATGTCTGGGAGACCAGTCTGCTAAAAATGCTGGCCCCCTCCTACATCCGAATGGCTTGATTTTGTGCTGTTTTTCAAAAATGGCCTTAAAAGATAAGCACAAAACCGTGATCGAAGTGGTATTTTTGAAAAAAAAAAAGATAGACGTTTTTCTATTTTCAGAAATGGGTATATTTGTTGTTCGGATTTGGGACGTTTAGTGCAAAATGTCCAAAGTCAACAATGCCCCTCCATGCAACTGCATAAAGACAGGATAGAAAAGTAGCTGTCCCAAATTTATGCACTGAGTTAACCAGGCACCTGTGTGAATATTGGCTAGTGTCTGGTCAATTTCTGGGTCAGTGGACATACCCAGAGGTTGAATGCCGGGAGCTATGTATGCCTGGCATTGACTATCTGGGGTTAGGTCAGCCCATGACTGGAAGCGACTTGCAAGTTGCTTACCAGACTGAATATTCCCCAGTAATTTTTATCTCTCCTGTGAAAGTAACTTCAGTTATAGGAACTTTCTGTTAAACAAGAGTGGCCTTCCAAATCTTTAAAATACCAATGGCTTCTCAGGAATGAAACAGAGATCAGAAACAAAATGGGTAATTTGGTTTAATATTCAAGGGCCAGATTAATTAAGGTCTTTCCCTCCAGACACAAAAGGGGGAAAAAATCTTTGAAAATTAGGCTCTAAATTACTGGTTACAAACCTGCTCTGGAGGACTCCAGGCCAAAGACGTTTATGCATGAGATATATTTGCCTGCAGATCTATTTCATACATATTCGTTCTGGATATCCTGAAAACCTGACTGACTGGATTCCACAGGACAGATTTGGGAATCACTGCCATAAATAATCAAACTTCCTAGAATAATTCAGCATTTGCATGTTCTGGATGTGGAGAGATGTTGTTTTTCAGTAACTGAAAACATTGTCTTCCCTCTTACAGGCAGGCGACTTCCTCTTTGAAAAGCCATGTTACCCTCTCCTGACGCAAGAAGACTATTTAGATTTTTCCCTTCCTGGAGCAGCTACAACCATGAATCCTGTTTTGTTTTGTTTGTTTTACTAGGATACCATGTGCTGTAGGAGTTATGAATACACACATGATAGGAATGTCTCCTTCAGAACTCCTGCACTGTGATTAGTTACTTTTATATGCTGCAGGGTGACTACATGTGCCGAAGAGGCTGCTTTAAGCACTACAGCACTGACAGGAAACATCTATGGGTCAGAGTGGACAACAAACACAATATGGGCTGGATTCCGTAAATGGTGCCATAAGTGGCTCCACGAAAAATCAGCGCTCAGCACTATTCTATGAAGGGTGCTCTGAGATAAGCGCCTTTTGCAGAATAATGGTTGTAGCCAATTACCGCACCTAAATTTAGACGCCAGCATTTACACCTGTAAAACCTGGTGTAAAAGCTGGCGTCTAATTTTGGGGAGTTGAAACAAACGTACACCAACCCTTTAGTAAAAGGGCCCCTTAATGCGCTTAGCGTGATTCTATAAAGAGTATGTGTGTTCTATAGAATTATGCTTAGACATAAACTGCGCCTATCTTTAGGTGCCTGCAATTAGGTCTGCTATGAACATGCTTAAATGCTGGTACCTACAGTTAGGCGCAGTTTGGCCAGACTTTATATCAACACGTATAACATTTGGGAATGCCTCCAGAATCGCCCCATCCACGCTCCCAAATGTGTACTTATCTATCTACTATGTACATGCATTGTTATCACCCAATTTTCAGTGTTGATTGGTTCACTATTCAATTAAGTTACACACATTAAATTGGGTGCGCGTCCTATTTAACACACATAACTACTAGTGACATATGTAGAATCTGGCCCTTACTGTGGAAGTAAAGCTGTGTTTTCTTTCCTATACTTCTTTAACTTTTGTATGTTTTCTCTTTTTTTCATATGTTCTCTGCTTTTCTGTAGCAGTTTTCTTCATTCTTCATTGTATATGTTTCTATGGTTATTTTAAATTGAAAAATAAAGCCTTTGACAGGTGAGTTGGAATTATTTATTTTGGCTCTTGGACTTGGATATTAGTAAAGATTAAAGAATCAACCATATAACCGGCCAGTTATTCAGCTGGCATGATCATCAGCTTACGTTAAACACCTGCAGCCAGAAAACACATAATTTTCTTTGAATGTCATTCTTCAAATTTTTTTTTTCTCTGAGAGAACAAGACAGATATGCCCTTTGGCACTGACCTTCAAGTGGCAAAATTAATGTTGTTTATGTACAGATGATATGTTATTTTTTTGGGGTACTCATGTAGCTATTCCTGAAATACTAAAAGCTTTTGCTATAGTTTCAGCTTTTGCAGGCATAAAAATGGATTTTTGTAAGTCACTTGCCTTCTCCAATGATCCCTCCCTTCACACTAAATGGAACTCTGACTTTGACTTTTTTTTAAATCTATCTAGGTATAACTATTGCAAGAACACATGTTCAAATTTAGAACTTTAATATTTCTGTTGCTTTAGAGAACTGTGAGGGAGTGGGTGGTACAAGGCAGAGTTTTCTTAAGAACACTCCCTCACTGGTTGGAATTGAGCTACCTTAAGACAGAGAATAGTGTAGGTAGCCTGTTTAGCCAGAAGGCCCAAGCAAGGATCCTGTCAGGGTGTTCCGGCTTGGCTGCAGTACCTGAGGGGAGTTTCAGGGAAGAGGACTAACCCTAGCTCAGACATATATAAATTATCCCTTGGCTTTTTCAACTATAGAGCCATTCCTGCTGGGTGATTATGCTTGAGAAGCTTATTAAGTATTGAACAGTGGGCTATGTCAGTGACAGGCTACTGAAACTGTGACTGTGTTCTGCCCCTGGCAGCCTTACACTAGTTTTACACTGTAGTCCTAAAATGTGTTTAGTCTTTACTGTGAGATTAGGTGGCAAAGCCGGTGGTGGGAGGCAGGGGCGTAGCTAGGTTTTGACGTCTGGGGGAGCAGACTTTGTAAAATAGGCGCCAGACGTGGGCATAGTTTGACTGTTTCATTTTGGGGGGCAAAGAGTGTGGCTTGGTACATTTGCATATTCATTTGCATATGTACATCTCATACATATTCGTTAAGGCCATTTTAAAAAACACACACACGCACCAGACTAAAATGCTGAACATGAAGCCAGCATATCAAAAACAATAGGGTCAGACACTTTATGAAATAACACAAAACCCTACAAAAGACACTCAAAATCTATACAGAAAACTTAACACACAAGAGCCCTAACTCACCTATGAAAATACCCTGGACCCTGGAAAATGGAACAAGCTGGACTGTTACACATTCCTACACAAAACACTACATGCTAGCAGAATCAGTCACCTCAGTCGCATATGCAGAACACAGACAGACCCTCATGTGATACAAAATAGGGAACCACAAAAAACATGCCCACAAAAACTGAAATATAGATCTCTTCAAGAAAGTCAGACTCTGTAAACAGTGCAAATACTGGTAAAAGAGAAACAGAAATGTATTTTCTCCTGTACTCTGCAAAATACAACAATACGAAATAAAATGTACAAATTAGGCACATCTTAGTCCTTAAAAAGCATTAAATAAAAAGAATGTTTTGTTTTCTACCTTTGTTGTCTGAGCATTCTATTTTTCTAGTTGGGCTGGTCCCAGTCTCTTTTCCACTTTTTATGTGTCAGTCTTCTCCTAAATTCTTTTCCAGGTTGGCTTTTCCATTTATTTGCTCTTCTCTTGTCTTCTTCCTGTCCTTCTCTGCATCTGTCTGGCACTGATCTTTCATTTTATGTTTTTCCCCACTTTTCTCTCACTCTTTAGTCCTTAGTATTCATCTACCTACTAGCTTTGACCATCTCCCTCTCATTCCCTTTCCAGCACTCCCATCCCCCCTCTATCTCTCCCTTACCCAGTCTCCTAAGTTCTTCTCCCATCTTTCATCCACTTCATAAGTGTTTTTCTGATTCTGCTGCTATCTGTCCTCTTAACTCCGTTTCCAGGGCTTCCTTTCCATTTATTTCTTTACTTTCCTCCTTTCTTCTTCATTTCTTGCTCTATATCCATAAGTAAAAGCTGGGTCCTCCACAGATTTGACTGCCCAGTGGATCCAACTTCTGCCTATTTTCTCCATCCATGTGCAGTTTTTCTCCTCTCTTCCTTTTCCCTCATCTCATCTCCTTCCTCTCTCTTCCCTCCCCTCCATCCATGTCCAGCATTTCTTCTCTCTCCCCTCCATCCATGTGCATCTCCTTCCTGTCTTCCCTTCCCTCTATCCATGTCCAACAATTCTCTCCTTGCCCTCCCCTCCATCCACCCATGTCCAACAACCCTCCTCACTCCACTGCCCTGCCCTCCATCCATATCTAGCATTTCTGCTCACTCTCCTCCATCCATGTGCATATACTTCCCTCCCCTACATCCATGTCCAGCACCTTCCCTCTTTCTCTCCTACCCTTCCATCCAGTGTCATCCCTCTTTCTCTCTCCATCCTTCCACCCATTACCCTCTCCCAATCCTTCCATCCAGTCTCCCTCTATCTCCCCTTCCTTCTAGACAGTTCTCTCTCTTGACCCTTTTCCATTCAGCATGTCCTCTCTCACCCCATCCTTCCAGTGTCTTTCCTCTTTCCCTCCCTACCAGCGTCTTCCCTCATTCTGCCCCCTCCTTCCAGCATTTTTCCTCTTTCTCCCTCCTTTCATCCAGCCAGCATTTCTCAGTCTGACAGCTAGGGTCTCCCCCAGTTTCTCCCCAGCAGCTTCTCTCTCTCTCTCTCCTGCCCATGTCCCCTCTTTCTCTCCCCATCTCTCTCTGGCTCTCCCCTGCTCTTTTCCATGTCCCTGGCTCTCCCCTGTTCTTTTCCATGGCCCCTCTTTCTCTCCCCATCTCTTTCTGGCTCTCCCCTGCTTTTTTCCATGTCCCTGGCTCTCCCCTGCTCTTTTCCATGGCCCCTCTTTCTCTCCCCATCTCTTTCTGGCTCTCCCCTGCTTTTTTCCATGTCCCTGGCTCTCCCCTGCTCCTTTCCATGGCCCCTCTTTCTCTCCCCATCTCTCTCTGACTCTCCCCTGCTCTTTTCCATGTCCTCTCTTTCTCTCCCTATTGTTCTCTGGCTTTCCACTGCTCTTATCCATGTCCCCTGGCTCTCCCCTGCTCTCCCTCTCTCCTCCTACCGTTTCCAGCCAGTGGCCACGTTCTCTTCTCTCCCTCCGGCCCAGGCCTCTTTACAGCAGCGCTGACAGAAGAAGAAAAAGAAGCGCACAGCCACAGCAGCCTTCAGACATGTGCTGTCGGCTCTGCCAGTCCTCTGCCCCTGGAACGGGAAATTGACGTCATGGGGCAGAGACCAGCAGAGCCGACAGCGCATGTCTGAAGGCTGCTGCGGCCCCGCGCTTCTTTTCTTCTTATGTTATGCTGGCTGATCAACATAGGTCTCGTCCCTGGCTGCCGCTGCGCTGCTCAACAGAAGCGGCGGCAGCAGAAGATTTCGTCGGGCTATATTTGAAGAAGGAGGCAGGCGGGGCCGTGGGGAAGGTCACAGCTGGGCTATGGGGCGCCTATTACATAGGCGCCGGTTTTTTGAAAAATTGATTTAGGGGAGCGACCGCTCCCCCTGTGCCCCACCTAGCTACGCTTCTGGTGGGAGGCAGGGCTAGTGGTTGGGAGGCGGGGCTAGTGCTGGGCAGACTTCTACGGTCCATGCCCTGAAAATGGCAGATACAAATCAAGGTCAGGTATGCACATAAAGTAGCACATATGAGTTTATCTTGTTGGGCAGACTGGATGGACCATACAGGGCTTTCTCTGCCATCATCTACTATGTTACTATAAAGGGCATTTTCGAACGGGGATGCCCATCTCTAAGGGCGCCCATCTCTGAAGACATCGCTGCGAAGGGATGGGGCATTCCATATTATCCAAACAAGATGGGCATCCATCTTTCGTTTCGATAATACGGTCGGGGACGCCCAAATCTCAACATTTAGGTCAACCTTAGAGATGGGTGACCTAAATGTTGAGATGGTCGACCTCGTTTTTCGCAGATAATGGAAACCGAGGATGCCCATCTCAAAAACGACCAAATGCAAACCCTTTGGTCATGGGAGAGAAGCCAGCATTCGTAGTGCACTGGTCCCCCTCATATGCCAGGACAACAACCAGGCACCCTAGGGAGCACTGCAGTGGACTTCACAAATTGCTCCCGGGTGCATAGCTCCCTTACCTTTGGTGCTCAGCCCCCCCAAAACCCACTCCCCACAACTGTACACCACTACCATAGCCCTAAGTGGTGAAGGGGGGCACTTACATGTGGGTACAGTTGGTTTCTGTTGGGTTTTGGAGGGCTCCCATTTACCACCACAAGTGTAACAGGTAGGGAGGATGGGCCTGGGTCTGCCTGCCTGAAGTGCACTGCACCCACTAAAAACTGCTCCAGGGACCTGCATACTGCTGTGATTGAGCTGGGTATGACATTTGAGGCTAGCATAGAGGCTGTCAAAAAATGTTTTTTAATTTTTTGGGGGGTAGGAGGGATTTGGTGACCACTGGAGGAGTAAGGGGAGGTCATCCCACATTCCCTCCGGTGGTCATCTGGTCAGTTCGGGCACCTTTTTGAGGCTTGGTCGTGAAAATTGGACCAAGTCGGCCAAATGCTCGTCAGGGACGCCCTTCTTTTTTCCATTATCGGCCGTGGATGCCCATCTCTTAACCACGTCCCCGTCCCGCCTTCAGTACACTGCCAACACGCCCCCATGAACTTTGGTCGTCCCCGCAACGGAAAGCAGTTGAGGACGCCCACAATCGGCTTTCGATTATGCTGATTTGGGCGACCCTGAGAGATGGACGCCCATCTCCCGATTTGTGTCGGAAGATGGGCGTCCTTCTCTTGATTATGTCGCTGTATGTTACTTCTCAGGATTTTCACTGCTGCAGTCACTCACTGCAAAGAAATAAGAGCAATGCTTTGTATGTAATGTAGTGTCGCATGCACCGCTTATTTGAATAAAGTTTGTTACTAGTGGTCTATTCTCCTGCAAGACCGCCTTCATTTCTCAGCCAAGCTTGGCTCCTTTATCTACCTGATTATTCTTACTATCTTTGTCCTGATGGGTCAGCTAGGGTATGACCTTTCTGTCCAATCAAAGACTGCCCTCTGTGACCACCTCTGCTACCTGATTTCAGGCTCTATCTTTATTGGTCCTTCTTTCTCTCTCCTCTGGGTGTGTGAGTGTTCTTTTTGACCCTCTGGCCCAGGAGCTCAGACATTCTCCATCTTGCTTCAGACAAGTACATGTCCTGCTACACCTCCCTGCAGCAAACTCATTTTTTACTTCATTGGCACACAAGAAAATTTTGTTGATACACAGCATGCAGTGCCTCTCCTTGATTCCTTAAGCTCCACCCATAATAAATGTGTAAGGGCCTGATATTCAGCTGGCGGTGATCAGGTTTTTGCTGGTTGCCACCGGTATAATACCTAGAAATTCAATGCCAGGCAATGTCTATGCTCCAGCATTAAATTTCCGGGTATATCGAGCCAGTGAAAGCATAAACGGTTAAGTGCAATATTCCAATATCCAGTTAAATGTCACAGAAAATGCATGGTTAGCCCTGAATTAACCTGCCAGGAGCCATAAAAACATAAACCTTGCCATACTGTGATAGAACAAAGGTCCATTAAGCCCAGTATTCTATTTCTAACAGTGGCCAAGCCAAGTCACAAGTATCTGGCAATATACCAAAAGAGTATGCTGCTTATCCCGAAAATAAGCAGGGGATTTTCCCAAGTCTACCTTAATAATGTCTTATGGACTTTAAAGACGCTTTATGATGCCTCCTATCTGGCTTTTCCTTGCTAAGTCATTGCAGGCTGGTTGGTAGTCAAAAAATTTTTTGTTTCTCACTACTTTTCATGGTATAAGTTTTGTAAGACTAGTTCAGGTTTGTCTACTCCCTTTGCTGTTTCAGTTTCTGAATGAGGAGTGACAGTTGTTCCCCTTGATATTTTAGTTATTACTACATTCTCTGGCAATGAATTCCAGAGTTTAATTACACATTGAGTAAAGAAATATTTTATCTGATTTGTTTTAAATTTACTACTTAGTAGCTTCATTGTGTGCCCCCAAGTCCTTATATTTTTGGAAAAAGTAAACAAGCAATTCACATCTACCATTTCCACTCCACTCAGTATTTTATAGACCTCTATCATATCTCCTCAGCCTTCTCTTCTCCAAGCTGAAGAGGCCTAGCCTCTTTAGCTTTTCCTAATAGGAAGTTATCTCATCCCCTTTAGTGCCTGCATTTGCCTTTGATCATCTGCCCATTAGTGACCCCCTGAAAATCCTCCCACCTTCTGCCAGCAGCAGAGGCAGTTTTCAGTGGGGGTTCACATTTGTAAAGATGTGTAGTAATCTAGTTTGTTCAGTTTTCCCATTTGGTACTGTATAATAATGTTTTAGGGTCCACTGCAATAATTATGATGCTGCTTTTTCCTAAGTTGGGGCCTTGACATCTGAGTTCTGGTCATGTAACTTTTACAGGGTTTTGTATTGCTGTCTCAATTTACTTGATACTGGAGAGTGTTTATATTGCTGTTTATGAGATGACACTAGTATCAGAATTTTTTTGTGAGTTCTGTGGGAAATTTCCTGGTTCTGCTTTGCACCCATGGTTGGGGCAGGGTTTTGGGGGTTTCTGTATATGCAAAATATATGTTTACATTTAACATAGTAATATAGTAATACAGTAACATCATTATGGTGCAGTGTCAGGGATCAGTATATACAATGTCCACAAACATGGTGCCCACGCTCTTCCTATGGTACTATGCTTGTGGAAATTGTATATACTGTGCCCACATGTGGCAAACCAATTTTGTTCTAATACCACGTGAAGGGGCATAATCGAACGGAAACGTCTATCTCCATGGGTGTTTATCTCCGAGAACGGGTCTGTGAAGGGGCGGACCGAAGCGTATTTTCGAAAAACATGGACGTTTATCTTCTTTTGAGCTGGGCGGTTTTGTTTTTCAGCGATAATGGAAACCGAAAGCGCCCAGCTCAAAAACGAATAACTCCAAGATATTTATTCATGGGAGGGGCCAGGATTCGTAGTGCACTGGTCCCCCTCACATGCCAGGACACCAACCGGGCACCCTAGGGGGCACTTTTACAAAAAAAAAAAAACAAGGAAAAACAGCTCCCAGGTGCATAGCACCCTTCCCTTGGGTGTTGAGCCCCCCAAATCCCCCTCAAAGCCCACTGCCCACAAGTCTACACCATTACTATAGCCCTAAGGGGTGAAGGGGGGCACCTACATGTGGGTACAGTGGGTTTGGGGGGCAGTTGGAGGGCTCCCATTTACCAGCACAAGTGTAACAGGTGGGGGGGATGGGCCTGGGTCCACCTGCCTGAAGTCCACTGCACCCCCTAATAACTGCTCCAGTGACCTGCATACTGCTGCCAGGGAGGTGGGTATGACATTTGAGGGTGAAATAAAAAGTTTTGAAACGGCATATTTTGTGGTGGGAGGGGGTTTGTGACCACTGGGGGAGTCAGGGGAGGTCATCCCCGATTCCCTCCAGTGGTCATCTGGTCATTTAGGGCCCTTTTGGGGCCTTATTCGTGGAAAAACAGGGTTCAGGAAAAGTGCCCTAAATTCTCGCTAAAAACGCATATTTTTTTTCAATTATCGGCAAAAGGCGCCCATCTCTGATCGGCAGATAACCACGCCCCAGTTCCGCCTTCACCACGCCTTCGACACGCCCCCATCAACTTTGTCCACATCCGCGACGGAGTGCAGTTGAAAACGTCCAAATTCGGCTTTCGATTATACCGCTTTATTCGTTTTTGTGAGATAAACGTCTATCTCCCAATTTGGGTCACAATATAGGCGTTTTTCTATTTCGATTATAAGCAGGATAGTGATAAAAAAATACTATTTGAAGCAAAGGACTACATGTGAAACCGCTCCTTACCAGTTATATTATATTGGACAAATGAAGAGACCAATAAAGCTTAGGATTGCTCAGCATCTTAGTAACATATGCTTAGGAAAAATGGGCACTCCTTTAGTATCACATTGGATGATTTCAGGTCACAAAGTGATAGATTTCAAATTTGTGATACTGCAGCAAGTTACAATGTTACAGGGTGGGTGGGAGTTATTTATTTTGGCTCAAAAAGAACAGCGGTTTATTTATCAATATGGAATATGGTTCAGCCTTACGGTCTGAACAAGGAAGTTGATTGGACATTGATCATATGATTGCAGACCAATAAAAGGGGTTGGCATAGTACTCTCTTTAGGTGCTATCCTGGGACAGCATTTTTTTACTCCTTATAAGCCTGATCTTTGGATTTGTTTGTGAGTTGCTTGAAGAATTGTTCTATTGTTTTGGTGGCAATATAAAATGATTGACAATATGCTTGTTATGTTTTTGAGGTAACCCCCCTGAAGAAGCTTGTTTAAGCGAAGCCTGGATCCAAGTAGGGGTGAATTCAGCATTTATTGCATCGGATCTATCAACAACATTCACCTCTTCATGCTGTTTTTCAAATAGTCCTCCCCAGTGGGACCTTCTCTGCACAAGATTCTCCAGATAAGTTAAGAGGTGTGGTAGCTGTGTTAGTCCACTCTTAAAGGTTATCAATAGAAATCAAACAAAATAAAACATGGAAAAGAAAATAAGATGATACCTTTTTTATTGGACATAACTTAATACATTTCTTGATTAGCTTTCGAAGGTTGCCCTTCTTCGTCAGATCGGAAAAAAGCAAATGTGTTAGCAGATAGTATATATAAGAGAAACATCAAAGCATTACTTTGACAGTCTGACAGAGTGGGAGGGTGGGGGTATGCATGGGGACATCAAAGCATTTCATTGATATTCTAACAGGATGGGTGTTGGTAGGTGAGAGGAGGGTAATAAACACATTTGCTTATTTCCCATCTGACGAAGAAGGGCAACCTCCGAAAGCTAATCAAGAAATTTATTAAGTTATGTCCAATAAAAAAGGTATCATCTTATTTTCTTTTCCATGTTTTATTTTGTTTGATGTCTATTGATAACCAGATAAGTTATAAACTTCATCTAGTATTGCTTGTGATTAACAACTATAATAATCACTGGGAAATTAACTATTTTGAAACTTTGAGGACTGATGTCTTAAGGTGCATTGATAAATAACGGTGACAATTATTGTGTTTTATCACTTCAAGTCACAAGGGTTTTCAGAGCACCTTCACTAATTTTATTTTATTTTTTGATATTATTGTGTACCTAGGTACTTGTATTTTGTATAATGACTATGCATGAGATATATTTGCATGCAGATCTCTCTTATACATAGTCATTGTGAATATCCTGAAAACCTAGCTGACTTCGGATTCCACCAGACAGATTTTGGAATCACTGCCCTAAGGGGTCCTTTTACTAAGCTGTGTAACTGCCTATGCATGCCCAATGTGCGCCAATTCTGAGTTACCGCCCGGCTACCACGTGACCCGGGCAGTAATTTCATTTTTGACATGCATCTGATAGGTGCATCAGAAAATATTTTTATTTTCTGGCGCACTGGCGGTATTCTGCATTTTGATGCACGTTGACCGTTACTGCCTGGTTAATGCTTGATACTTTCCCGCTAAATCAATGGCTGGTGGTAAGGTCTCAGACCAAAAATGGACGTGTGCCAATTTTCATTTTGCCACACTTCCATTTTCGCCCCCCCCCCCCAAAAAAAAAAAACATACTAACATAGTAAATGACGGCAGATAAAGACCTGTATGGTCCATCCAGTCTGCCCAACAAGATAAACTCATTTTACATGGTATGTGATACTTTATATGTATACCCGAGTTTGATTTGTCCTTGCCTTTCTCAGGGCACAGACCGTAGAAGTCTGCCCAGCACTGTTCTTGTACTAAGTTCTGAAGCTGACATTGAAGCCCCTTAAAATTTACACTCCAGCCCATCCCTATCTATTCAGTCACAATCAGGGTGTGGACCATACAAGTCTGCCCAGCTCCCATTTTGTTTCCAGTTACCGGTGTCGCCACCCAATCTCCACTAAGATTCCATGGAACCATTCCTTCTAAACAGGATTCCTTTGTGTTTATCCCAATCATATTTGAATTCCATTACCGTTTTCATCTGCACCACCTCCTGCGGGAGGGCATTCTACATTTCCACTACCCTCTCCATGAAAAAATACTTCCTGACATTAGTCCTGAGTCTGCCCCCCTTCAACCTCAATTCATGTCCTCTAGTTCTATCGCCTTCCCGTCTCCGGAAAAGGTTCGTTTGTGGATTAATACCTTTCAAATATTTGAACGTCTGTATCATATCACCCCTGTTTCTCCTTTCCTCCAAGGTATACATGTTCAGGTCAGCAAGTCTCTCCTCGTACAGTTTGCAACGCAAATCCCATACCATTTTTATAGCTTTTCTTTGCACCGCTTCCAGTCTTTTTACATCTTTAGCAAGATACGACCTCCAAAACTGAACACAATACTCCAAGTGGGGCCTCACCAACGACTTGTAGAGGGACATCAACACCTCCTTTCTTCTGCTGGTTATGTCCCCTCTCTACGCAGCTTAGCATCCTTTGTCGCATTGTTTCTTCACCTTCAGATCCTCCGCGGCACTGAAAAATGATTGCAGCCAAAACACGCACCTACACTACCAAAGGCCATTTTTCAGCGCACCTTAGTAAAAGGACCCCTAAATAATCAAACTTCCTAGAATAATTCATCATTTGCATATCATGGGTGTGGAGGGAAGTTGTTTTTCAGTAACTGAAAACATTATCTTCCCTCTTACACGCAGAGGAACCTGATCTTTGACACTCCAAACTACCCTCTCCTGACTCAAAAAGACTAGCTTTTTGCCTTCCTGGAGCAGCTAAGAACCATGAATCCTGTTTTGTTTGTTTTTACTAGGAATACCATGTGCTGTAGGAGATATAAATGCACACATGATAGGAATGTCTCCTTCACAACTCTTGCACTGTGATTAATGTATGATGCAGGGTGACAACATGTGCTGATGAAGCTGCTTTGAGCACTGCAGCACTGACAGAAAAGATCT